>NC_046380.1:19209575-19582824 GCF_011125445.2 Fundulus heteroclitus | reverse complement strand
AGGACACAAAGGGCCGGTTATCGGTACGTTCTCCTCTTTTACCCAGAGTTTGATTACTGTTATTATACCCTTTTAAAGTTTAGCAGACAGCTTTAATTGTTGTACAGCGACGGAAGTCTCTCTGTTTGGTTCTCAGGGTCTTTCATTCAGGAAGGGATTCATGATCTTTACAGCGCCTCTCACGACCGCTCGGTTAAGGTGTGGAACGTAGACGAGAACGCATACGTGGAAACTCTGTAAGTCACTCAGGAGAGGACAAGTTCTCCTTTTTCAACATTTTTTGCCTCTTGGGTTTGGATTTGATTGTGTTATTTGAATTTTTGTAGCTTCGGCCATCAGGACGCAATCACAGGACTGGACAGTCTGAGCCGTGAACGCTGCGTCACTGCGGGTGGGGGGACGGAACCGTGAGAGTGTGGAAATAGCCGAGGAGTCTCAGCTGGTCTTCCACGGACACGAGTGGGTTTCTGAATCTCTGCCCTAAACTTGTTAGTGACAAACTAGTTGAAATGCTTTAACGTATGCTGATATACTCAGGCGCAGGTTGCCAGCTGGCCTTAAATCTATCTCTCTTTTCTTTTTCTTTTTTGACAGTGTAATTGATATGAAGCTTTTGCTGGTCCTCTGTCTTGACTCTATTTCACTTCAAATATAACATAGTTCAGTGAACAGAGGAGGAAGAACTCTAATGCAGCTTTAATTTCACACAAAAATCAAGTGACAGGCCAGTTTTTATTTGTAAAGCAGGAAAAATCTAAATTTGGGCAATTGCTTTACCAATTCACATCTGAGTTTTCTCCTTAATTCTCTGTTCAGAGAGGCATGCAAATGTTCTATCAAATGTTGAAATAACTGTTTTCAACCAGTAGGCGGCGATCACATCAAAATTAAGGATTAGCGATGCACTGATCAGAAGTTTGTGGCTGATTACTTTTTTTTTTTATTCATATTTCTCCTGCAACCGCTAACATTAATGAAGATTTAGCAACAACATTTCTAATATTTTTTTTTATATTAGGCGACAGGAGACTTCATGCTGCGTGTGTGAGAGCAAACAAATTTAAAATGACAATGGAGTTCACGTTTCAATTGGTTACATTTAAACATTTCATTTGTTTTCGTTGGTGTGAATTCACTAGAGAATATAGATATTTACCTTCACTCTGAGACTTAATGGCTCCTGATTTCAAAGTCCAGCTTATTCCATAACAAACAGAGGTTTAAAGCTCAATAGGTTAAAGCGCAGCTGCCCTCTCTTCAGCTTACTCACGTTTGTTTTCTGCAGCATGCCATCTAAATACAGATGCGCATGCTGTGACAGGAAACCCAGCGTAATAATCTTGTGATTTATTATTGTGCAAAAGCTCTAGTCAGACATCAAGTAAAATTTTAAACATTCTGAGACAAGAAATATTTGGTGAATAAACACTGTTGTCACATTGATGCACTGTTATGGGCAGACTGAAACTGGAAAACTGCCTGACAGCTAAAGAGGACCTGAATCGTATTTTAAGTTTTTGTGGAGATGCATATTCCCCACATGCTGTAAGTACCAGAAGGCACTGAGTCAGATTTGATGGCGCTGGTGTTATTTATGTGTTTTATTGTAAACTGAGATAAACTAACTTTGGAAACCTTTTTTTTTTTTTTTTTAAATCTCTGCTTTCACAGAAGAAGTTTATTGAATAAGAAGCTTATTGAATATTTGTGCAACAAAAGCAATAAGCAGACTGAAAAGACGCAGCTTACTTTATTAAAAAAATACAATAAAAAAATATTGTAGAGAAAGAGACAGCTCGGTCCTTCTGTTGTACAGAACATAAAACATCAGGAAGTTAGGAATGTGCTCGCATGATTTAATCTGCAGCCAGGATGAAATACGTGTCAAACAAAATGATGTTGACAGAACAAGTCAAAATCGATACAGGATGATGAAATGCATATATGATTCCTACATTTTTCACATTGGGATAAAATATGCTCAACGTTAGGTTTTTTTACTTTGTGGTAGAACTTCTGACTCATTTATGACACTTGCTGAATTTTTACAATTCAAATATATGACTTTCTGTAACCATGCACATATATCATAGTTTATAATTTTTCATTCTATACATTTTCTTGTAGTTTTATGGCCATATCTGTAAAACGGCATCTTTTGTTACCGTCTCCATCTGTTTGTCCTTTAGAGGTTCGATCGACTGTGTCCAGCTAATAAACGAGGAGCACATGATAACAGGAGCAGATGATGGGTAAGAGATTTCATTTTCACATTCATGGTCACTCACTTTACACCCCCCCCCCACCACCTAACCCCCATTATGTTAGTGTTCCATCAGAGTAATTTATTTCTCTTTCATGCCCTCTTTTCATTTTCTCAACAACCTCAGCTCAGTGTCTCTTTGGAGTGTCAACAAGAAGAAGCCTCTCGGCACAGTGAAGCAGGCTCACGGCTGCCATGGCGATTCGGGGCTGGAGCAACCTCATTGGGTGGCCTCGGTGGCGGCGCTTCATAACTCGGATACTGTAGCCTCAGGTGCCTCTGGCTGTGAGAGTCTCTTCACAAGCTTTTTAATAACTGAACAATAAGCTTTTACTGCACCATAGCTGTTCTCTACAAACTCTCTATCTATCTATCTATCTATATCTATATATCTCTCTCTCTATATAGATATATATATATATATATATATATATATATATATAGATATATATTATATATATATATATATATATATATATATATATATATATATATATATATATATCTATATCTCAGGCTCTAATACTGTTAATATGAATGGGCACACTGCACTATCAGGAGGCTGCCCGAGTTAGACCATGTGAGACTGTCTGTAAAATAATGAAGTCAGGGACGGGTAAACTTCCTCCTCGAGACTGGTAGATGGCTTTAGAAATATGTAGTTTGTTTAAGTTATTCCTACCATAGAGGGGTCAGACGAGCCCATTGGAGGGTAGTGTGTCCTAACGTTTTGCTCAGCTAAAAAGTTTTGTTTTCTTGTGTTTAGCTACAATGAAATCCCTTTCTTTTCCAGCGATGATAAAGTGGATATCCATATGGTTAAAATTTATGAATACACTTTTTTATAGGATGTCAAAAGTTTTCACACGAGATAAGTAATGCTGTTGGTGTTAATAATTACAAACCTGATTTTATAGCCGGGCTTTATACGCTAACCACCGTTCTTCTGTGCAGGTTCTCACAACTCAAAGGTGAACGTGTGGAAATGTGGCCAGCACTACCGCGGACTTCAGCTTCTGTTTAGCGTGCCAGTGGTAAGATCAGTTAACCTGCTCCACTTTTCAAGTTTTCTTTTAAAATTGTCATGTTATAAACATAAATATGGCATTTTAAGGCCCGGATATGACTGGTATTCCTTTATTTTCCCCCCATTGTCATTTTTTACCCTTTGCATCAATTTGATCATAATATAATCATTTTAAATGGAGTTCTTTTCTCCACTCTCACTACATCCATGGGATTGCTTCAAGAGGAGGGATTGCTAAACTTGCCTGCAAACTGAATTTTCGTGGTATTTTTGCGTTCGCAAGCACACCCGAATCCATCTTCCACAGTTGGGGCTAGTCACGTTGCAGTATTGTGGTTTAAGGCGGGGCATTCCTCTGTGATCAAAGCAATAGCTGCCAAGCCCACAGCTGAACCAACATAAACACGGCAGCGCAAGAGGACGCATGCGTAGCTGGCGCTATCACATCTGTTTTGTCAGAATCCACAATTTCATCTTTGAAAGAAGAACAGCAAGAAGTGTCTTGACTGGCGTAACATGTTGTGGTTTTGCATGACTGCTGCTGCATACATTTTCATTTGATACCATGAATTGGCTAAAACCAACCTTTTAGTAGGCGGGAACTAGGTGTCTGTTCATCCAATCAGAACGCAGAGTTCTGCTGAATGTCCTTCCTTTCCTCTTATGGATTCGATAGACGCAGTCCAGATTGATAATATGCAGAAGGGAGTGTGCTATACATTAACAATCTGACTTGCCAGGTTAAGGGATTGCTGCAAGAGGAGGGATTGCTGCACGTCAGTGATTTGTTCCAATCGGCTGGATGTCCTTTAGAGAATTTTTGTTTTACTAATTTGAATAATAAAATGAACTTGACTGCGTGTTTAAGAACTAGCTTTGACTTGGAATGTTTGCAATTGACTTCGAGTCTCTACGTGTTTGGATTGAACTGTGAGTGTCTCGAGATGGCATTTATTGTGAACTAACTCGTACGCATTAACTAAGCCGTCTAGATCTTTTTCAACAGCATCTAGAAAATTCATCTCAAACCCAGTTGGAGCCCCCAAACAAACTGAAGTCAGAAAATGTGCTAGAGATGGGCAGAATTTGAGGCAGTAGTTGTGAAGAACACAGACATGAGATTGCTGTGTGCAGCTTATTTAATAGGGGAAGCCCTCTCCTGCACACCCAACTCCATAAACAGCACGGCACATTTTATTACCCGTGTGAACCTCTGTTGTTTTATTACCGGGCCTTTTGATCACCTTTGCAATTACTGTATGTAAAAATTTTCAGTCATTTATTACCCATTCTTGATTTTTAGTTAGCTTTGCTAATGTTTTTCTCTCCTCTTTCCTTTTTCCATGTTTTAGTCTGGCTTCATCAACAGTCTGAGGTTTTCAAGCTCCGGGCAGTTCTTGGTGGCCGGAGTTGGACAGGAGCACAGGTACCAAATCAATCTTCATGTTTCCATAGAAAATATGTGCCTGCAACTTGAAACAATTAAAATGTTCATCCAGGTACATGTCCAGCCAGAGCATATCCTCTAGATGGCAGCGTTGAACCACTTGCAAAAAAAAGAAAAACGCACCAAACTCAGATTTAGAAATAGTTGTTTTGTAAAACAGAAAATAATAAGAAAAAATTATTTATTTCACCGAGCTGAAAACTGTAGCTAGAGATGCACTCTGAAGGTCCCGTGTCTTCACTAGTTTTGTGAAAAGTAAAATCTTGTAACTTGTGCAAACGTTTGTGTTTTGTGTACAGATTGGGACGATGGTGGAGACTGAAAGAAGCCAAGAATGGGATCTATATCATTCCTCTAAAAAGAAAACCATCTAATGCAGAAGAAGCAAAACAAACTGAATAATGAGCTTTTGTTGTAAATTAAATCTTGAAACCTGACTGTAAATTTAATTTGTTTTTGTTTTTTAAAGGTTTAAAAAAAACTCATGGTGTTTATAGTGACTGCCTATAAGTTTGCCATGGGTTGCTGTTTTTATAGATGTACAGCTTCCACTAATGTGAAAGAGTCACAGGCTTGTGGACGAGCCTGCACCTGGATGGAGGAAAGGTGTGAAGAGGCTGCGTTGTAGGAGTTAAACCATGAGCCATTCTTTGTATTTCCTTCCACGGCAATTGCCTCTGCGGGTTATTCAGAGACAAAATGGCAAAAACTCAATCGGTGATCAGTTCCAGCGTGGAGATGAACTGTTACCTTTAAGGACTGGAACTATCGGAAGATGCTGAAGAGAAATGGTTCAAGATTTGATGGACTAATGAAGATGCAGTTCTTTCAGGGTCTAGACAATGGAAAACACTGAAGGCAAGCCACATTGTGAGGCACGGTGGCTTTAGTAGCATGGTATGAGAATGCTTCTCATACTATGATTAATTTAAAACCAGGAATCAGTGTGAAGAAATCGGCAAACTTGAAAGAGGCATTGCTGCCTAATGCTAAAACAACCGCACCAGAAACTGAGAAGCAGTTTGGTTCCAGACCAGCAAGGTTAACGCTATGTAGTGGCCGACATAGTCACCAGATCATAATCATAGAAAAAACTTGTTGGATTAAATTAATCATTCCATTACTAAGACTAAAAGCATTGCAGATGTATTGTGGACTGGAATGTCACTTTTCAGGTGCCAGAAATGAGTCGAGTCCACGCAAAGAAGTTCCCAAACACAGTAGTTATAAAACGATACCTTTTTGTACAGGATATATAATTATGACTGTAAAAAAAAAAATCAGAAGTTTTTCAAGTATAATAAAAACAAAAATCTCACTTTCTGAGTTGGAACAAGTTTGTTCGATGTTTTAATTTGGACCATAATGTATAACGATCCCAATGCGCGTGTGTGTGTATGGAAATAAAAGCTGTTATAAGACTTTTTGCTTTTCTGAAATCATTTTGAACAACAGTAAATTACAAGGCCTAATGCAGTGCAGCAAACAGTCTGTAGAAATAAATTCACTGTCAGACATTCAACCTTCTCTGTGAATGTGGGAAAGACTTGTGCTGTTTAAAATTTCTTCAATCAATAGCAAAGAGCTGAAGTCTACTACCAGCTTCTCTGCCATGGCAGATGAATAGATTAAACGGAGTAAAGTCTAAATGTAGAGGTTTTTAAAGCTGTCTTAAAACCTGCCATCAAGAAATACAATGAGGCTTTGCACTCTGTAAAAGAAAATTGTTAATTTGGGTGTAAAAGCAACAGACTTGCATGGAAGTGTAGAAAACCACATGTGGGGAGAAAAAGTTACTTTTTACTTATGTTAATTATATAAGAAATCCATTAACTTTTTTGTAATGCTGTTCAATTTACTAAGTGCATTATATTTGCCTGTTAATTATAAGTTGTCACAACTTGAATAATAACAGGATGGCTATTTATAAATCCAACTTAAATGTATATTTATAGAATATGTAGTATAATGTGGCCATAGAAGCCCAACTTACATGATTAACTATATGGCAGCATTTACTGCACCCATGTGAAATAAGCCTCTTCATCAAAATAAGCCATGATGGATAGCAGGAGGGAAGAAAGACTGCTGGATCGCAAGTTTGGGTTTGAGTAAAATTGAGTTTTTAATTTAAAAAACATCTTATTTACATTAATTACAAGAAAGTACACACTTTTAATCTAGTCTACAGTAACACATGTCCTTTACAGCGTCTAGGTTCCGTCATTCACTACGGTTAGTCACACGTTTTGTTTCAACAGATGGGCTAAATTCACTTCAAAGCATCTTTTTAATTTTTTTTTATTTTGACAATGTCTAAAACATCTAGATATATTCACAGCACTGTTAGGACTAGATAAGAACAGCATTTTGTATTACACTATTTCTTCACAACCACCCAGTTTCACAATAAGACTCTTTAAAGACAAGGCACAGTGCAGTAAATCACATCTATCTGTAAACCAATGGAGATCACAGCATTTAAAATCTATACAAAAAAAGGCTTTACAGTTGTTACATACTGCTCGGAAGCGGGAAACATTTTTTTTAGCTTTCACAGTTAGAGTTGCTCTGGTTGCTTGCCTGCCGGTTATCTCTCTGCAACACGGGAGATGTCAAGGGAAGGGGAAGGGCCCCCGGTGAGACGCAGGCCCGCGTTTGATGGAAGGACGGCTGACGATGGGGATGGACTCCTGTGCTTTCAGAGGAACGTTTTCACAAAGACGACGTCGTCGAGTCCACCACCTCACGGCCGTTGCAAACTGCTGGCACGTAGTTCGAGGCTGATCCTGAGAGAATAGAAGATGTGATGTTAGCCAGGCCACATGTTTGGTTTTCTTCTCTCTCTCTACTGATAAGAAGCGAGTGTTTGAACCACAGATTAAAGCTGTGAGTAGAAAGGTTGGAAATGGGCATGAGGTACTATTGGACAGCTGTTAGGTTTTAGGATGTTTTTGTTGTTTGTTTTAAACAGAGAACATTATGATTAGGTTGTAAATTATGAAACACAGTTTATGGGTTAATATATCCACCTTCGTATATTGTAGTTAAAATCCGACTCGGCCAGGCAGTCCTGTAAAATAATAGATTCACACGAAAATGAAAAACAAAGCTGGTCTATACAACAAGTACTTTCCAAAGTGAACCCTTGAACTGGACTGGGTTTTATCCATGAGGGCAAAGCTACTTTTATTTATTAAAGCAAAACCTATGAATGTTTTCAGTTTTAATAGTCTTTCTAAAAATACTTTGTCCGAGGAAAGTGTTCATTTTCCCATTTTGTCACAAACTACAATGTATTTTATTGAGATTTTACATGACTGACCAACAGAAATTGTCTAATTATAAAGTGGACAGCAAATGATAGACAGCTTTCAAAGCTTTCCTCGAAATGAAAACCTCTAAAAGGCGGTATACAATTTTATTCAGCCACCCTGAGTCAATACTTTAATTCCTTATTAGGTCTTTTGGAGCATGTCTTTACCAGTTTTACACATCTTTGCACAACTTAATGTTTTTTTCTGTTCTTCTTTTCAAAAAGAGCTCAAGGTCAGACTGGATAGAGGGCATCTTTAAACAACAATTTTCAAGTTTTGCCACAGGTTCTGTATTACATTTAGCTTTGAACTTTGACTGGACCATTCTAATGTTTGATTATACTTTAAACCATTTCATTATACTTCTGGCTGGATGAATAGAGTCAATGTTTTTACTTTCCTAACAGCACCGTATCTTACTTATCTTAACTTATAGCTTCATATGGCCTTCTTTCATCAATTGCCTTCTTCTTTCCATTATTCCACAAAAGCCAGATTTTGTGGAGTCCAGGGCTAAAAGCTGTCCTGCCAACAGCTTCTACCAACCTGGTTGTGCATCTCTGCAGCTCCTCCAGAGTTGCCGTGGTTTTCCACTGCTTCTTTGTTCAATGCTCTCCTTGCTAAGGCTGTCGGTTCAGCTAAGCAGCCGTATCTCAGCAGATTCACGGATGCGCCGCTCTCTTTTTCAGATGATGGACTAAACAAGTCCATCATCTTTGTGCAGTCTTTGCACCGTGTTCCTTGGTCTGTATGATGCCACCTGTCACCGATGAGCTAAACCTCTGAGCTCTTTAAAGAGAAGCTCAGATGGGTTTTTGAAAAGTAGAACAATAAGGCAATTTCCTCTTTCCCAAGCAAAAATAGCAACACCTAGACAAATCAAAGTAAATAAATGTAATTTTCTTGAGTAACATTCAAATGTCTCTTTGTTTTTTTTACTTTTTTACCATGACATCTAAATCATTTCCACTGTACTGCACCATACCGCTATTATTAATTTTGAAAATTAAATTAAAATTAACTGTATTGACAATAAAGTTGCTTTTAACGTTACAGACTATAAACACAAAACGCTACCCCAGCTGGATGAACGGAGCAAATCTGCCACCCAGAACCTCGTAAAGCGAGCTAATTAAAACACTATATCTCTCTTTTGTAATCTGCTGGGTAATTTCTCGGCTCGCTGACTGGCTGGGATGGACGCCTTTTTCAAATCTGTGCTTACTGCCTGGAAAGCCTTTATTGTTTGTCCAAACATTTCACAAATGAGGAGCCACATAATGAGTTTTAAGTGCTGATATAGGGGAAGTTTTTCCCGCTTTGAACGCTTTTTGTTCTGTGCTGAGATAAGCCTTTCTTTCATTGGCTGTGACTTCCTTGCAGATATTCTACATTATACTTTTTACTGTGATTTGCAGAATGTGTCTTTTTAAACAAAACCCTGGTAAGACAGTACCACTAGTGTTCCCGAATAAAGTGTCCTAACTTTCAATGCTGGGGTTGTTGTAATTATCTATAGTTAATACTAAAACTGATTTGTCTCCAAGTAATTTGTTTTAGTCAAAATGTTGGGATTAGATAAATGTGAAAATAAAAGGAATGATTTGTATGTGATTTATTCGGCATGCCACTGCTAGATATGTTGTTATTTTGTGTGTCATGATGAAACAAGCAGGCTTTTTGTTCTGTAACAAAGATACTCTGTGACAATGTATGTTGCCTTTTACAGACATGGTTTAGCTTTAATTGCGTCTTCATTGATTTGCTCTTGTGCACCAAGATGTCAGATGACAAATCATGTCACCGGTTTTGTATTTGGCCAAGAGAAAGTGGTGCTCATCTTTTTCCAGTTTTGTTTCAAATGTTTATTTAAAGTCGGACAATTTCAGGTTGAGATTGCATCAGTCAGCTTCAGATTAAAAAAGACATCATCATGTCGTAATTGCATAACGTTTCACCCGCAGAACATTGCCAAAAGTAGAAATATCCAGGGAGCTGCGCCCCTTGGCGGGGTGTTATGTGTGTGGGTGCTCTGGCCACACTGGAGTGCTGGGCTCCTGTCTTTGGGCCTATGGCTCCTGAGGATGCGTCGGGCTCTGTTGGGCATCCCTCACCAGGCTAACTCACCAGAGGGTTGGTAATGTGCCCTACCTACCTTCTTCCTTCTGGGTTCCAGCTGCCACGCCCAGATGCCAAGGGTGCCAGGGGTGCCAGGGGTTGGTGCGGACTATGGTCCTCAGGGGGAACGGGGGGACTGGTTACCAGGGTTAGCTTACACAGCTGGAGACAGTGGTGTAACTCCCTTATACTGCACATCACACCCTGGAGCTTTTTGACCTGGGAGCTGCATCTCAACCTATTGCTGCCCTGGGTGATGCCATGTGTTTTGTCTGCCTAGGACTGCTGCGTCCAATCCGGAGCCGTGCCCGCCTGTCCTTTGCTGCTCTTGGTTTGCAGGCCTTCTACTGTTCTCTCCACCCTCACAACTGTTCACCTCCAAGTGACAAACCAGCTCATATGCACCCACTCATCACATTTATTTCTACACATACACTCACCCACACATACACCACGCACCGACACACAGTCCAAATAGTTGAAGGTTATTATTGCAGCAATGCGGCCTGCCTATTTTGATGCTGGATTGAGTCTGGATTTAATAAAGTCAATCACAGAATTAGGAAATTGCCTTGAGATATCCTTTTTGCAGAGCAAAACCGCCATGGCGTATGTAGGCAGCCAGCTTCTCTACACGGTATGCCTGAAATGCTGTCACAGGACAGGTGAAAAAACCAAAAGCAATTCTGCATTATCAGCAATTATAGCTGGCATTGACTTAATGTTATTTCTCTGTTCTTTTCTCTCCGTAGAAGTCACATTTGGCCCAGCAACTGTTCAGCTGTTATAGCCTCCTAAAAGGAGCCATTATTGTACTATCACTGCCTATAACTACATGCTTTCAGTCTATAAATGATAAACTCGATTCAGTCTTTCTCTGTTTAACCCTGTCTCTCTGCTGGAGCTATGACTGGGTATCTACTCTTGTTTTTTACCCCATAGTTTTAACTTCAGACTCAGAGTTTGAGTCAGAGTTATATTCTTGTTATAAAACAATAGTTTCTTTCCACTGTCACCACATGCATGCTAAGAAGAGGAGTTGATGAAAAGTTGGACATGCAATAGACTGTCCACTGTCGCTATATGCTCATCCAGGACAGGGGATTGCTGCAAGGTTAATAACTTGATGCTGGGCTTCTTTATATGTATATATAGCAATCTTTCCCCGTTGGGACAGTTTGTAGCACTGTTGCCTGGCAGCAAGCAGGTCCTGGGTTCAGATCTCAGCTTGTAGTCTTTCTGCATGGATTTTGTATGTTCTCCCCATGCACATGTGGATTTTCTCAGGGTACTCCAGTGTGTGTGTGTGTGTGTGTGTGTGTGTGTGTGTGTGTGTGTGTGTGTGTGTGTGTGTGTGTGTGTGTGTGTGTGTGTGTGTGCTGGAGATAGGCACCAGCCTCCTGCAAGCCTACAAGGATAAGTGGGTGTAGATGATGGATGAATGTTATTTTAACCAAAGTCAAATTGGAATGTATACTAAATATGAATCTGTCTCTATATCTGGTTTGATTTAATTTAAAATTCTGTATATAATTTCAATATGTTAAGTGCCTTGAGACGACATTTGTGACTCTGTACTATATAAAGAATTGACTTTGAATTCAAACAATGGATGTTTACTTTTTTCTTGCAAAGTTTGTCAAGAGTTATACTATTTTTTTACTATAAATTATTTCCAATTGCATTCAGTTTGTGGAAACTAAAACTATATGTTTTCTTTAGTCTAACAAGCATTTTCTTTGGAGTTTAATAATGACATGAATTTTTGTGAAATATAAAATTTTCCTTGTTGCTGACAGAGCAGTGAGTTCCTCCCTCGTCTTTACTTTTTCAGATTTGTTTCCTCTGTAAAAACAACAAAAAACAACCATACTCATTTATTTAAATTTTAAATCGGCATATAGTAAATGTTCCCAAATTGAACTGAAGTGGATTATTACAAACACGTGACCAAACTGCATTGATCCATTCGGTTTTTATATACAATACACTTTATACCTTTTGAATTGAGAATAGGAGCTGTATAAATGAACTGAATCCATACAACAGGTGTTTGTCTCTACATTAGGTGTGTGCTTCTGTGCTATAATAAAAGGAAATGTAAATTATTTTGCTCCCTTTAAAACATTTAACACTTTTCACAAAAATTTTTGGGAATTGACTGTCTCACGTGTTACCTTGTTCAGTTGGGTGCACGTTTGTACCTTTTGAGTAGCTGGAGCTGGGTGCTGAGGCGGTCGTCGAGACGGTGGCACTGAAGCGGTTGGTTGTGACTCTGAGTGTGGCCACGTTTTTCTGGGGCTGGAACAGGATGATGTGGATTTTGGGGGCAAAGAGGCAGCCAAGAACCACGGAGCCGCTCAGGCTGACAGAGATGCACATGGTGGTGGTCTGCACCTGCACAGACACGGAGGATGTGTGAGAAATATCAACCTGCAATCTGTCTTCAAAAAGGCTGGTAAAGTTTGTTCAAAGGCATCCCTCCGCTCACACAGACACACATTAAGTACACACAGGCCTTTGATCAAATCTGCTCACTTGTAAATTTTATTTCCTGCTCTGGTTGCTCACAAACTTTTTAATCCAATCCCTAGGTCTGCGTATCACCCCTTTGATAGCTTACCCAAAGGAACACATGCAATCTGTTCACTTCCAAGAATCATTTGTAAAAACCAAACATGACCTGAATGTCAAAAGCATCTTCGGTATGAACATATGGAGAAACCAATCAGGTGATTACCAGAAGATGCCTCTGCAACAACCATTGCGGTGATTGTTTGGAAAATAACAGGTGGTTTTCCGTCAAACCTCAAATGCTTTAAGTAAAACGCGACTTATTTTAACGGCAAAACACGGAAACCTGCTATGCACTGTGTGCCAAATAGTTCATTTTCCTCAGTGCTTTGTCACACACATTTCCATATCCAATTATGGACGAGCACGAGGTCTTCAATTATGTATGTTAGCAATTCTAATCATGGATTTGTACAGTATGTGCATAAATACGGGGGCAAGAATGAGGGGGAAAAAATTTAATCTGAGCACAGCTGGCTATCCCAGACAGTCTGTTGATTTGTTAGTCATATTTCAGCAGCTAAATTGAGCCAACTGCTGGGGTCATCTTTCCGAGCTCCATCTCTTCCCACCCCACTGGTTCCCCCTGCAGTCCAGGAACTTATATTTGCAGAACCGCAGCGTGAGATGAAAATCCTCCCCAAACACACAAGCACAACAAAGGCACTGCTGAAGTTGGGAAAGTTGTTTCAGATTTTAACTTGCAAATAGTAGGAGAGCCACCATTACACCACTCCACACTTTCTGTTCTGAAGTATTTGTTGTGAAAAAGATAATTCATGTTAATAAACAATATGGTGTGAAACCTGCTTTGTTGCTGGTATTTCAATGGTAGAGAATGGGTCAGTCTTTTTACTGATTTGACCAAATTTTTAGATTTTAGATGTCTCCATTTGCTATAAATGTTTGCCCCAAGTTATGTGGGAATTGGGAATTCTCATGGCTTTCTTTTAACAATGGCAATCTAGATACTACTTTTCAATAAAGGCCTGATTTGTGTGGTACATGAATAATAGTTGTCCTGTCAACAACTTATCTCCAATCAACTGTGGATCTCTGCAGCTCCTCCAGAGATACACTATATTGCCAAAAGTATTCGCTCACCTACCTTGACTCACATATGAGCTGTAAGTGACATCTCATTCCTAATCCATCGGGGTTCAATATGACGTCAGTCCAACCTTTGCAGCTAGAACAGCTTCAACTCCTCTGGGAAGCAAGGTTTAGGAGTGTGTTTATGGGAATTTTTAACCATTCTTCCAGAAGCACATTTGTGAGGTGACATACTGATGTTGGATGAGAAGGCCTAGCTCTCAGTCTCCGCTCTAATTCATGCCAAAGGTGTTGTATCAGGTTGAGGTCAGGACTCTGTGCAGGACAATCAAGTTCATCTACACTAGACTCTGCTATCCATGTCTTTAGACCTTGCTTTGTGCACTGGTGCTCAGTCATGTTGGATGAGGAAGGGGCCAGCTCCAAATTGTCCCCACAAAGTTGGGAGCGTGGACTTGTCCAAAATATCTTTGTATGCTGAAGCATTCAGAGTTCCTTTCACTGGAACTAAGGGGCCAAGCCCAGCTCCAGAAAAACAGCCCCACACCATAACCCCCTTCCACCAAACTTTATACTTTAAACTTTATACTTGGCACAACGCAGTCAGACAAGTACCGTTCTCCTGGCCACCGCCAAACCCAGACTCGTCCATCAGATTTCCTGATGGAGAAGCGTGATTCGTCACTCCAGAGAACGTGTCTCCACTGCTCTTGAGTCCAGTGGAGATGTACTTTATACCCCTGCATCTGATGCTTTGAATTGCACTTGGTGATGTCTGACTTGGATGGAGCTGCTCGACCATGGAAACCCATTCAATGAAGCTCTTTGTGCTGTTCCTGAGCTAATCTGAAGGCCACATGAAGTTTGGAGGTGTGTAGTGATTGACTCTGCAGAGAGCTGGCGACCTCTTCGCACTATGCGCTTCACCATAAGCTCCGTCAGTGGTCTACCACTTCGTGGCTGAGTTGCTGTCGTTCCCAAACACTTCCAGTTTCTTATGATACAGCTGTCAGTTGACTGTAGAATATTTAGGAGTGAGGAAATTTCACGACTGGATTTGTAAAAACACGTCTGAAAAGAAATGTATATAAATTCGATCTTGACAACAATTTATTTGAAGCCTTATTAAAGTACTGTTTTAAAAGCAAAATTAATACCTAGGGAATCTATTTAACAAAAATTATGTGAATATTTAATTACCTGGTTTATACATGGCAGAATCTTATTATGTCTACAGTGATCATAGTAGTGAATTATACAAAATGCACAGAATTTATTTTTTATTTGAATAATTCACACATCCATGGTTCCTTTCATAAGAGAATTTGAATATTTTCTGAAAAACCTGTTTTCTTGTAATTTGGGGAGCAACAAGCCACAAACATTTCCAAGCAACCCAACTCTTAACTGAGGCCAGTTATTGGAGACCATTTATTACTTTTATAAGAGCGAGCTTTAAGCTATTTACTGCAGTTTCATACCTCTCACTTCTTTTAGTATTATTCAGGCCGAAGATGTAGCCGATAAAAGGTTCAGACGACATCAGCACAGGTGGCTATTGGTTTTCATGTCGGTTGATGATTTGATTACGACTGACATGAAAAGGCTGAGGTACCCCATAATGATAGACAGCCTGTGTGATCTCTCATCCACCCCCAACATCCCTTCCCACCCTGTTTGCACAACAAAGGCCTTGATGCACACCTTGACCAAAACGCTGTGGCAGCAGCCTTGGGTCGACCTCAGCCTTCAGCACTCTGCTCATGTGCGCTGTCAGTTTTACACACTAATGTTTGCTGTTTTTATTATGACTTACCTCTGGGTGACTTCATGTGAGAAAAACAATTATGAGGATCATGCGGCTTGAAAGAAAATTATTCTAATTTGTGTGCTGCAGTAAAATATAGGGTAGAGATTCAGAATATATATACATACGCATTATTGTTTCTCGCGATGAAAGATAAATTTAACCCTTAGCTGTATGAACAGCCCCCTTCCCATTTATAGCAGCCCTGGTAAATATATATATATATATATATATATATATATATATATATATATATATATATATATATATATATACATATATATATATATTTTTTTTTTTTATTAAAACTAAATTAGTCTAATATATTAGCATAATCCCAATCTGAATGTAAGTAGAAAGATTAAACTACTGTGTTTTTTAAAAGATAACACAAGACAGCATGTCATTACAGTAAGGCAGGTGTTGAGGTTCATGAATCCAAAAATGGTTGTATAAAAATTGCGACTTGCCTAAACTTGACCATATCTATGACCAGAGCAATAATTAAGTTGTTCAAACCAACTGTAACAGTTACAGATAAGGCTGGACGGGGACTCGTGTTTCCCATTTAGCTTCTCACTGTGAGCAATATGCTGAGGAATGGGAAATAATCTGCAAAGTTCATATTTGTAGAACTGCAGCAAATTTTGCAGTCTGAGATTACATAGCTGCAATAAAATATGAATTTATTTTAAGTCATTATACAAGAGATGTTCCAATCCACCATTCAGAAATGGGAATCTGACCTTTTTTTTCTAGATTGACTCTCTATAATTGGCAGGTCCGTCCGTCCGTTGTCTTCCGCTTATCCGGGGTCGGGTCGCGAGGGTAGCAGCTTCAGTAGGGAGGCCCAGACGTCCCTCTCCCCGGCCACTTGGGCCAGCTCCTCAGGAGGAACCCCAAGGCGTTCCCAGGCCAGCCGGGAGACATAGTCCCTCCAGGGTGTCCTAGGTCTTCCCCTGGGCCTTCTCCCGGTGGGACGTGCCCGGAACACCTCACCAGGGAGGCGTCCAGGAGGCATCCTGACCAGATGCCCGAGCCACCTCAACTGGCTCCTCTCGACGTGGAGGAGCAGCGGCTCTACTCTGAGTCCTCCCCGGATGACTGAGCTCCTCACCCTATCTCTAAGGGAGAGCCCAAAACGACCCAAAGCTCGTGACCATAGATGAGGGTAGGAACGTAGATCGACCGGTAAATTGAGAGCTTCGCCTTTTGGCTCAGCTCTCTCTTCACCACAACGGATCGGTCGGTCAATACTGAAAAGTAATTTTGTTTTTGTTTGTTTTGTTTGTTTTTGAAGCACTTTTTTGTGTTCCCAAAAGAATCTGATAAAACTCAGGAACACATGCTTTGATACATACCCTGGGATGACCCTGTCATTTCTGCATTTTCTTCTTAATTTAAAACTACCTCGGTCAAGGAACACCGCATATATTTGTGTTTAATATGGATTCAGCTGGCCTGTGATGTACTGGCGACCTGTCAGGTGTGCACCCTGCCTCTCGCTCAGTGACTGCTGGAAACATGCACCTGCCCCGCTATGACAGACACTGAAGGTTAGACGTAGTACGCAGGCATGACCTCAAATAAAACTAGAAATTGGCATCAGTACGATTGGCACATCTCTACTTTTTGCTTTTCTTAATCACGTGCGCCAACAAATGTGGAGAGCATTATGTGTCATCTTTTCAACAACTGCTACAAGCAGCTAAGTATGAGTTTAAAATCAGGGGAGGGTGCAATTAAGCAAATCAGTTTAAAAAAAATCATTGTTTAATTGACTTGTTGATATATTTATGCTGCATCTGTCTCCAGACTCTTTGTTCTTTTTTTTGAAAGATCATTATGTAGGCATGAAAAGAAAACCTCTCATG
Source organism: Fundulus heteroclitus (assembly GCF_011125445.2). Classification (NCBI taxonomy): domain Eukaryota; kingdom Metazoa; phylum Chordata; class Actinopteri; order Cyprinodontiformes; family Fundulidae; genus Fundulus; species Fundulus heteroclitus. The sequence continues at coordinate 19,565,344 of NC_046380.1, read as the reverse complement.
AGTCTGGGCACTGGAGATCAAATGCAATGTGCACGCACAGTCTTCCTCGACTAATTTAGAGAGATTAACGCACAGAGATTAAAAGATTTTGTTGAGATCCTTTCACTAAAGTGCTCTGCAGTAGCTTCAAGAAACCCAGATCCTAAATACTTCATTCGCACATCTGAAAAAAAAATATAGAATTGCATGCATATTTACCCTGTAGTCACTGGCAGTGACATAGAATATGGGCTGGAAAGCCAGCCAGATGATGCAGGTGGTGTACATCGTGAACCCAATGAACTTGGCCTCGTTGAAGTTTTCCGGGCACTTCCTCGTCTTGAAGGCGTAGACCGTGCAGAGGATGATGAGGACGCAGTTGTAGGTGAGCGACAGGAGCATGCTGCTGTCCTTGCTGTTGCACTTCAGCGTGACCACGTTTCTCCTCTCTGCGGTGATCTCCTTCCGAACCCCGGGCACCTCCACCAGGAGCCAGATGATGGCCACCAGCAGCTGGCAGGAGATGAGAGCGCTACATATCACCACTTGGGAAGCCGGGCTGATGAAGCGCGGCCGCTGGGCTCCATCTTTCACCCCGCTGAAGATCCGAGCAATGCGGTTGGTCTTCGTCAGCAAGGCGGAGTAGCACACGGCAAAGGAGGTGCCCAGTCCAAGTCTTCGCAGCGTGCACACAGCAGTGGACGGCTTAGCGATGTAGATGAAGGTTATGCTGTAGCACATCAGCACTCCAATCAGGAGGAAATAGGACAGCTCACGTCCACTTGCTTTGACTACGGGCGTTTCGTTGTGCTTTAGGAAAATGCCCACAACGGTCAGAGTACACATTATGCCGAGGCAGGAGATGGTAACAGGCCCGATAGCCCAGGCGTCCTCCCAGCGGATGTACTCTTCAGGCAGATCGTAACACCCGGTCAAATTAGCCAGCGGCCACTGACCAAAGCTGCAGTCGGCGCAGGTGAACTCATCCTGCAGGTACTGGTAGGGCTGGCATGGAATACAGATCCAGCAGCACACGTCTCCGGGCTGCATGCTCTTCACCTCATTCTTCCTGCATGGATCGCTACACTGGGAGGTCGGGGGAACGAGGCCACGCCAAGGCACCACGCTGGTGTTCAGGATCAGTATCTGGTCCCAGTAGCCGACTTTCTTGTATACAAACTTGCCTTCCTCCTTGTGGTAGTGAAATATGTTGTAGCGACTGATGCTGTCGCCTATTGAGTCGAAGCGCACCATGCTCTCTGTGTCCACGGGTCTGAAAGGAGCTGGTGGGAAGCAGAAAGACAGCGATGCCCAGAGTCATTTTACAATACTGCTAAACATGCAATTAGAGTGTGATTCATAATTCACTGTGTCATTGCATTTGCAATAAGATATGATTCATTGTTGTTCAGAAATACTACGTTGTCTGGTTCAATTTCAAAATGTTTTGATCACAATCTGAAATGCAAATATGGCTGTTTAATGCCTTCTTGCTGTTAATCTCTGGTGGTATAAAAATGGCCCGCTCTTTAGGAATGCTGTTTTGTAGAAACAAAGTATCCCAGTTAAGGCTTTCTGTCTTACACTATTGCTTTTTGGCACCAGAAGAAACACAAAGAGGGAAGTTTCCTTCTTCATATTTCAAAAGCTCGAGCGATATGTGTTTGATATTCACCAGGACATCTGGCTATTTACATACCTTATCCATCTTAAACCTCAATCCTATGATGCATTATGGAGACTTCCTTGCTGCTGCTTCTTTATTTGTAAGTAAACAGTCTCTAGCATTATAGATACAGTTAAAAATAAAATGTACGAGCATAAATTCTTACTCTTTAAATGGTATAATATGGTCCTTCTAGTCTCTTCGTGTTTCAAAGATTGGGGCATGATAGAAGACATGCCCTCTTGTACTGTATATTAATATATTTACCTGCCTACTACAGTTCACTACTACAACCTGTACAGCTCACTACTACAACATGTAGTTCTCACTATTACAACCTGTACAACTCATTACTACAACCTGTACAGCTCATTACTGCAACCTGTACAGCTCACTATTACCACATGCAGTTCTCACTACTATAACATGTACAGCTCACTACTAAAACCAGTACAGCTCACTACTACAACATGCGGTTCTCACTACTACAACTTGTACATCTCACTACATACCAAAACAAACTGCTTTGCAGCAGCTGTCGCTGTTTATGGGTTTTTATATAGAAATAAATGTCAGGGATCTGTAGGTGTTGTCTTTGTGTCGTGGTTTTCTCTCTCTTTGAGCTGCATTGTTCGCTGGATGGCGGTGCTGAGTGGTGTGGTCCTGCCCTGCTGAGTTTCATCAAGCTCATCAGCTGGAGTTTGAGAGGAGCTGGTTGCCGGTCATTTGACCTTTGAGTGTCAACTTCTCTAGTCTGTGATATTTTTTGGCTCGATCTCAAAAGTGATTACCTGGCTTTTTGCTGGCCTCACTCTCTGAATTTTCCCAAGATTACTTTTCAGGTTCCCTCATAGGATCTTCTTAGTTAAGCCTTCTAGATTCACTGTTCAAATCTCCTCAAGACATAATCTCACAGACAGCTTCCTTCTACAACCGGCCCTCCAGCCGCCACCATTTACTCCATACTGACAACCAGCTCACCTCATGGACCAAAATCCCAGGAGTCTGCTCACTCCTCGCTGGGTCTAATCAATCTACTTCAGACCAGTAAGATCAACTCACTGATTCACTCACCTCAATGTTTATTCACTCAGCGCATCTCTCACCCTGTCTCTCACAGTGATCAGCCTTCCGTTATAAAGGAACCATGCCTGGATGGCACATTTCCATTCCCTTATATTTCAAAAAGCCAGTTAAACTTTGATCATTGTCTCCTGAGAGTTTTCCTGAATGTGGGTCGGAAGTCTCCCTGAAAACATGACGCTAAGAGTATGAAGAGTACGCCATTATATGTTCAAAAGAAATATTGAATCATTTATGATTTTTGGATGTAAAATAAAACATTGAATTGTTCACATTTGCAGCAATTTACTTGTCTGCATTTTGCATCGTGCCTACCGGCTGTTTAAGAATAATAATTTTCAAGATGTGCCTTTTAAATGTGGAACAGTGCTGACTTGACTTGTCTGCCCAAAGCTTCAGCAATCTTCTCACGATAGAGGAGGAAAACTGGGTAGTCGGTGTAGATCCAGTTTTGTGGAATAAATTAAGGAGCATCAGCTTAATTGTATCCTGTCGGATGATTTCTCCATCTGTGTATTTAAAATGATTTGGATCAACCACAAAACAGAAAAGCCCAACCCTAATTTCCACTAATATTTGCATAATTTGGAAAGTTGCAGAGAAACCCCACTTTTTGTGGCAATCAGCACGCTTCTGGTGTAATTCTGACCGGATCTTGTCAGAACTGATAGGAAACATTTTAATTGATCGGTATCCTGGCACTGAACCAAATTTGAAGCATAGAACAAGATTAAATACTTTTTTTTCAGAATGATCAAAGATAATTTAGGAACTACTAATCTGCAAGCAAAGTATAAAGTGGAGGAAGCTGGAAGACCTGTCAACGTAACGGCATGCTCATTAATAAGTGCAGACGTACTTCTTGCCTGCATTATATTTTACAACTCATTGCTAAAATGTTGCATTTGCACCTCGTTAGGCTGGAAGATTTATTTGTGCGTTTGCTGCCGGGTATTTGCTCACCTTCAAACTTGGTCTTCAGGATGAACTCTTTGTAGAACCTCTTGCCATTGCCTGGTTTCATGGCGTCGCAGACCTTGGATGTGTTGGAGCACACGGCTTGCCTCATGTTGTGCAGAGCGAAGGCCATGGCGTACACGGCGTTCACCACAAACATGATCTTGGACTCCTGCTCGAAGTTTCCGTCTCGCAAGCTGTGTTCGCTGCAGCTGTGATCCTGGAGGCTGCAGCCGAACCGGTGCTCCCAGAACTCCTTAAACCACGGGTTCCTGGTGTTGGTGTACGGGTTCAGCTTCGTGAAATAGTCTTCGAACTCTCTGATCGGGTAGGAGGCCAGTTCAATAGTGAAGGCCCCATCTGCCGCCGACTCGCTGCCCCTCACCACGCTCTCCTGGGCTCCCCATCCGTCGCTGGCCACCCAGATAAACGAGGTGTTCATTCGTGCCGCGGAGGACAGCAGCTCGCGGGCGTCCTCGCTGCGGGTGAACAGGATGACCACCTTGGCGTTGGACTTCTGCTGAAGGGAGCGGATCACGTTCTCGTAGCCCTGCCGGTTCATGCTGCGGCTCACCTTGGCCGAAGTGGCGATGCAGATTTGGCGGTTGCGGGCCTCCTGTTGGAAGGCATCGATGCCGGTCTCGCCGTAGTCGCCCTCTGATGCTACCGTTGACACGTAGGTCCAGTTGAAGTAACGCAGGATTTCCGCCATGGCCTTGGCCTGGTAGAAGTCTGGGGGCACGGTACGGGCAAAGTAGTCATAGCGAGTCTTGTCACTGAGCTTCGCACTGGTGGAGGCGTAGCTGATCTGAGGTATTTGGAACAAACGCAGGAGGTTGGCCACCTGGAAAAGAGGAAAGCTATTATTGATACTGCTTTTTTTCCTAATTTCTAAACACTTTCAAAGCATCCACAGAATATTATGTTGCCACCATTATGTTTCATAGGGACAATGGTGTGTTCAGGGTGATTTGAAGTCTTAGTTTGGGGCCATATGTAAATTTTTTACACATAGGCCAAAATAATTAGGTTTCAGGCCATTACATAAAACCAAAATAAGCTGCATCAAAGTTTGTGTTTGAAATCTGACCAAAAATCTCAAAGCATCTGAATACTTTTGCCAGTCACTGTGTCTCAATGCTTCTCCAATGTGAGATCAATAAAGCCTATCTTATCTTACCTTATCTTATTATCTCAAGGATCACCTATCCGGTAAACCAAAGTCAGGGTATGGGCAAAAAAAATATTGAAAAGTTTACCTAGTATTTGGTTTAAAACATTTTACTTAAAGCTATAGTTGGTAATCCTGTTCAGAAACACTTTCTGTTGTACTGGGTGAAATTGTCCGTCCACCCTGAGAGTAGTAAATAAAAATAGACTTATGTGAGAACTGTAGAAACTCTGCCATTCAGTGCACACTTCTAGTGTTTACGTATCCGGTTAGCTTCCATTCGTTGTAGCTCCACTTCTCTCACCGTAAACTTTAAAAATAGCTGAAAGTCACATGAAGCTCAGAAGAAACAAATTAGACCAGAGTGGATTTGGGAGATGTTTTTTCACACGTCCCCCTGAGAAGTGGAAGAGCAAGGTAAGACAGTCTTACGTATGCACCGTTATTCAAAAAGGGACTTGGGTGTTTCTTATTTACGTTTCCGGAAAAATCGCACTGTACCTTTAATTAGTTTATATTACATTAGGCTGGTATTTTGGCTAAAAAGAGTCACCTCTGAAGTATACATAAACGTGTCTATTATTTCTTAAACCATTATAGTATCTAGTTGATCAATTAAAGTTAAAACTCAATGATCTAACAATGGATGTTTTTGGTACAAAAACATACAATATGTCTAATTCCAAACTTATATACTACCTTTGTTATTTTTTTTTTCAATATCCTATGTAGAAAAAGATGAGTACTTGTTGAAAAATCCTGCAGTCCTGTCGCTTTCATCGTGTCTGCGGCCTCCCTGACCAGTTTCCATCTTGTCCTTTCATCATCGTGGAGAAAGATCAAATTCTTGTCATGTCTGGTTTGTACTTTATTTTTTCCAATTATCCGTCTTCCCTGTGTCATGCAGCACTGAAAAAAAAATGCTTTGGATCTACTTAATTCAGCAGTGGACATTGGTTGCACAAAACCCTTTGGCTTTTGCAGCAGTTTATAATGTGCTAATTCAAGATGATTTGGTCACTTCAACACAACTTAATCACTTCCCTCCAAAACTATTGAATAATCAAAACTGAGGGGCAGGGTTTAAAGTAGTAGGACATTGCTGATTTTGATCCTACGACTTGTAGATACTACAAGTGTCTTCTTACCCCGTGAGCTATCTGAAGAGTATACGGGTGAGGAGAATATGCTTGTGTCGACCAAGCACACAACTCACATAAACCAACAGTGCATTCTGTGCGACCAGGGTAACAGAGTATTTCAGGAAAATTCATTTCTCTCATTGCATTAATTTATTATGTAGTACCTACACAATATTATTACATTCTACCAAGAACATGAAACAAAAAAGTTGAATCAACATGATATGCTTAGTTTGATCCAAAAAATGCAAGTATGTTTGTTTTTTGTCTTCAGTCATAGTATCTACACCAGGGGTGTCAAACATACGGCCCACGGGCCGGATCCGGCCCGCCGAACAATTTAGTCCGGCCCTGTGGCTAAATGCATTATCATAATAAAAAAAAAAAAAGATTTGACTTTCACAAGTGGACAAAATGAAAGGAATAGAATGATAAAACAATTATTGAAAAAAACATGTACTTCGTTTAATTGAAAATATACAGTTCCTATATTGTCCACGAGGGGCGCTGTGTTTTAATTAGCAGATTAAGCTTCAGGTGTGGAAAAATTCAAATCATTTCTTAATTTTTATCTGTTTGATGTATTTTGTCATGCAGGACAGTGTTTTTAAGTTCCAAAAAATGTGAATAAATGTTTTTCAACATTGTATAATCACTGTGATCAGTTCTTATGCATAATGCACTGCAGTAAATGTTTAACTGAGTAAAATTATTGTTGAAATTGCTCAGACTTTTCTTAAAAACGCTGAGGTTATTCATAATATATTGTATAAAAGTGAAATTAACTTAATATAAAAATCAACAAGTCCACATTTATTAGTTCTATTTATTCTTGCAATGAGTTAACTCATGTGGCCCTCTTGAGATCAGATTAAGCTGTATGCGGCCCCTCAACCAAAATGAGTTTGACACCCCTGATCTACACAATATTATTACATTCTCTTTAAGACATAAAACAATAGTGTTAAAGTAACTAAAGATGCTTAAGTTTTCGTTTTTTCAGAGTATGCACATAATGTTGTGGGTTTTCTTTGCAACCTTTTCCCCACTGAGACCTTTTTGGAAAGGGTTTAGCTAAAGTGATGCAAAGCAATGTCAGGAAAGTCTTATCAGGACAGCTGAACTCCATTTTAGATTGATCAGATTCATTACAACTGATGCTAGGGGTGCTGTCAAAAAGACAAAATGCTTAACCTGAATCAATTGTGGACCTTGTGCAACTGGAATATTGCACCTTTTTTGTTTGAGTATATTTATCAGGTCAACTTTTCTATATATAGATAAAAGTATATCTACTATATATATGTTCATATATTCTATATTGAGCATGCAATATGGTGCTGTTTTAAGACGTTTTACCCATCTTTACGAGAGGTGACAATAAATAAGGCTTATGTTATATGTTAATGTATATCTACTGGCTGGTATTCTATTTTAGCTCCATGGCAGAGACCAGCAAAAATTACAGCTGTGATAGAGTGTTACTCTATCTTAAAGTTTGTGCGTGTGTGTGTGTGCCTTTGTGTGTGTGTGTGTGTGTGTGTGTGTGTGTGTGTGCTTCAGGAGGTGGATGCTATTTCTGAACGCCATAGCGGGCTCCAGAATTACAAATTACAATGGGTACCAACATAAACAACTGTTCCCTCATAAGGCTTTTGTCTGAGTATTTTATGGTTCTCCTTTACAGCCATTCTTCCAAATCAGGTAAGCCTTGTAAAGTGTTACCTTGAAATGTTTCTAGTCCTACCCAGACTAATATATTGTTTGTATTGTGAGTTTTGTGGTGCTGTGGCCTCCAGGGGTGAATAACAAATCTTTTTTTATTATTATTATTTCTTAACCTCAGTGTGCTATCCATGTTAAACACTAACCTGCTGAAATAATATATTATTGCATAGTTGAAAGAGGAAAATTTCTCAATTATTTTCTCAGTGTTATAGAGCCATGACAGGGAGGCAGTAAAAACTTGTCATTCTGCAGCAGACCTCATGAGACACAGTAGTGATTAGGGAGAACCCATGGGCCTCAATATGGCTGTTCTCTCCCCCAAGCATCATTGTATGCCTGGAGGTTTTCCAAACAAGGCATCCCCACGGATCTAATTGGAAGCTTCTACACTCAGGCTGAGTGCCATTCAGCTCACTCGTTCTACTATCACATTATACTCTATTTGCAGCAGAATTGCTTTTTTGTATGTGATTAATTCCCCGAGCTTGTTATTTAACAAACTTTTCCGAAGCATGGCATGTCAGTCAGTCAGACCACTAATTTTAAATTAACAACTATTGCATGCATTTGCCAAGAAACTCTCCTTAAATGTCATCAACTTATTAAATGAACTTTAGCAACTTTAATCACTCAGATGAATGTGAGAAAATGGTACCAATTTTCAACTCTGCGGAGGTTCAGTCACACTTTATAGTTATTTTTACATTCTGAATCTGATTATAATGATAAATGCAAGCAAAATGTTCAGTTATTATTGTGATCGCTTCCAATCTGCGATGTGTTGGGGGGGGGGGGGGGGGGTTTTAGCTCAAAAAGATTTTTAAAAATCCAAAAAGTTTTTGGAAATGATTTATAGTCTATAAAACTCCATTATTTTTGGCTTTCTATAGTTATTATTGACTATGAATTGTTTATTTTACAATTACCAGTACTAGTACTGTGCAGAATAAAACTGTGGAGCAATGTTATTATTGAAATAAATCAATGTCCAAACATAAAACATTTCAAATCATCATATAAACATATGGTAATTACTGGATATAACCTTTAAAGTAGGCATGATAATAATGATAATGGTGATTTTATTATTATTATTACTGCTAGTTTGGTGTTTCTATTAAATTTCAAGGAAATAATAGTTATTGCCACTGTAATTATACTTCAATAGAAGCAATATTGACGTGTAATACATAGTATATGTTAAATAGGATTGTGTAAGATAATATAAGATAAGGATAGATGTGTAAGGAGTGGTGATATATATATATATATATATATGTAAGTTTACACTTCAACCCGCTCCAAAGACTATGTAAATACTAAAGTTTCCACATTATGCTATAAGTATTCTTGTACATATAGAAAAAAATAATAAATGAAATTCAATTAAATTAAATGGTCCAATGTTGATTTGTCTTTCAACATAAACACATCTCAGGACCAGATATTTACATACAATGTGCAGTATACTGAGGGCAGCAGACAAAACTCTTCCTGTTTTTTTCCTATTTGCTATCTAGCAGAATAACGAGAGAGAATATTTCCAAACATTTTGCTTCATTTCTTCAAATTCAGGGGTCTCCACACATTTTCTCAGTATATGGTAGAAGTGACGTTAAACAGCACGATTTGTGTCAAACTGTTTGGATATTGTTCATAAAGTCGCTGGAAATAATTTGCTGGACCTTTGGCCCATTCCTCCTGACAGAACGAGTTTAGCCAAGTCAGGGTTTTTTTTGGCCCCCCTGCTCACACACGATTTCAACTCTGCCCGAATATTTTCTAAGGCGCTTTATGAAGGTCACTTCAAAACACTGACTTTGATTTCTTCAAGCCACTTCATAACTAACTTGACAGTATGCTTAGAATTATCTGGAACACCCATTTGTGCCCAAGCCTTAACTTCCTGGTAGATGCTGCTTCAATGTTTCCATGCAAATATTGACTTCTTTCTACACAAGGCCATTTATTTTCTGATCTCCCTTCTGCAGCAAAACACCCACAGTATGATGCTGCCACTTCTCTACCCCAATACTCCAAATGTAACACTGGTTTTAATGGATTGATGCTTCAACTTTAGTTAAATTGGACCACAGAAAATGTTTCCAAACATTAATGTCTTTGACCTTGAGTGCAAGCTGTAATAATGCTTCGTATGTAGCTTTTGGAAAAAAGGGCTTCTTTCTCAGTGAGTGGCCTTTTAGCCCATGTTGGAGCAGGACTCATGTTTCTTTGAATAATGACACTGTGTTACCAACTCAAGCCAGCAGCTTCACAATGTATTTTATTACACTATTACCAACACAGATTACTGGATCAATGTGTGCTTCTGTGCTTTTTGTCTGTCTTTGTTGTGTCTCTGCTCTGTCTTCTGTAACCCCCAGTCGGTCGAGGCAGATGACCGTTCATACTGAGTCTGGTTCTGCTGGAGGTTTTTCCTTCCCGTTAATGGGGAGTTTTTCTTTCTGCTGTCGCTTCATGCTTGCTCAGTATGAGGGATTGCAGCAAAGCCATGGACAATGCAGACGACTCTCCCTGTGGCTCTACGCTCTTTCAGGAGGAGTGAATGCTGCTTGTCTGGAGTTTGAGTCAACTGGGTTCCCTTATATTGGAAATTTTTGACCAATCTCTATAATCTGATCCAATCTGTATAATATGATTGAATTTGACTTTGTAAAGTGCCAAGAGATGGCATGTTTCATGAATTGGCACTATATAAATAAAATTTAATTGAATGGAATTGAAATTTTTAGTTTGCAGTTGATGCATATATTTTGTGAAACCGTAAACACTCCTTTCTTCTGAGGAGTATGGTGGGTGGAAATTCCCTTTCTTCTTATACTTGCATGTCATTTTCCAAACACATGAACATGGCTCCTATAGCCGTCTGGAGATTTTAACCAAGGGTGAGCCAAAGTTCTCTTCCATATATCATGATTTCTTCTGATCTGCACGCAATGTCACAAAAGGAAGCAGCGTGTTTGAATGGTAGCCTCAAAAGCCTCAGATGTTGTGACTTAAACAGCAGAATCTTACATGTCCTTGACATCATCATCTGGACTTTCCTTCCTCTTCTCTCCAGTGGATACCTGCATCTCTTCGGGCTCTTTTTCACCTGTTCCCTTCTCTTACAGCAAATTACATCACAACTTAAAGATTTGTTGCTACCTCTTGTAAAGACTTGTAAAAAAAAAATTAATATTTTATTTCAGTAGCACAATCCCACAAAGGGAAATATAGAAACATTGAATACTTAATTGAAGCACATTTGTTAAATGGAGAAAAACATACATATGAAATTACTGAATATAATCATTGGAGGCACAATTATCGGTACCATAAACAATCTCCTTAAGTAACCAGTAATTAAAGCATTTTTGTATTTATACTTTCAGGGTTTGTTTATATTCACAGTTTCTAAGAACTTCTAAGAAGTGATATATGCATTTATTTTTCCTTTTGGTATAAATACGACATGATGACTCTTTTCTTTTAGTCACTGGCCACTAAACCACTAAAAAATTTTATCTTGCCACAAGGCACAGTGAGCAGGATGGGGAGGGAGATAGCAAAAAAAAAAAAAAGCAATCTCCAAAGATGAGTGTGGGACCACTGCAGCAAAGAGTGGTATGTTGGGGTCACATAACCCCCATTAAATACTCTCTATGTGCCCACTGGTTGTTTGGGAAGCAAAGAAAAAAACACTTTTCTGTCCAACAAGCACAAAGTTGTAAAGTTTGCTAAACTCTTTGGGGATTCTAACTGGAAACGCATCATTTGGTCGGATGAGACTGAGATTGAGCTTTTTGGCAGCAAATGCTCCAGGTGAGTCTGTCATTGCACAAAAGGTGAATTGGCGAGGCGGATCTTCATGACCACTGTCCGGTTTGATAGAGTCTGTGATGCTAGGGGCTTTTTTTTCTTGCAAAGATGCTGAGAAACTTGTGGTGTAAATCATCTGAGACGCTTTAAAATACCATAATTTGTTAAAGAAATATCAGGTTTACTACACCAGACAACTGAAATTTGAGTCTTTAACAACCCTAATTACATGACAAAATAAACACAGAAATGGTTCAGTAGATACAAAATAGCTGTTCTTCTATGGTCATCTTAGCCCACAAAGCTATAAATCATTTTTTTAGTCTGTGTGGTGAGCTGAAGAGAAGAGAACATAAGAGAGGGGCAAGGACTCTGGTTAATCTAGGGAGATTGTGCAAAGAGGGATGATCAAAGATCCCTGAAGCTGTGCTCCAACCTTGTGAAATGTCAAGACTAAATGCCGTCCTTCCTGAAAAAAAAGAGCAGTAGAAACTGTCATTTTGCCACCTGTGATCATGTTAAAAATAAACCTCAATTTCGGATTTTTTTTTTTACTCTACACTGAGTATATATACTGTGGTGACTCCTGAATAAAGGAGCAGATGAAATGACACACTCCCGATCCATCTTTGTGAATATAAATTAAAATAAAAAAAAACAGAAATATTTTTTCTGAAAAAAACAAACAAAAAAACATCGACATTAACCCTGAGTGTAAATTGCTAGATTTGCAGACCCCAAACCTCCCTGAAACGATAAGCTGCTAATAATACAGATCTGCTCAAAGCTTCTGAGGGTGACGGCGTATTCGATGTATTTAGGTAAGCAAATTAGAGCGATGAATCTGTTTTTCCCACTAACTCTGTGGAATAATCTCCCCACAGGGATCTTGATGACAAATGCACTTCTATCATTCTAACACCAATTTCATTACATTTCTTAGAAGCAGGTTGCTCTTTGCTTCCAAATTCAGTTATATCAGTGCTTTAAAATGTTTTATCTAACTTTTCTCATATTGTGCTGCATTACCTGTTTGCGATTATGTATAAAATGCATTTTATCACTTGCTTTTAATCTCCATGAGCCACTGATATTTTTTTAAGGCAATATGTTTATTTAGTTTTGTTGTTGTTGTTTTGCTTCGCAAATATTTCTTTGTTCTCAGTTCTTTTCTTGGGAACCCGTTTGTTATTTCTGTTTTTGAAAGGTGCTATATTAATATAGTTTATCATTATAAATGTTATTATTTAGTAATTATTGCATAAGAGCTTCCATCAGATTACAACCAGAGAGCTTTAAATCATTTCCAAAAAAATATAAAATGTGGAATCTTACTAAGATCGGTTGATTTATTCTAAATAGGACATCATATCTGTATATTGGGAGTCAACATATGAGCAGCTTTCCGTCAGTCAGTCAGTCTGTCAGTCTGTCATACTTGCATAATGAGGTAGTTTCCTCTCGCAGGGTCTTTCTGGAAGGTCTCCCTTAGTATATTTCTGGAGAAGCTTGACAGCACACCTTTCAGGATGGCACTGAAGTGTTTGACAGCAGCCGTCTGTTCATCCTCATTCAGTATTTCCCTCCTATTCTCAGTCGCAAAGCAACAGCCACAAGACTAGCTCAGGAGAATCGAGTCGGGCCGCATTGTAAAAAAAAAAATACCTTAATCTGAGATGCACGATAATTACCACACAGTACAGTAGAGGATAGTACAGTGTTCTCATTCGGCAAAAAAATTTAATAAAATAGACGCATTCGGAAACATTTATTAAGAAATAATAATGACCCTATTAAAACAGCATGTACTGTAATTATAGGCACAGTCTATTAAGTTGATGTTTTGTTTTGGTTCCATTATTCAGGAGGTTCATTAGTGAGACTAAAAAGACGTATGACTCTCGTCCCTCTGTGTTCCCTTCGTCCAGGCAGAGTCTCTCAGCAATATCAGAGCCCCTGCTTATAGGCAGGGAGCAGCCGCTAATATGGGGAGACTAATATTGAATACAGAGAGTGTGATTACTGAAGCAATAAGTCAGATGAAAGTCTGTGCAGTGTCCTTTTCTCTTTGATTTTGATCACCCAGGAATGATTCTCATCAAGATTATTTTAACAATCTTCTTCCCGAGGAAGATATTCAGCCAAAATGCCCGCGCAATAAATATTCAACGATATTAATATTCATACAATATCTTATTTTCTGCTGCCATTTAAATTTCAAACGGTGTTTTAAACAAGTGTGCAAAGCAAGTTGAAACAATAGAAACGTGGGTTTCTTTTATAAGCCACGGAAGATAAAAAGCAATTAAGAGCTTGTTTTCCACCACTTTCGGAACCGAGGAGCCTGAATCATAGATACATCAGAGTTAGAAATGAGTCCTCACAGCAGCAGCTACTGCAAAAGTTGCTGATGTTTCATCGAAAACAGGAACAAATGAGCCATTAAGCTTTGCTATAGGACAATAAAGGCATATTTGCTCATCTAACTGGTAAGATCGGTGTCATGAGATCCCAGTTCAGTGTACCTGCACAAGCACTATGGAAAGCTGTAAGACAGATGCAACCATTGGAAGTCTCTTATTCATGTGTCATATGTCTTTTTTTATTTAACATGGAAAGTCCATTGCATGCCCCTGGGGCCCCTGTCAGGCTGAGCTCTGCTGCAGCCTCATTAGGTGTCATCTACTGTAGCTGTTGTAGAGTCTGCGTGTGGGGCTCACCAGAGATCCCAAAAAAAACACGTGAAACCCAAAAAATATATAGTGTGCAATGTTATGAGTTCAAAACACAAGGAGAATGAAAAAAAAAATTCTTAATTAAACATGTAAATCCAAATAAGGGAGTGACATATCCCAGCATTATTAATACTATAAATAAATTATGCGTAAACAGAATAGACCTAATATTCAACTCTGGCCGTTAGGAATGAGAGCTCTGTATAAATTGTAAATCTGAATAATGAGAATTTGTTTAGCCAATGAAACAAGATGCTGACTATCTGCTTTGTATCGTGTGCATTAAAAAATGTTGAATTTTGTTAAATGGTGTTTCTAACAGAAAAAAGTACAGCCAGTCTGAGATCTCTGGACCTATAACTCTTAGTTGTTCCCAGGACTCGGCTCATGACCAGGGGAGACGGAGTTTTTTCAGCCACAGCTCAGATGCTCTGGAACAGTCTCCCTCTCTGTGAGGTCAGTTAAAATTTAAAATGACTTTAAGTCTCTTTCAAAACCTCAAATTTTGAATCTGGCTTTAAATCCTTGTCCTTGTTTCTTCTTTGGCTTTTATTGCTGATTTTATTACTTACACTGTCAACCTTGTATTTTATTGCTTATTGTTTTTTTAATTACTTTTTCTTGTAGTTCTTATGTACCTGTACAGCACTTTGTTTTCTTAAAGTGCTTCATAAATTGAGGATGGTGGTGTACAAAGAATCTGAGCCGAACATTGCTAAAAAAAAAAGAGACACATTGTCTCTAAGAACGGAGCATTTTTATCCCTTCCACTGCCCTGAAGAAGTTGCTGTTTGAAAAGCCAGCTCTGGACGTGTTGCTTGTGCCCCTTTCCAAGCAAACGTCCGGCACCAGCCACTAGACCTAAAGCAGCCGCCACGTCTTCCCTGTCCGTCGGACCTGCTGAACTCAGCATGCTCTCTAGTTCATCCGAACGGTTCACCGTTAAGAGGTTGGGTCAGGGCAGAGAAAATTAGTTCAAGATAAATCACTTATAATATTGTTTATTTCATTGACTGTTTTTGCTTTGTTTTGATGCAGGTCTAGAGCAACCTGAAGCTGAGGCTATCTGTGTTTTCCCTTCCTGTCCTCTAACTAACCGGCATAAAAATATGAATAGTCCATGTAATAAATGTGCTAAATTGTGTCTAAAGCAGACATCCAAAGTGGTTAAACAGCGGCTCAAGGACAATAAAGTTTATCAGTGATCATCAGAAAAACAAACAGCTCTCAATCCCATAAAAAGTGTGGGCAGTTCAGTTCTGTCCGGACAAACGAGTCAAAATTACAGCCAACTGTATTGCAAGAAGCTTGTTGAAAGGATACTCCAAACATAGAGTTTAAAAGAGAATTCAAAACGAGAACATTTCAAGCAGATTAAAGTCACACAGTGATGAAAACCAGCAAGGTGTTTTTCATATATCGTATGTAAACATGTGGTTTCAACTGTGTATTTATTACAAACGTGAGATTTCTTTCATTTCTTCTTGGGACTCATTTTTAAGGACACGCTTTGAAAGCTGCCCGTCGTCTAATAGCTGACACTTGGCCTCTTGAGCAGAATCCATACTTTGGTTTCCCTGGTAACCAAACGTTTTGTACTATTTTTCCTCACATGATGGCGTTATCTTAACACCATCCTTTTGCTGTCATTATTACTCCGAGATGCACCAGCTTTGCTTGTCATTTCACCAAGTTGCAAAACTTCAGAACACTTTTATGCAGCTGGTGTTTAATTGCTACATTCCTGGGAGTCCCTTTTTTTTTTGTGCTTGAACAGCTTTATAGAGACATCGGCAGCGCATCTTGTTTTATTTCCCCGAGAAAGAAATGAGAAGCTGTATAATCAGCCTGAATAAGACATAAAAATAAGTTTTTTTATACAGTGAATCATACACCGTGTGTTTTGAAGTTGCCTTTGCATGTCACATTTCAAAAATATTCTGTTTAAGAGAGTAGAGTTTTATTCAAATACGCAACTTGTTTGACATATTTCCAAGCCAACATATTAGGAAATAAAGATAAAATCTTGAAAATGTACAGTAGGTAATTTAGGGAATTCAGTGGCAAAATGGACTGTTCTCCTTTGTGTCGACGGATTTGATCATATACTGTGTACAGATATGTCTGTGGGTCACAGCTGTCTGATGAGAACCTCATATTGGTGTCTGTGTTACTGGCGATGCACTGGGAGAGAGGAGCGTACGCCAACTGGCTCGCACGGACTATTTCAGGAACAAGACATTCTTCACATCAAACCTACGTCTATTATTTCCTCCCACCAGCAAAACAAAACTCATCACAACAACCTTTCAAAGCGCTTCCCAAGACCACGAAGATACGGTTTAGTTTTGCCGGCTTAAAGGTTCAAGACACCACTTCTAGCCTATGGCGTTGTCGAAATAAACGTGGTAACTATGTTAATTCAGCAGCAAAACGCTCTTCTCTTTGTCTCACGGCTAGTACATCCTAAACAACAGCTCCAGGCTGTGAATGTAGACTGACCTGCGATACTATGTGAGAACAACAGCTTCAAGACAGATACAATTAACAGAAGTGGATTCAGACGTAGATACGCCTGCTGTATAATAACAGTGCAACTCCGAAATAAATTCCAGTCATTACAGTGTTTTCCCTCACGCTGAATGACATTGGGATGCGATAATTAGAGAGCAGCGACGTGCTCTCCGAATGCGGCTACATAACAGCTTCACGGAGAGCGTCACATGATAAACAGGGGCTTTTTGAAGTCAACCCCAAAGCGGGATTTTTTTTTTCTCCCTCCGTCTGTATAACTCCGAGGAGGAAGAAACAGAACGAAGGCGGACCCTCTCCTCGCCCACTGTAACACACTCCAGCAGAGCTAATAAAACACAGTGAACCAAAAAATATTAAACTTCAGCTTATAACTGGACAGATATTACAACCTCACATTGTTGAGGCGCTCTCCCAGCAGGCTTCTCCGAGGCATGAAAGGTTGTGTCTAATTTTCTTGCAGGATTTTTTTTTGTCCTTTTTGTTCTTTCCTCTCAGGCTACTATGTTTCCCTAAGACCAGGTCTGGCGACGTTTTCTTGCAACGATGTTCCTTAAACCCTAGACATCCTGCCTGTAAAAAGGAGCGCTACCGCAGGTCATTCATTCATTGCTGCTACCAGATTATACAATGCTGCAATATAACTGTAACCATAACTGTAATAACTAATGTGCAATAACTAATGTGCAATAATCTATTTAATACACTGTGCTATAACCCGTGCAATAATCCTGAAATAAGTGACTTCTGCTGCTATCACCACATGAATATATGTCAATACATATGCATATATATTTATATATATATATATATATGTATATCACCGTGAATATAAATAAGACATCATCTGCCCATTCCTATTTCTTTTTGTATTTTTATTCTTATTTTTCTCTTTTTCTCCGATCCACTGTATATACGGAGATACACTGTATATAACTGATGCACCTTTCCTACTTTTGCACCTTTTTCTGATTATTGACTAATGAGCCGATGTGGCAAGTGAATTTCTCCAATGTGAGATAAATAAATCTTATCTCTTAAACCGTTCACATTTTTCCAGATTACAAGCACAAACTCCAGTGAAATTTACTCTTGGGTAATTTTCTCCCATACGCAGCCTCCAAGATGCAATACTTTGCAGAGCCCACTTTCTCTGCAATTACAACTGCAAGCTGTTTAGGGTACGTCTTTACTGGCTTTGCAGAACTACAGAGAAAGATTTTTGCCCATTCATCTCTGTAAAATTGCTCAAGCTTTTCTAAACATTAATTCCCAAACAGGTTTTTTTTTTTTTCCAGGATTTCACAAATTTGTTCCACCCATCTTCCTATTAACTCTGACCATCGTCCTTTCCCTGATCAAGGTTTGCATCCCACAGCATGATGCTGCCAATGCCATGTTTCAGTTAAGGGTGAGTGTGTTCAGAGTAATGCTTAGCATTGGTTTTCTACTACACACGGCCTGTTGCACGTTACATTTTCATTTTATCTCACCATAGCACCTTCTTCCATGATTGCTCTGTCCTCTGCGTAGTTTGTGGCAATTTGAACCTCCAATAACTTTTTTTTGCAATATTTAACAATGGTTATCTTATTACCACGCACATAACACAACTGAGCAGATTCTCCTACCTGAGCTGTGCATCTCTTCTGCTCCTCCAGAGGTGCCATGGACTTGTCGGCTGCTTCTTTGGCTAATGCTCTCTTTTCCTGGGCTGTCAGTTTAAGTGGACAAGGACACTTTGGTAGGTGTACTGCCTCAGTGTTCAAATCGAGGATTGAACAGTGTTTTTGGGAGGATGTTTGACAACATTTTTATAAGCTAACCCTGCTTTAAACCTCCTAACAACTTTATTATTGCCCTGTCTGCTGTGTTTGCATCATTCTGTTTGTTCACCGATGTCCCCTACAAACTTCTGAGGCCTTCACAAAACAGCTGGATTCATACTAACATTAAATCAGACGCAGAACTCTATCGACCATTTACTGAAGACAGTCAATTGCACAGGAATTGATTTGGTGGCAATCGGAGTAAAGGGGGCTGAATAAAAAGGCAAAACCTTTTGGATCTCCATAAGAAATATGTTTTTTTTTTATTATTTTAGAAATATTAACATGTTCTGTTCATCAAATAAAATCTCACTAAAAGACATTGAAGTTGATGGTTGTAAAGTTACAAAATCTGTAAAGGTTCAATGGGTATGAAAATGATTGCATAACACTGTGTAAAAATTGAAGGCTTCACTGTTTCTCAGGTGATTAATGCCACGAAATGTATTATTCATTGTCTCCATATATTATTGGAGTGAGTTTATGTCCTGGAAGAACTGACCCAATGACTCAGAGGCATTTTGGCCTGATGGTTGTGAGGTTTCTGAAGCAAAGAAACCATGTGGATTCCAATGTTCATTTTATTAGTCCCGGAAGCGTGTTGGACTACAGCTGAAAAGGATTTCATTGTTCTTCCTCTCTTATCGTTCTTCTGGTTTAAATTCATAGCTGTAAAATGTGTGGGCAGCTAAAGAGTCTGAGTCATCACGCTTGGTTGGTTTACATAGCTAACATCCCTGATGGCAATTAAAACTATTTTAAAGAACTTCAACGCAGAGAAGAAATAACAAGGACAGCAAAATGTGTCTGGATGAGTAAGACGGCCGTGAAAGCTTCCAAAAAAAAAAAAAAAATTGCCGGGCTAATTATGAGCGGGTCCCGTTGTGGGTAATGAGAAACAGGCTCGTCTCCCACCATCGCTGCCATGGCTCATCCTTGGGCCTGTCACAGGCAGGTGGACACATCCCTGCCAGCCAACAGAGGAGCAACCCCACAGATGGGAAAAGCTGCTCGTCTCAAAGTTCCCCCAGGATGGCCCCTGGCACTCGTCCTCCTCACTTTTAAAATGCCCTTCATCTTCACAAAGTGCTTCACTGGGACAATCAGGGACTGTGAAAACCAGTGACCTCCAAAGACAAAAAAAAAACAACAGCCATGGACTTCAAGCTGTTCTCTCACAGCCCCCTACTTTTTTGTTGCCAGGAAGGAAAAGCCAAACAAAAAACTCTCTTCACATAAAGACAGAAGAGGTATGTACAAGGGGGTGTTTTTTTGGAGTCTCGGCTTGTTGAAAAGGCATTCACGCCGAGATATGCAAAAAAACAACAACAAAGAAACATGCTGGTCTTTTGTTAAAACAGCGTTTAACAAAACGTTTCAGGAGGGAGAGATCTATAGATGTGTGAGAGGAAGCCCTTTTTACAATAATGGAGGCTTTAAACTACCATAATATGCTGGAGGGTATCCTCAATTCAGCCTGTCAGAGTCTCCATTCAGCTTTAACATCCTGAGATCAAGCTTTCATCAACGCAGACTCTTACAAGAACTTAGTGAACAATGAACCGCACTCTGGCTGCAGCACTCAACCCAGACAGGAAGCAGGGTCTTCCTCTTTCCTTTCTGGGTGCCAATTGGGCATGGGACACTATGAGATTCTCACGTTGTGTTAACCTTGCATGAAAACACAGCTATATCATGCTGTTTATACCAAAACAAAATGCATGCATTATCTAAATCTGGTGATGCTCTATATTCTAAGATTTTTTTTTTCTTTTCTTTATGCATATTTTACTCTTAATTGGGGAAAGTCTGCACTGGTCCGCTATAGTTTAGAACAGCAGGACTGCACAAAAATCTGCAAGTCTATGGATCCAAAGTGAGGACCATTCATTTTTAACCCATTCTATGGCCTTTCCCTGACCGTAACCCTAAACCTAAGCTTTACCATTATATACCTTACCCTAACTTAAACCTTATTGACACCTTATTTCTAAACCTAACCCCTAGCCAAGAAAAAAAGTGAGGACCAACAAAAGGTCCTCACTTTACATCAAAGTCCTTTACAAGTAAAATTAGCAAAACATTTTCTCATTCAGCTGCAAGTACAGGAATACACATTTGTCATTATATGTTGACTTCCATTCATTTTCTATTGCTTTCTATGCCCCAACCCTGAACCTAACCCCAAACCTACGGTCACGGGTACGTACGTAACCCTAAACTTAACCTAAACTCAATTCACACCTTAGCCCCAAACCTAAGCCTTAGCCCTATTTTTATTGTGAGGACCTTGCAAAATATCCTCACAATGCCAATTGTCCACACAACGTTGGTCTACTGTCAGGTTTTGGTCCTCAAAATGATAGCTATACACACACACACACACACACACACACTCACACACACACACATGTTCATTGATAAACAGATCAGTAGGCAATGTGTAATTAAGTGTCTTTCCCAAGAGCATGCTGATATTTGGCGGGAGTGGAAGCTGGAATCGAAGCCACAGCTTTCTGATTGCAAGAAGTCTACTCCCGATGATCCCAATGTGCTGCCAACAGCCAATGAAAGGGAGAGGATGGGAGCTAATTGCCTTTATTCAAAATTGCATTTATGAAACAGTTAGGGCAGATCCATCCATCATTGCATTGTCCACTCCTGCTCATTCTAACAGGGTCACAGAGAGGCTGGTGCCTATTACTGGTCATTGGGCAAGAAGCGAGGTACAGGCTGGCTGGTTGCTCACAGCAGCACGACAAAGAATCAGGATGGAAAATTATACATGGAAAACATGAAATACATAGAACAATAGAGATGAGAATAGAGTCATGTATTTTCAGACCATAAACAAATCTTTGAATTTTGTGTGCAAAGTATGAGTATGAATGAGAAATGCCAGTTAAATTAATGAAAAAAGGTGCTCAACACTGTAAAAGCTATGCAAAACAGATTTTGAGAATAGTTACAAAGGTCTTTCAATGTAATTTAAATCTGCTAATAAAATGTTTATTTATAAATATTTTGATTTTGATACATAAACCTAAAAAAATAATATAATAAACACTTGCTAAATTGGTCTCTACACAGGATTTTATATCCTTTTGCCATGCATATTGTAACACACAGAGGCAAATTCATGAGATCATTTTCAGGTGCTAAATATGTGCAAACCTGTGTTTTCATGACCTTCTAAACAAGATCCGAAGGCATGTCTGCTTCCAAAATAGCCCAACCGGACAAACAGTGCCACTCTGCACTGTAACTACCAAACTGCAATGATGCATTAAATCTGCATTTAAGGTAAAGTCTGGCTATATCTATCATTTTCTTTTTATGTAAATTGTAGGAGAGCAAATAGCTTGGGGTTCTAAAAGTCCAGAGCTGATTGTGTCGCGCAGATTGCATGGAAAAATACTGTCTGCCGAAAGCTTGTGGTAATTATGGAACGGGGAGAAAAACGAAAGTTACTGCTGTAACTACGGTTCTATGAATCCCGGATGACCGCCAGAGGCGGTGCTTTAAGCACTGAATGATCATTCTTGCGCATGCGCAGGTCGAGTACTAATGACAACAAAGTCACCTGTGACCTGCCGGGGACCCACGTGACTCTATATAGTCACGTGGCACCCGGCGTTCAATCCCTCAATCTTCTCGTGAAAAGCAGAGATTCCGAGGGACCAAGCACTCTGGCGGTCATCCGGGATTCATAGAACCGTAGTTACAGCAGTAACTTTCGTTCTATTTCATCCCTACTGACCGCCAGAGGCGGTGCTTTAAGCACTGGATGACTTATGTCAACAAGGTCACGAGGAATCAGCAATATTCACCTAACGTGTTGTAGATGTATGCTGCTCCAGAATTCTTTGAAGGGGATGAGGCGCAGCCACATTCACCCTGTAAAACCGAGTAAAGGTACTCTGTGATTTCCAGGAGGCCGCACGGCATATAACATCCAACGGCACCCCAGTCATGGCAGCAAACGATGTCGACATGCCCCTTGTAGAGTGGCACTTCACTCCTGTCGGCAGAGGCTGGTCCTGCAAGGCATAAGCCTTGGAGATCAAATCCACAACCCAGTGTGCCAGTCGCTGCTTAGAAAGTGCCTGACCTTTCCGTGAGCCGGCGTAGCAAACAAAAAGGCTATTTGTCTTTCGAAAGGATGCCGTGACATTGATATATGCCTCAAGGGCACGAACAGGGCACAGTGGTTCGGAGGGGCATCCCGTATCAAACCGAGCAAGATGGAGTGGCTGGTTACCGTCCGCCCCCAGTGACACCTTAGGAATGAACGCTGCGTCAGGCCACAGTGTGACACCTGACCCATCAGGATTCCACCGGCAGCAGGGCTCGGCCACCGAGAGAGCCTGCAATTCACCCACACGCTTTGCTGAAACCATCGCCAAAAGGAACGCTGTCTTCAGTGAGAGCCATTTGAGGTCTGCTGATGCCAGGGGCTCAAATGGGTGGGATCGAAGAGCTTCAAGCACCAGAGAAAGGTCCCATGCCGGTGCCACAGGGCGGTTGGGTGGATGCAAACGCCGAGCACCTCTCATAAACTGCACAACGTCCTTGTCTCGGCCCACTGTGCAACCATTCAGCCCGACATGCCGACAGGAAATGGCAGCTACATATACTTTTAAGGTAGATGGAGACCGCCCCTGATCCAGCAATTCCTGCAGGAAGGTCAGTATGTCAGAGACTGAACACTGCACCGGGTCCTGCCCTTTATTACGGCACCAGGTTGCAAAGAGAGCCCACTTGTTATCATAGACAGCTCGTGTGGATGGCGCCCATGCATTAGCCATTGTATGCCCTACTGACCCAGTGTATCTCGAGAAAGTGGACCCCGGCCTTGCAGGGGCCAAATCCAGAGCTGGAGCCGGTCTGGTTTGGGGTGCAAAATCTGACCCCCCAGCTGGGAGAGGAGATCCGTCCTGCAGGGGAGACGCATTGGCGAGCCGGAGCTGAGCTCGTGCAGTAGAGGAAACCAAGTCCTCGCTGGCCAGAAGGGTGCCACCAGCAGAACCCTGTGCCCTTCCTGGCGTACCCTTAGGAGAGTCTGAAAAAGCAGACTGAACGGTGGAAAGGCGTAAAGGAGGGTCCGGGGCCAGTCGTGTGCCAGCGCATCGTGGCCCAGAGGGCTGCTGTCGTCCAAGGAGAACCACAGGGGGCAGTGAAATGCGTCCCTTGAGGCAAAGAGGTCCACGTCCGCCCTGCCGAAGACCTTCCAGATGTCCTTCACTACCTCTTGGTGAAGCTTCCACTCTCCTGGAAGCGGCTTCTGGCGGGATAGAAAATCTGCTGGCACATTCTCTGGCCCGGGGATGTAGGCTGCTCTGAGGCTGGCCAAGTATGGAGCTGCCCAGGTTAGCAGCTGTTGAGTCAAACACAACAGTTTCCTTGACCTGGTACCCCCTTGGTGGTTGATGTGAAAGACCACAGCAGTGTTGTCTGACCTCACTAGCACATGCTTTCCCTGCAAGCCTGGGAGAAAGCTCTGAAGAGCCAGAAGTACAGCCTGCAATTCCAGGACATTGATGTGTTCCCTGCACTGCCGCTGGGACCATGTCCCTTGTGCCATTTGGCCCCGCCAGGTTGCACCCCAGCCCGTGGAGGATGCATCCGTAAACACAACTTCCCGACGACACGGGAGGGAGCCGAGCGGAACCCCTGTCGTCATAAACGCCTTGACCCTCCACTGGGACAGAGACTGAAGACACTGAGGCCCCACCCGAAGTCGTCTGAGACGATGAGTGTTCCGTGTGGAGTCCAGACCGAAGCTGTTCAACCACATCTGGAGGGGCCGCAATGACAGCAGTCCCAAGGGCACTACGGCGGATGCGGCTGTGAGCATGCCCAAAAGGCGAAGATACCGCACAAGAGGTGGTGCCATGCCACGCCTGAATTCCGGAAGGATGCTCAATACGCTGTTCACCCGCTGGGGTGACGGGCAAGCGGTCATCGACACAGAATCCATGGCAATGCCCAGGAAGACAGTCTGCTGTGAGGGAGTCAGACTGCTTTTCTCCATGTTTACCTGCAAGCCCAAACATCCCACATGATGGAGCACTAACCGGGTATCTCGGACTGCCTGGTTCCGTGTCGCGGCACAAATGAGCCAGTCGTCCAGGTAAGGGAGGATTCTTATTCCTTGTGCCTGCAGAGGAGAGAGGGCCGCTGCGACACATCGGGTGAACACCCTGGGAGACAGCGAAAGTCCGAACGGGAGGACCTTGAACTGGAAGTGCCTCCCCTGAAAGGCAAAACGAAGAAACCGCCAATGTGGCGGAGCGATTGGAACATGAAAATAGGCATCCTTGAGATCTATTGAAGTGAACCAATCGCCCGGGGAAATTGCCTGCAACACTTCCCTGATGGTCAGCATATGAAAAGGCATGACCTTCAAGTACGCATTCAGGCCTCTGAGGTCCAAGACTGGACGCAGGCCCCCCGTCTTCTTCGGAACCAGAAAATATATTGAATAAAAGCCCCCTGGATCCCGCAGGGGGTCCACAGGCACTATAGCGCCCTTGGCCAGCAAGGTGCAGATTTCCTGGTTTAGTGCCTGTGCCTTCACCGGGTCGCGGATCACAGTCATCCTGACCCGGCCAGGGACGGGTGGCCTGCGGCGGAATTGAACACGGTACCCCCTGGACAGTGTGGACAACACCCACAAATCTGGGGTGTGGGCAGCCCAGAAGCCGAGCTGTCCTGGGGTAAAACAACCGACCGCAGGCCCTAAGGCGTCATCTGCGGGCCCCCCGGCCCCTTGAAGGCTTGGGAGGACGCCGACCAGACTGCGTGGCTCGAAAGGAATGAGATGACCTTGCCCCAGCTTGGCCTTGAGCCTGGTTTCCGTGACCTGGGGCAGGCCTTTGGACCGATGTCTGGGCTGGTACCAGCCCCTGTGGCTCAAGGGAAAGAGATGGACGTGAAGGCCTCCGCGAAGGACCCGCAGCTGCCAAAGTGCGGACTGGTTGGCGATCACGTCTTTGAAGGCCTGCCAGCTGCTGCCTTGTTCTAGAGGCCTGAGCTGTACGGTCCAATGCCTCCAGTGCTGCAGAGCCAAAAAGTTCCCCCGGAACGACAGGCAGGGCCCGAAGGGTTCTCCTACAAGGATCAGTAAGAGGCGACTGCGCCAACCAGACCTGGCGGCGAGCATGAACTAGCGTGGACAGTGTGCGTCCAAGCTCTCTAGTCATGAGAGCAAAGGCCTGCAGAGATGCATCAACCAGGCCTTGCGTGGCGTGGTCCAGTGGAACAGACTCCAGTGAGGAAGACAGGGCCAACATAAGATGGGAGAGAGAGTTTCCAATCCGGCCCATGCGGGCCCCAGAGTCATAGGCCTTGCAGAGAAGGTCGTCAGTAATGCGACACTGAGGGCGCGGACAACGCGCATTGGGCCGCAAAACCTCATCAGGTGGGACAATAAGAGAGGCAATGCCAGGTTCCACCGCTGGCATCTGCCCCAAGCCAACCCTGGGTGCCTCCTGCATAGCTGCCAGGACCCTGCCATCTGTTGTCAGACGTGAAAGCGCCTTGGTGTCTGACCAGCAAGCATGCAGCTCCCGTATATACTCCCCAGAGGGAGGAACCACAAAGGCAGTCTCTGATCTACTGCGCTTAAAGAAGGCGCTGGAAGCTGCAGGCTGGGTCTGAGGAACATCAATATTTAAACGGGCAAGTGCCGTTCGGAGGGCGGCTGTCACAGACTCCCCCGCATCCTCCTGGGAGGCAATGGAATCAGACCCGGAGGCCCCGGAGCCCAGCTCCTGGAGGTCCTCACAGAAGTGGGTGCCAGAGGCCGCCACAGAAATAGCATCATCATCATCCATGACTGACACTTCATCCTGCTGGGGAGGGAGAGCTGCGCTGCCATCACCCCCAGCCTGAAAGGACTGGAGAAGGGCCTTCATTTCGGCCAGCTCCGAGGTGAGATGATCCACTCTTGTGGACAATCTCCCTGCATCAGTCTGTCTGGCTCGTTTTGGCGGCACCAAAGGTGCAGCCACAGTTGGCCGTTTGCACATCGTCTTTCCCGGTGGCAACAGACTATGCGGCGCAGCGCCAGCCCAGTCGGTAGGCTGCTGCAGCGCAGCCAACCGACTCAGTCTGACCGACCGGGGCATGACGGAGCAGTTAGGGCAGGCGTTATCCGACAGCGCCTCCCGGAGATGTTCCACACCAAGACAGGAGGGACACAAATCATGCCCGTCGTCGGGCTGAAGCGGAGCCAGACAGGTCGAGCAACACAAATTTTCCAGCATCATAATGCTAAAGGCGTGATCAGCCCGCCACCAACAAGAAGTCACCACGAGCAGGAAACGCCACCGGCGACTCTGTTGTAGGAAAACTCCCTTAGAGGTTTCGAGCAGAAACGCCACCAGCGAGTCCGCTTGTTAACTAAGGATGAACTCAACACGAGCAGAAAACGCCACTGGTGAGTCAAATAAAATAACTTGTAGTGGACTCAACGCGAGCAGAAAACGCTACTGGTGAGTCAGATAAACAAACTTATAGTGAACTCAACGCGAGCAGAAAACGCTACTGGTGAGTCAGATAAACAAACTTATAGTGAACTCAACGCGAGCAGAAAACGCTACTGCTGAGTCAGATAAACAAACTTATAGTGAACTCAACGCGAGCAGAAAACGCTACAGGTGAGTCAGATAAACAAACTTATAGTGAACTCCACGCGAGCAGAAAACGCTACAGGTGAGTCAGATAAACAAACTTATAGAGAACTCAACGCGAGCAGCAACGCTACTGGTGAGTAAAAAGAACCACAAAATTACCGTGGTAACTCAGCGCGAGCAGTAAACTACTGCTGAGAAAAGAACAAAACTTACCAGTTCATGTCGCGGCGACCGCAAATCTGGTAAAGTGAAAGCAGCTTGTGCAGCCCCTGGAGGGCGAAACTTACCCGCAGCTCCGACCAAACCCGGTCACGGGGCTACCAGCAACAAGCAGCTAGATTTAGCACGTGCTAAACACAGAAGCAGTCAGCTTTACACGACCATACCTGCGCGCGAGAAGAACGAAGGGATTGAACGCCGGGTGCCACGTGACTATATAGAGTCACGTGGGTCCCCGGCAGGTCACAGGTGACTTTGTTGTCATTAGTACTCGACCTGCGCATGCGCAAGAATGATCATTCAGTGCTTAAAGCACCGCCTCTGGCGGTCAGTAGGGATGAAATAGAACAGTATGATAAAAGCAACCTGCCGCATTTACAAAAGAAAAACCAGGTAGAGGAACGTCACAGAAGGTAAAATTGGTAAAATCTCCTTGTGAGGTCTGCCTGGTTTTCATGCAAATCAATTTTCTAAGTAAATAACATGTTTTAATACTGTTTAAAATCAAGTCACTTTTTAAAAATACAGAACACCTATCTTCTGATTGTGGAACATTCCAACGAAAAAAACAATGTTAATGAACAAAACTCAAACTAAATAAACATTGTAAAGACAAGTTGTCTGTGCAACTAAAGTCAGGTGCACTGATGAATCCCCCTACTTCTTGGCTCTTAAACTCACATTTATTAATTTCAATCAATGTTTTGTTTATCTCCACATTAATCAGTCAAAGAGATGTGCTGTTCCCCTGTATTTTTTCAATCTGCAGGATCACTTGCTGATTTAGAAACCTCTTTCTGATGGGATTCCTCCAGTCAGGTGTTGCTCATTACATTTTGATGACTGACCCATCAGCTCAGGATCTGCATTTCTATGAAAAGAGGAGAATATGTGACCCAACACAAAACAGGGAGCAAATTGCTTCCATCTGCCGGGCTTCACGGGTGTGTTTGCATCTTCATGTTTTAAGTGCAATCTGCTTCATGAAGCTGGTGCAGAAATAAAGAAAATAGCAAGCAAAACAGTTGCAAAAAAAGGAAGGATTACTCTTGTTTTGCCAAGTCCCCCCCTGGGGGGGTTTAACAACCTCATATTTTCTGCTTTCCTGTAGTCAACTGCTTGACACATATGCTGCCCGTAGCTTGCCAAACGTAGTTTCAAAACAGTGTTGCCTTAATAAGTGTGATAGGTGGTACTCCATTACTTTCCAGATCATGAAGCTCCGTGTTTTTTGAGACCAGCTGTTAACTGTTAACTGTAAATGATACAGAAGTGTAGTAGCCTTCTTTCAGTCAGCTTGGCCAGCAAGTACGAACAAAAAGTGGGGCTGAGGCATTGCTGCACAGCTCTTTGGTCAATGCAGACTGGGAAATCATATCTTTCACTTGCATTTTATTGAAAGGACTTATAATGTAATAAATATTAGCGGCTGTGAAACCGTAACTTTGTTAACTGATGCTGACCGCTAACAGGCTCATGCCCGGTGGCAACAACAGAAAAAAATGAAATAATGGTTCAGATGTCTTGAGCTAGCCATACATTTTATCAAAATTAAACTGATTCGTCTCCTCACAACGTGAAGGAGGATAGTAGGTGTGCAAAAGGTCTAAAAAAAAAAAATCAAGTATGAAACGCACCATATACAGTCAGCCTGTTTTCTGTATTGATGTAATCCACCCCCATCAGCCACAACCAGCTCAACACTCATGACCTCTCTCATTTTATTAATAATAGATGCGCTGGTGTGGAGACCGAGAGCATATATTTTAAAAGTTAAGAGACGTGCAGAAGCTCCCTGTGTGGACACATGCACACGCAGACATAAGATGATGATTATTTGATAGTCACAGAGCTATAGAAGGTTTGCTTCATTAACTCCACAGAAAGCAACAGGGGTGCAGCTGGTACTCGGTATCAGCCCAACCAAGCACCGCTGTGAGTATAGACTGTATGTAAGAGATGAGTGTTTTACCTCATAATCTGTGGACTGTTTGATGCCTTTGTGCTATTTTCACGGTGATTATCTGGTAGTCAGTTATTTGAGCCCAGTTCTGTAAATTGGCAAAATTATTAAAGCTGTGTTTTTTTTCTAAATACGCATAAAAATAGTCTAATAAAAAAACATATATCCAACATTTCCATCCCTGATTTCTGTTTAACTTTAGGCGATAAATGTTAGTTTCTGAGTAACAAGATTTTTTTTTTCCAGTCAGTTGGTGTTAACAGGATGCATTGAGCGTTAAGATGTTAAAAATAAAACACTAATTAAAGCAACGCAGAAACCTCATTTAAAACATTTTCTCAAACAACTACAATAAAAATGTTTATTTAAAAGCATGTAGCTTGGATGAATTCAAAGAAGGTTGTAGGTCTGCGTTAGAGATCTGCCTGGACTATCTGAATTTGGAAGAAGAGGAGATCAGTGTCACCGGAGAGAGGAGCGGTCAGTTCCAAGGGGGATTTAAGGAATGCATTACTCTGGACAGACATGTTTAAAATGATTTGTTAAACAACACATAACTTTAAATACTGTACTAGAGCACCAGGATATTTAGCACAAATCTTCTTAGACATAGGAAAACTTTAATCAAATCAAACTTTATTCTTGTTTTATTATGTGCCACGATCTAGAACTAAACAAGACATGTTGAGGGATCTTGGAAGCATAAAAATAGATAAACTATAAAAAAGTAGCATAGTGTGCAAAAATGGAAAGCCCTCAATCTCAGCGGTACTTTAACACTTTGAGGCTGAACACTATATATAATGCTGGTGGTTCTCCTAATGATACGGTGGTACCATTTGCCTAATAGCAGCAGTTCAAAACCCTCAATGGAGAGGGAGTGAGGAAGCTCTGACAATGTTCAGTGCTCGGCTCCTGCACCAGCGCTTAAAGAGATGCTATGACAGGACTTATGGACACTCCAAAGACCCTCCGATCTCCTCACGCTATCCTCTAGAGGGCTCTCTCTCTCTCAGCTGGAGCGCCACTGTGAGCTGCAGTATGTCAACACATCCAGAACCACATTTCTGTGGTTCGGCGTGATAGTAATCATACCTAAAAGTCTCAACGGTGTTTAGAAAACACTTTTTACAAGAATAACTATAAGCTCTGTTAGATTAGAAATGTTCCAACATGGAAGAGCTCTGACTTAGACCTTTTTCCACTATGCGTCCCCAAAAATAACTTATTTATTATGTAAAATGGAAACAACTCTGAGGACTGGCTGGTAAGATGCTGACAGTGTTGTGCCACTTCTTCTTTAAACAAGATCTAGTTCCATATTTTGTTAAGCCCTATAAAAATGATTTGAAATGAACAATCTGAAGTTAGTTCAAAACTAGTTTCATGTTCATTCTTGATTGTTTTTTGTCAGGAAAAAAACATGTGTAGGGCATGAAGTCCCACACCAATCGCCACTTTGAATATGTCATCACCCAGTATTTGTAAACTAGCCTTTGCCAACTGATTCATTTCACCTTATTCTCTCTTGATGTCGTTCCTGATGTTAACGTTTGTTCAATGCTCTCAGAAGATTGAGCTCCACTCATAAACACGTTCATCTGTCTTCAGGAACAACACTGAGTGCTAACAAAAAAACAACAACACAGAACCTCACTTCAAAAGAATCTGAAATGTTCCTTTATTATTGATAGTGTGGATGAGAAGATATTAGATAGGTGGAGACGATACAGATCAGAAAAGACAGCAAGAAAAAAAAACATTAGTGGACTTATTGGAGGGTAGTAAAATAAGACGTCCATCAAATGAATTAAAGCTTTATTTAATTTATTGGTATTCCTCTTATTTTGTCAGACCAGCTGTTGAGATTTTATTTCTAACATTACTATTCAGAAAATAGATATAATTTGGGTGGTCATACACGACAAAAACAAAGGATTATGATTTTAGGAGGAATTGGTTAGATGGGGAGTGACTTCAGCAGAACGTTCCAGTTTCCATCCATGACAGCTGTAACCATATTCCAACCTTATAGACACACCTGATGGCTCTCCCCCACATGGACAACTACCAAACTACTCCTATTATAATTGAAAACATTTGTTTTTATGTTAGGGGGTTGAGCGAATCAAATCTTGGTAGTTGTTAGAATGTTGTTTTGTTTTGTTGTCAAGACCACCGACCATTAGTATCTATATACTTTAAAATAATCAGTTAATCTGACATGGTCATGTTTGGATTGTATGAAGAAACTGGATTACCTGGACCCCTCCCATTATCTAGAAACAGCCAACAGTTGAATCGCAAACCTTTTAGCTTTGAGGAAATAGCACTACACTACATCCATGTGAAGCCCGACTGCTCATTGTATGATAAAGACATTTTTTAATCTGGAGTTAATGGAAAGTGTGACCATATCATTCCGATACACGTTGTCTAACTAACAGCTTCTGTACTGCAGTAATTGTTGCGCCTAAGGTGAGTGGGAAAAAAAATAATTAATTATGTTCAGATGCTTTCCCTCTGGCTCCCTTTATATATATATATATATATATATATATATATATATATATATATATATATATATATATATATATCTCCATCCATTTTCTGAACCGCTGGTGCCTATCTCCAGCGTTCACTGGGCGAGAGGCGGGGTACACCCTGAACAGGTCGCCAGTGTGTCACAGGGCAACACAGAGAGACAAACAACCTTTCACGCACACACTCACACCTAAGGACAATTTAGAGATGCCAATTAACCTAACAGTCATGTTTTTGGACTGTGGGCGGAAGCCAGAGTTTTATATATATATATATATATATATATATATATATATATATATATATATATATATATATATATATATATATATATATATATATATATATAGTAGTTAAAGGTCAGTTTTCAATGCAATTCAGGAATGAAATCACAGCCAAGATGATGAATATTTTTGTGAATGTTAATGCTACAAGCATTGGTGGCTGCTTGATGGTACCAAGGTTGTTTCCCTAAACTCGGAAAGAAAAAAAAAAAAAAAGTTAGCCACAGAGATTCTGTGTCTAAATTTAAGGGGCTGTGAAAATTTGAGACAATATATTGATAGTAGGAAGGATTTAATCAACAAGGGGTGCATTTTCCGAGAGTTTAATGTGTCCAAAATCTTTGCAAAGAGCCTGACATTTTTGCAGATTGACATTTCTGCTGAATCTAATTATGCAAACTCCAAAACAATAATTTAACAACTTCGAGTATCTGTTTACCGGGACACGATTGGCACTGAGAATAATTAGAGCAGAATCTCATCGTTATATTAGAAGTATTCACATGCTAATTGGAGGAAGTGTTGAAAGAAAAATCTGATATTAAACATGAAGAGCTCTTACCCAAGGGGGCTCAAATATAACATGACCAATCACGTTAAATAACATTTAAAGTGTTATTTGCACTTATACTGTGGAGAACATTTTTGCAATTGATAGCTGTGTAACTGTGCAGAGTTAGGAATATCAACCAACAATAGTTATTTTTTCTTTGCTGATATCTTATTTAGTTAGATAAATTTATTTTAGATTTAGATTCACTTGCCATTTTGTGGTAATTTTTTTTTCTTTAATCAAACAACATTCACGAATCAAAAATATTTGACTTGACACTATTCAAGTACAGTTTGGGCCAACAACTAAAGCACCTGAAGGTTGGTAGAAACAGTAAAATGCATGCTCTCAGAGTGCACTGCAACCAATCATCAAGAGCCTGTTTTTTGTCTTCTTCGTGTTTTAATTGTCGGACTGCAGAAACTGCTTTCTTTTTCTTTCTTCACATTTACCTGCAAATGGGAGATAAATCAATTGCTTGCACTTACCTGAATTGAGACATCACTGTAGGATCCTCCAATGACTCCAGAAATGGCCAGCGGAACCTCGTTTTGGATGGGTCTGGATCCGTCGGGGCAGATGAAGCCTGGATCGTGCACCTTGGTGAGGGACGCCCTGACAAAATCCAGGGACTGCTCCAGAGCGTAGGTGTCCTTGGAACAGGTGTCTAGGATGTGGGCGCCCAGCTGGAGCCCAGGAAGGATGCGATCGCTGGAATTAATCTCATCGAGCGCCAAAAGCATGGCCTCCAGTCTCTGGATGCCCCGTGCCTCGTTGATTTTCCCACAGTCTTCCATCCCTTCACCTTTCTCGTGCACAGGGAACAAGCCACCGATCACCAAGTCCCCATCCATGATGATCTCACGTTTGGCTGAAGGCGGTAATCTGGAGATGCTTGGCAGAACCCCGGGAATCAGCGCCTCCAACAGGAACACGTGAAAGGGCCAATAAAGGGCAAAACTGGCCCCCCAGTTGGGGCCAAGTACTGCATGCAGCATGGTAGGATCAGGCCGCAGGGTTGAGGTGGTCAAAGAACAGGACGGTGGAGGTTCACGAGGACTGGAGTACTTTTAAGTCTTCTGAGCACAGCATTTCTGATATGTCCTGAAAATGTGAAGGAGAAGCAATCAAAAAAATTAATTAGCCCCTTTAGGAAACAGCAAAACCCCGATGAAGGAGTTGTAAAGTGCATTGTAAAAGCATTCAAGCTACTTGAATACTACTTTAATTATATTAGGGCTTAATATAATCCCAAAGTAGTTCATAATTGGGAAGTGGAAGAAAGAAACAGATCATCAGTGTTAAACAGGCCTTCTGCAGTCATGAAATTCTCTCAGCAACCGGTGTTGAACCATCTGACACATGCTGGACCCCTGTGGTTTGCTTACCAGGCGAACAGCTCTGTGGATGATGTCCTGAGCATGGGATTACATTTCAATCTGCCCCATTTTGACTATCCAGTCACTTATCCCAGTGACACCATCAACCCGAACATCCTCCACCAGAAGCTAATCCAGCTCACTGTGTCCACCTCCAACAACTTCCTGACTCATGGGTAGCAGCAGATGAGGCTGGGGAGCATCCGCTTCTGCACAAGAACCCCGGTGCTCCACAGGGGTGTGTTCTCTCCACACTGTCCTTGTCCCACATAATGACTGCACCTCAGGGGACGAGTCTGCACACAGACAGCGAGTGGATCGGCTGGTCCACCAGCACAATCAGAACCAACTGGAGCTCCACCGGCTCAAGACTGCAGAGGTGACACTGTGTCTGTTCATCACAGTGTGGTTTGGCTCATACAAAAAAAAAAAAAACAGGACTGGTCCAGATTGCAAAGAAAAGTCTGTCCAGGACTGACATTCCCTCCATCCAGGAGTTATACATATCCAGGGTCATGAAAAGGACAACTAACATCTCTGCAGACCCTCACCCATCCTGGACACAAACTATTTACACTTCTATCTTCAGGTCGGCACTAGAGCTAAAAACGGCCACCAAAGATAATTCCTCTCACCAGGCTGTCTCTCTGATGAATGTACAGATGTGCATATGTGCTCCAATTTAACCTTGTCTTTTTCTTATGTAATAATACCATACTGCATACACATAATGTATTTCTTCTAAAATTATGTTGTTATTGCTTACTATACATATACACACACACACAAACTTTGACTATCTCACTGTGTGTGTTCCGACTGCAAAGCTCCCAGGATCTAAACCTGTCAAGGCAGAAAGAGCGTTAATCAGAGAAGCAGCCAAGAGGACCATGCTAACTCTGGAGGAGCTGCAGAGCTTCACAGTTGAGGTGAGGCTGAAAAGAGATAGCTGTCAGCGGTGCACTCTACAAATCTGGTCTTTTTGGAAGACGGCGGGTACAATGGAAGGTAATGATTAAGTCCGAACCTAAACCTAACAAAGAATCCGTGGCAAAACTTTAAAACTGTTGTGTACGGAAACTTTTCATCCAAGCTTACCAAACTTTTGCTATTTTGAAAAGAAGAAACATTTTACTCTCTGGACGTGCAAAGCTGGCAGAGACATATCCGAAGACACTTTCAGCTGTAATCGCGGCAAAAAAGACTAAGTCCTATACTGTTTCTGCTGAAAGACTGAAATCCTATCAGCCTTATGAGTTTACTTTCCGAAATGAAACTGAAAGTGGTGTTTATTTTTTTTTTATCACACCGTGAGAAAGAAAAGGCTATGAGATCCCCCTCAGAGTGACCAAACCAAACATTTATACATAGTTAAGGCACTACGGAACATATTTTCCAAGCATTACAACCGCGATAACACACAGACGGAGGATCACCTCAACGGCTGTGGTTGCCATAGAAACATGGAGGGTAAAGAAAAATAAGGGTGGGACTGCAGGGGGAGGTGGGCAGTGAAACATGTATGCTAATCCGGCTTCCCGTCATGTTGTTAGGTTTCCAGGTTTGGACCACGGAATGGAGAGGATGTGATGTCTGGATCAGCGAGGTGGGCTGGATCAAATATGCAAACCTTGTTTATGCAAACCGCTGAAGTAAAAAAAATCTTGGGTATGTGTGTCAACATACTAATCAAAGCAGATATCAGCTGTAATGCTTTCAAATAGAAGATGCATCTACAAAAAATAAATAAATAAATGAGACAGGTAGATAGGTAAATCCAGCAAAGCATTGTCATCTTCTTTAAAATGAGTGCTGAACGTGTTACTAATGTTTTCACAATAATAATAAGACTGTAGTTGAGACTATCAGCATTATCAGCTTTGTTCTCTGACTTTATTCAACCTGAATGTGTCCTGTTTCCTGTGGTCACAGAGGCAGAAGACCGTCACAGTAGTGGGGTGGGGTGGGGGCGCGAGATGCAAAGGACTGGCAAGAAAAAACACCAGCTTCTGCGGCTACACGCAGATAAGGCCATGGGGTTTGTGGCACGCTTTTACCCTGAAAGATGTCTTGTGACAGCCTAGAAGTGGTGCAGCCATCAAACAACAGAGAAAAGAAAGCGAAAAAGAGGGGGGGGGGAATGTAACAAAGAGCTGAATATCTTGTCGGATAAATATTACATCAGGTTTTTGGGTGGGAAACCTCACGATGCTCATGTTGGATCCGCAACCCCTCTGCCTATCAAGGAGGATTACACCAGATAACGTATGGGGCTTGTGATGTCGAACTAGTCGCCAGTCTGCTGGTGCTTTGTGCTCGGAACAGCGAGAACAGGTGGATGGCATTTCCGCGCCCTATTATTAGAACCTGAGGTGAGAAAATAACTTGAGGAGTTCAATGTTAGAAGTCTAATTGCTGCTCCATGTTGTCTGCTGGAGCAGATGGTGAGAAAGGCTGGGTCACAGTGTGAATTAATGGTCCAATAAGGAGCAGCCAATTAGGCTGACCTATGCAAACCAGGCCAAGGTTGGTCGTTCAGGAGAAACCTCTTAAGCTGCAAATATATACTCAAGCACTTTATTTACACCCATCAAACACATGTTTCGATCAAATTACCTGAAACACTGACTAAATGAGAGGAGGACCCAGAGCTTACCCAGCACTGAGCTAAATCTCTGCCTCCCACACCAGAGCAGCTTCTCGATAACATCATTAAAAACTATCTTGAAACAGCTGTCACACACACTCACACCCGGCAGCCAATGGAGTCACTGCGCTCTCCAGCTGTCTGCGCTCAATATTCCCTCTGAAAGGAGAGTTCAAAAAGAAAAAGGAAAAAAGGCAGCGTGGCTTCTTCTCAGCTTTGAACCATCAGCTAATGCATCTCTGTTGCAGCCCCAAAGAAAGGAGTTTCTTCACAATGTCCTTTCTCTTTAAACAAAAAAAAAACAGCTAATACGCAAGATTTGACTCACAGAAGGGAGTCAGAGATGATGGGCGACTGGGATGTGCAGCAAAATAGCCTCATGAGATACGATGTGTAGCGACTAGATGATAGTAGGTGATAAATATAGGAACACTATTCGTTTTTGTCCGTATATATCATACACTTAACACATACATATCTCAAGTTATTTGCACCAAATGTCAAATTAGACTGGTTACAGCCTGTTTCCACTTTTATCAAGCACTTCAGTATAAAATACAGGACATTTAATTCAGAGCCTACTTCAATGTACTTGAATCTTTCAGATTGTCAAGTGTAAATGCTATATTAAGCAGATATAATCCAGGGGAAAAAGCGTACCCTTTCTACATAATTGATTTAAAAAAAACAAACTAAATATACTCGTTTAAGAGTAATAAGCCCCTTTAAAAAGAAGGGGGTAACAAATAAAACCCTCCATATTCCGTCGCTCCCCCTCCATGATTTCCATCATTATATAATCTCCAGCAGAGAGGCAGTTTATCCCTCCACCTGGACTTGTCAGATGCAGGAATTAGGATGCAACTGTGGTTGACCAGGAGCCAGATGATTGCATTTGAACGCGGATCAGATGCATAATTTGATCCAAACCCGCACAGGCGGGAAATCTGGGCTGTCAGCCCGTCTAACTCCCAGAATCCACATTTTATTGAGTTAAAAAAAAAAGGAAAAAAAAAAAAAAGAATCCCACCTGGATAAATGGAAGTTGGGGGAATTAGATTAACACAGAGAAAGACCGAGAGACAACAGGTTGGCTCATTCACTTAAAAATACATGAGCATCTTCAGACACTGCGCAGGTATTTGCAAAGATATCCTAAAGTCTTTATGTCTTACTCTGTTTGAATGTTTCAGTAATGCGCAAACAAAACAAAAAAACAATAAATGCAATAGATTCCCTTTGTTGCAAAGGACTCAATTTTGCGACTGCTTCTTCATTCCTGTTTGCATGCCAGTGCACAGCAAAACGTGTGAAGTATTTGGAAAGTTTTAATATCTAATAAGTAATTTGCATGGATCTGGCTCAAGATCTCTAAACATAAAATAAAAATGACAAACAGTCACCGCATCCAAAACATAGACCACTGTTTAAAGTGGGATATATATATATATATATATATATATATATATATATATATATATATATATATATATATATATATATATATATATATATATATATATATATATATATATATATATATATATATATATATATATATATACTTTCTTACCTTTTTTGAAGCTATATCTGTCTTGCAGTCTTCTGTGCACCAGCCGCGCATCGGCGGACTACACGCAAAGCGCGCCGGGCTTCATGAGACGGAGCCGAGTCCAGATGTTGGCCACTTTGAGCATGTTTGCCAGCCAGCTGTTGGGGATCTGTCCTAGGTGCTGGAGTGTTGGTCTCACTGGCGAACTCCTCCGGATGACCCTCCAACTTCTGCCTCCTCAGCCGATCAATCAAGCCCCACACTCGCCACAGACCAGAGGAAGAAGACGCGACGCGTCCGCAGCAACAACAGAGGGACCCCTACCCGCCCGACCGCGGAGGGAATCTAAATGAAACAGCAACCGTTTGATTCGTGGTTTACAGCCGTGACGCGTCGGGAAGTTACAATGGATTTAAGTTGCAAAAGAAAAGGAGCTGCGGAGAAATGCTACTGGAGACCATTTGGACGCAACCTTCCTCTGTGCCTCCACAGAAATAATGACGCGCCGATCTCATTGCCACCCCGATTGTTCCTGGACTCGAGAATAATGAGCCTACTGTACAGAGGGAAGGCTGAGGAGATTATCTCCACCTTTTACGAATGCTATCAACTCATCAAATGAAAACACAATGAAATCATGCGTCCCTCGTGGGTCCACTTAACGGGACTTATTGTTTTCTCCATCAGAAATATTTCAAGTTGGGTAAAAACGTGAGCAGAATTATCTTTTCTCGGTTCTGCTCATTTTAGACGGATGAGAAAATATCTGCTTGCCTTTTTTCTCTTTTTCTCCAATCGTTTCGGGGATGATGGCCAGGTCCTCATTCTCCCCCATCTTATTAAAACTGAATCACACTTCAGGTGAGTGGTGAAGCACTCCATAAACTTGAAATGCACTATGCATGCTTTACCTTTCACTTAGAAAAGAAGAAAAAAATGCCCACCACGGCACACAGCTACTCATAGGAGAAGGAAATGTGCACATGTCCTTGTGTGTTTAGATTTGTCCCTTTAATTTAATAATGTTCAGTTCATTTATAAAGCACCAATTCACCACCATTCGTTCCAAGGCATTTTACAAACAGTGTCTTTATTATACATAATAACTGGGTGGGCTATAAAACACCCCACTTTACTGAGTCTCCCCTAAATTACTTGGTATCTTGTCCCATAGTGTTGTACTGCAGAGCCAGAGCTAACTTTATAAAAAAGGTTTTATAAAGTATCACCCTACTTTGAAATACAGATGAATAAAAACAATAAAATCCAAAAGATTTCCATTTTTTTTCTCAACTTTCCAACTGAAATTTGGCTTAGATCTAAACTAATGTAGTGAATTTAAACACCTTAGAATAGACGGTTGACGCACATGAACCACCTCCCTCTAGATTCCCTCAAAATGAGAGCGCATTTTTGAAGCCCGTGACCTTGATTATGTTATTATGATTTAAATATTTTGAGCTTAGTACCTATCAATATATATGAATTATCAATTTTAACAATACTGAATATTGCAAGTAATATAACCATATAAAAAAGAAAAGACATTTTTAAAACTTTTTAGAAAAGGTATAATATAAAAGACATGTTTGATTAGGGATACATTTGGACAACCTCACAT
This sequence comes from Fundulus heteroclitus, assembly GCF_011125445.2. Classification (NCBI taxonomy): domain Eukaryota; kingdom Metazoa; phylum Chordata; class Actinopteri; order Cyprinodontiformes; family Fundulidae; genus Fundulus; species Fundulus heteroclitus. The sequence goes on along the minus strand of NC_046380.1, from coordinate 19,525,299 downwards.
TTATTCCAACTTAAAATAGCTAAAGTCAGACATAGGTTTACCACATCAGGTACACAATTAGAACACCATATTGACATATTGGTTTGTCCAATCTAAACCTCAGACATTTGGTTTGTGCTTCTAGCAGCTGAGATGAGAGTGCAACAGGGTGAGATCGAGCGAGCTATCAGAGGCCTTCAGAATGAAGATTGTTGCCTATAGGCTTGATTAACAGTTTTTAAGAGGTCACAAAATAATTTGAAATCGGTTATTCCACTTTCAACGGAAAAGTCTACAAGTGGAGGATCTTCAAGACAACTGCCAATGTTTCCAGGTCGGGCCGTGCAAGCGAAATTCACCCTGAGAGCAGACCACAAGATGCTAAAAGACACCTCCAAAAATCCTAAAACGTCATCACTGGACCAACAGGAAGCTCTTGCAGGCTGTGAAAATGCATGCCTGTACATGAGCCTAAATTTCATTATTTCAACTCCAAAACAGAGAAACCCTTTGGCTCTAACCAAGTACAGCATCCTTGGATAAGAGCACTGAGGGTGGAAGTGTCATGGTTTGAGTGCTTTGCTGTAGCAGGACCTGGTCAGCTGAGTTTGTTTTTCTGTTTGTTTTACCAGATTCTTCATTTTAAGTAGATCCGGATTTGATTCCAAATGATCCATTATGTACATCATTCACCAGTTCTCACAAATTTTGCCTATAACGTTTAATTGAAGTGTCGATTAATCTGGATTTAAAGTAAACCCAAATCCAAAGGACATCCCTTGTGGACAATGAGAAGTAAAGATTTTTTTTTTCTTTCAGCGATATTTATATAATTGAATGTGGCACAGCTGCTTGTTTCTGCACACAGATCCACGGTTTCTGCATGGCGTAAATAAACACACAAAGGTCTAAAAAAATAACAGCTATACTATGGTTGCTTGTAATTCAGCAAACCAATCAAGCCTAGTGCCTTTTTCCTAATTCTACTGTCTGTAAACACTGCACCAAACAAATCTCCCTGTCAACATGAGTAATTTAGAGAAATATTCCTTATTTGCAAAACCTTATTTCCATAAGCGTTTGCCTTCAAAAAATATGTTTTATAAAGAAACAATGCAAACAAGTGACTGACCCGTGATTGTGAAGTATAAATACATTCATTTTTGGTTCACTGTTGAACTACAAAAGAACGAGTGTAAAATGTGCTTTTCACAAATAGACCGGGGAGATCAATATGAAACAAATGTCAGTTGTGGGCGATAGGCATGACAGGAAGCCCCCCCCCCCCAATTCAAATCCCGACTGAGCCAAACCATTTCAGATAAACCAACAACCTTTGGCTGAACCACAAAAATAATACAATTATGCTATATTCTTGCTACATAATTAGTGTAATGTGGAGAAAAAAAGAGAGCTCGCTGTACCATTTTGTGACTAGATTACCGTGGCACACACCTATTTAGGTTTTAGTTTGAGGTGGAAATGCTCAGCAAGTAACAAAAACCCAATTTTATATGAATTTACCCCCTTGCAGTTTCATGCATCTCGTCTCTCCCCCGCACAGGCTAAATAAACACATCCCAGTATTTTCTAAGGGCTTCATTGGAGAACGGAAGAACCTTTTTCCTGAGTACAGTGGCAATTAAAACTGACGAGCGGGTGCTGCTGCTTGTTGCATAATTTCCCCCAGCCAACACAAAAGGGCCAATTTTCTCCTGGAGAGGAAAAAAAAAAAAAAAAAAGAAGAGGAGGAATTGTGGTTTACATTGCAATGGTCGAGGGCATGTGGGTGGCACACAGAGTTTAGATAGGAACATGCCAATTAATGTCGAGCAAAATTACGGAGCAGAGGAGGAAAGTGCTTCAAGCCAGCGGTCAGTGCGCATCAGTCTCCATGCTGCTTTTTGTCAGGGTTGACAGCGACTGAACAATTAGGCCACAATCTACAATTAATTCCCTCTCTGTCGTTATTTGGTCTGGCAAACTTGACAGACCTGGAAAACAAGTGGTTTTTGTTGTTTGTACGCCAAAGAAGTGGACTAATTTATAATAATGCAATAATTTCAACTCACAAAAGGAAAATTATTGTTTGTAACTCAGGAGGTAGCGGCACCTTTTCTTAAGTACACTGATAAAAGGTGGTGTTGTAGTTAAATTGCTAAGTTTGGTGTAATATTTAGGTGTAAGTCTGAGTAGAAATTATCTTAATTAGTTACATTTTTACTTTTTCAAGCCGTTCAGTTTTCTATCATGCTTTTTGAACAATTACGTCACAGTATTTTCTGTGGAGCTGCTAAACAAGGTCATGGACATTGGGATTACCGATTTCGTGAAATCCACCATTTTTATTCCTCAGATGGATTTAGTAGTCCAAGCTGAAGGATGCTGAATGTACAAGTGGACAAGCCATCGGTTGCTCCTTACATCATTCCACAGCGAAACTACAAAAATGGCCGAACGGGATGAAGTGGAATGCTCTTTGACCCGTAGGGAGGGCAGGGTGTGAAGTTGCTCCTTTATATTTAAAGAGACAGCTCCAAAACGAGTTGCACATTGAAGCACCCCAGAGCAGGGGTAAAAGGGGGGGAACCTGGGCGTAATGTAAGGACAAATTCAGAGCAAAGTATTGCAGTTGCACTTTATATAGACCTCAACTGAATGATTTCAATGTGAAAAGGAAGAACTGAAAAGCTTGATATGTGCCCTTTAAATTCCAAACAATGTTTAATCATTTACTTTCTTAACTAAATTAGCTGAATTTTAACTAAAAGTTATCTGAGAACTTGGGAAAACCGGCTGAATGATGAGGTCATGAGATGTTTAGTAGTCATTCCGTCTGATTCCACTTTCATATATTTTTTTATTTTTTTTTGGTCATTGTTTTGTTTTGCTTTTTAAGAAAAGCAGCCGACTTCCAAAGAAAACCTTCTTCAGAAAGAGCACCTCAAGAGATAAACAGATCTGCGTGCACGGACTCAGACTGTGAAAAAATTAGAAAATCCAAGTTTAAAAAAAAAGATAAAAAGAAAAGAAAAAAGAATAAGAAGTTAGAAAACTGTTTTCTTATCTGTTTTACTGTATTAAACCAATGAACTGTGTGGCGTTGAGCTCCTTTAGATAAAGAAAATAAAAGCCACGTGTTAGCTGCTGCACTGGTAACGTTCTATCTAACAATTACAGGAAGCATCTGAAAATCTGCTACAAGGAAAGACAGCATCTTATCTGCAGAGGTTGCACATAATTGCAGTTCATATTTTGGATGTCTGTTTGCTTCCTTCTCCTTTTAACCGTGGAAGATTATTCATGTGCTCATTCCCCTATCTCGTGTCAGATGTCTACTCTTCACCTTGGCGTCAGCTCCCACCAGCTACTTTGCCCTAAAGTTATTCTCGATGTTAGTAACCTTCGACCTAAATTGGGAGACAAGAGACACTGGTACAATCTCAAACCATCACTGACAATGAAACAGAGAATAAAGATTACAGAATTTGTAGATCTTGTGCACAAAATGTACAATTACAACCTCGAGTACACTTAACAAAAAGTGCACTCACTTTTGGAGAGGATTTTATAATTACACAGGGAAAAAAAAAAACATCTCAGCGTTTACTCCGAAACTCATCCATCCCATTTAAGTTTCTCCCGTGGGATCTTGAGTCTATCTTTGGAGTAATCAGCATTTAGATTAAAAATGTAAACACATCCTATAGATCATCTTGTTTGGGGATTATCTGCTGGGTAAAAGCTCAGCAAGCTGGCAATTAACAATAAAAGCCCAGTTTACCACAGATTGATGGACCTCTGAAGCTCTGTGAGCCTGGCTCTGTCGTTTGTGCTTTGGTGTTTTTATCTGCTTCCTTGTTCTTTTAAGAGACCGCAAAGGTCTGCTCGTCAGAAAAAATAGAAATGTATGGAATGGTTAGGCAGCTCATAATTTCCATTGCCATTTTTTCCAGACATTACACTGACAGAAGAGGCTTGGAAATGCAAACGCTCTCTTGGAGAAGTCCCCACCTGGTGTTTGTACTTTACTTAATATTCCCAAGTTATTTCAGTGAAGCTGGTTATCTCTTAGATTGTGGACAACATGGTATTTACTGCAGCAGTTCATCACCTTTTTCCCCTCACTCTGATTCTTTCTGTAAAACGCCTGCAGAGAAACAAAATCCTCAGTTTGCTCAACAGAAAGTTGTTCACTCCCACGCAAGATAGCATACTGAGAGTCATCGATGATTTTAGTATATAAATGATCTGTCCATGTACTTCATCGAGTTGTTCTGAGTGCAAAATTTAGATTTTGCTGTGGCCACTTCAGATATCCCAACTTCATTCTTACAAGATTTTGTCTGAAATTATGATTTTTAAAAAAAAATTCTCAAGTTGAACATTTATAAATCATGAATTTCTAGGTATACAATTCTTACACTGAAATGTCAGCTTTTGGCATCTATAATCCCATCTGGTATGATAAAGTAATAAAACATAAAACATCCTTATTCTCAGTCTTAAATGACCAATAAATATTGGGACCTGTTAAAATATAATCCGATCTAAAAAAGCAATATTTACTAGATCTCATGTGTTTGGAGGACAGAAAGTATAAATGCAGCCTTAACATACCCTCCAAAAGTATCCATCTTACTTCAACTCTAATAAGTCACTGTGAGAATTGTGTCTTCAGGTGCTTTGTATGTTAGCCTAAAAATTTATTTTCCTTCCACATGTTTCCTGTAGCCCTGTGTGGGTTGAGAGGAATAGTGTTCTTGGTTGAGCAAATGTTTTCCCCATTCTTCCATGAAGGCCAGTTGTGAACAGCTGACCTGTCAACAAAAGCTCCCATCTGATCTGTGAATCTCAGCAGCTCCAGTTACCATGTACTTCTTGGCTGCTTCTATGATTAATCCTCTTCTTACCCACCCTGTCAGTTTAGGTGGACAGCCACATCTCTGTAGGTTTGCAGTTGTCATGTACATTTTCCATTTCCGCTGAAGGACTCTGGGATATTGTTTTATAATCCAAACTGGCATTTAGCTTCTCCATAACCTTGTCCCTGACCTGTCTGGTGTGTGTGGTGGTCTTCTTGATGCTGTTTGTTTATTAATGTTCTCCACCAAACTTCTGAGGTCTTCACAGATCATCTGGATTTATACTGAGATCAAATTAAACATAGGTGGAGTCTGTTTACCAACTAAGTGACTTTTGGAGGTAATTAGTTGGACTGGATTATATTCAGTCCAACTAATGGACTACGGCTCTGATATTAGAGCAAAGAAGTCTTAATACAAATGCATGCCACACTTTTCAGATGTCTTGGCGTAAACCTTGTTTCATTTTGCTTCCACTTTACTGTCATCAACAACGTCCTGCTGGTCTGTAAAATAAAATCTTCACTGGAGCTTGTTAACAGTGACGAATACAATTTTTTTGTATTAGAACACAGTATCATTCATTTATCAGACGAAAAATAATCAAATAGTGCAGGGATGACTGTGGTAAGAAAACGGAAGCTAGCAGCCTGATCTCAAGTGATTTTGTAAATTTGTTTCAGAACTCTGCTTTCGCTCGAAGTGACATGAATATTAATGATTTAGCCCACTTGTGTCGGCTGCACAGTGACTGCGATCCCGTTCTCAGCTTCACAGGTGAGAAGAGGAAGAATATGGCTGAATATTGATTTGGATCAAGTGAGACAGGTGCAACACAAAGCTTCAACATTGAACAGAAGAAAATCTACATGAGTAAATGAAAAAAATATATATAAACATATATATATATATAAACATAGATAGATAGATAGATAGATAGATAGATAGATAGATAGATAGATAGATAGATAGATAGATAGATAGATAGATAGATAGATAGATAGATAGATAGATAGATAGATAGATAGATAGATAGATAGATAGATAGATTCCAAAATATTCTCTTCTCCAACAATACCTAACAATGGGAAATATCCTCCTCTAGGTGGACAAATAAATACATGCATTTATTTGCAGGCATAAGTAACCAGATTTCAAACAAGCAGCCAACAGGAGCAGAGACAGGAGGTTAGTCTGGAGACAATGTTTTTCACCGAGCATTTAACAGGCACGTCAAGGACAAAATAGGCAAAGCCTAAACACCAAAATATTAAATCTCAACATCTAAAGAGAACATTCATTGAAAAGGACGATTTAACAGATATAAAGCAGTAAGCAGTTGGTCGTGAGCAAGCACAGCCGGTCAGGGAACACCGAACATCCTGACGGGAGCTTTACAGCCCAGAATGAGTGAAAATGTAGAACAGGAGAGATCAGCACATGTGAAGCACAGTGGAGGTCCTGTGAGGTCCAATGCTTTGAAGGCAATACTGTAACACTAGATAATCATCCAACCATTATCTATTCCTTCATTTGAGAGCATGTTGTGCAGTTGAAACAGTTCATACAAGAGATTTTTTTTTGGTACGGTTTCCCTAATTTGTTTATTGACAACATTTGAGGTAAATAGAGCTGTGGATGTATTTTAAGGCAACGCCTCTTCCTTGTGTGACATCAGAAGCTGGCACCTTCGGCCATCTGAATAACAGGTTCTGTGTCACAGACCTGAACACGTTTGGGGGCAAACAGGCAACATGGACTTAAAGGCCACTCAGCATGAAAGAAGCCATTCATCCAAGAGCAACACGAAAAGGCAGAGTACAGTGCTAATGTACTCAGCAACAAAGGTCTAAACAAGAGGCTTAACAACAGCATTACTTCTAAAAGGATCAGCATTGAGAGTCAATTAACTTTTGACCAACTTTCACAAGACTTAAATCTGTTGGTTTTAGATCATTCATATTTTTATGAGGTAGAGTGTAACTTTTTTATTGGCAAACTAGTAACAAACAATTCAGTTCAGAAAATGTACAGAAGTGGAGGCTTTAGGTTAGAAATGTGACTGCCAATGCAGATACCTGGATTTCTCCATGAACTGTAATCTTTCATTTTGATTTCCTGTCTTGCTTTACTTTAGACATGGTTCTGAATTATCCCACATTGCCCTTAAAAAATGGTCGGTAGAAATTATATTTTTGAAAATCACTGTAAAATTGGTCCATTTAACTTTTGCAAAGCAAAATGCTGAAAAGTGGACAAAAATGTTCCCATCATTCTCTATGGCAAGACAAAATACCAAAAGTGGGTAAGTAAATAAAAGTTTCATTTTATTTTATTAATTTATTCATAGAGTGAAAATCTTTCATAAATCTAGGGTACCTGGGTTTTTATTTAATTAAATGTATGTCTAATGTGAAAACATACATGTAAATAATTTGAGACATTAAAAAAAGAACAAAAATCCTTCTTATAACAGCAAAGCATTTGAAATGAAGAGACAAAACTATGCCTTCAACACCACAACAGCCTATTGAGGTTTGACACAGCCTAATAGCTATTATTATAGCTATTATAACGATTTTAAAAAATCCCAAAACTTTTGGATCCCTGTAACTTTGTGAAAGCTCATGAATTGCTTTCCTGCTGTACATCCGCACTGTTTAGCACCAGTTGTTTTTTGCTTAAAGGTACAACCAAAAACACACTTCAGTTATAAAAACTGAAATAAGACCAGTGAATATCTCAACAATTGTAAATTTAAAAAAAAACTAATTAAAAGTCTTGAAACACTGTTCAGAGCTTTGGTCATTTCAGAAGAGTTGATCTTTCTGACAAAGTACGGCAAAGCTGCTATTTTCTTTCATTTCTCAGCTCTGAATCTTTATTCCTCCTCTCCGACGACACCCCACAACTCCTGCGTGATCTCCAGGCTCTCCTTCTCAGACTCGTCGTGATCTCCACCAGTCCACTCCCAGTTCGGCTCTTGAAACTGGGCTCCCCCGGAGCTTCTCCCTTTGTTGTCTTCACTCTCTTGATCTCGGACAGGCGCAGAGCGGACAAAGGACACCACCGATGACGTCTCTCTGCTGTCTGACTCCACAACGCCGCTCCCTGAACTGTATTCGCTGTTGGAGTCTGCACCTAAAGCAGCAATGAAACAGAAGGAGGCGACGGACAGATGGTGAGAGGACATCTATAAACAAACACCACACGAGGAATGAAAGACTGCCCAAAATCTCCACGCTGGGATTCAAGCAAAAACACCGCAGGAAGCCATTTGAGCTGCACTTTGATTTCCGTCCAGAGTGGCTCTTGCTTACAAGTTTTGCCGTTATCTTCCAGAAAAACGTGTCAATCAATTATGCAACACGCAGAAAACATCAAATTATTCCTATGAACAGATAAATCCTACTGCGGTTATCTTATTGCATGAATCTCAGTTTATTTAGAAGAAAAGAAAAGTCTCACTTTTTCTTCCTCCCTTTTGTGTGCTCGTTTTTTTTATTTTGTTTTTTAATGAAAGGGCTATACCATATCTGCCTCTCACATTTCACCGTTTGTTAACGAATTCGCGACTTCAACACCTTGCGCTGTTACTTGGAGTCGGAAACCAAAAATAGGCAGCGAGGTGTTGTTAATTAGAAACTTCAACAAACTAAAGGTTTTAATTGGATGCGATGATATCAGCAGCACAAGCACTTCACTCCTCGGAGGAATTTTTTTTCCAGTTAATTTCTTGCAGGCTAATGAGGCCAGTTTTACGTCTAAGTGATTCATTCAGATTGTCGACCTCTCGTCTCTGTGTGGATGCAAGTGTTTCCAACACTACGTGTTTTTTTCAGATCAACGTCTCTCGACACAAAGGCAGCCGTTTCTGAGCATCACACATGATGATGACAGCAAGCGTACTGTAGCTAGGAGCTAAAACTAACTAACTCTACCTTTACACGTTTTAAACAGGGCAGAGGAGGAAATCTCCGAGGTCGCCAAAGTGAGAAATCTAATATTGAAAGAGGATTTACCGGCTTTGTTTAAAACCTGAAAACAAGACATGATAAAAGGTGGATAAAAAGATACATGCTGAACCTCCCTCTAATGAGCTCCTGTTGAAATACCCCGCATGCAAAAATGGCATCCATTCGAGATTTTAAAGCCAAAACAAAACAAAGTTGGGAAACTGGTTGGGCCCCTTCAAAATGTCACCATTACTGCCAGACTGAAGAATGAGCTTATCAAAATTTAAAGATTACTTCAAAGCAAAATCTGCCACGGGTATGAATAATTTGGGGCTTGGCCGTATGTTTTTGCCCTTTGTGGATTAGGAAAAACTCCAGAACAAAAACTTACAAACTTGTGCACAGAGTGCTTATTTTTCTAAATCGTTTCCAATTTGTTAAAAAAAAAACATCTCTAACACATCATTAAATAACCCAAATTACTATATTATAATACGATAACAATTGTATATCAACTTCTGACCAGAAGTGTTCTCGACTGCTTTTATTCTGAGAAAGACGTAAACTGCTGTGTGTTATATTCCTGAGATGACTTTAGAAGGAGAATATAGGTAAAAGTTAACAGGGAACATTAGTCTGGGTAAAATAATGCCTCCTAAATGACAATGAAAGCAAAATGATCATCTATAAACTCCTGACAGTCAGTGAACTTGATGCTTTTTCAGCTGCTTCAGCGTCAGAGAAGCCATACTGATGGAAAATAGCACGCCATCACAGTGCACAACAAAGCGAAGTGCTATTTTTATTTGAGAAAAGCCGCAGAAAAAGGCAAAGAAAAGCAAAGTAGAATTCAGCCAGAAGCTCGGTGTGATTAATTTAGAGCCACCTCGTATGTATGGGGTTGATGAGACGAAAGAGAAAAATTTAAGTTTAAAAAAAATATATAATCAGAATGGGGACAAAAAGAGCAGCGGTTTGGCTGGAAGCCCCTCAAGCAAGTCACTAAATTTAATCAGTCAGTGGGGAGAAAGAAAAATCCCATCTAAAGTGGGAAACACACATTAGGCGTTCCGTCTTCGTTTGGACAGAGAATTTGCATTTTATGGGTTAGTGGTGACTTTAAGCTCTGGTCTCTAGATAAAATGTGACTGACGGCTGGTTAATAACTAAAAGACGAAGAGGGAAGTAAGATCTTTAATGCTTTTTGTTGGATAATCATGAGAGCTGGGCTTAAAACCCAGAGAGTCTCAATCAATCCACTTTTATTTCATTTTTAGCGCTTCCAATAAAGCCCCTTTTAAACCCTATCAAAGTTAATTATTATCTAAATATTAACAACTCAAACTCGGTTATTTAAAAACAACATTAATATTCATACTGTTCAATTCTGGTCTGAGGTTTTTCAGCATGTTCTTCCAGTACATACGTGGGTTCTCTTTGGGTACTCCAGCTTCCAATTAACCAATTAACCTAGCATGACTGTTAGGTGTTAGGCTAATTGGTCTCTCCAAGTTGCCCTTAGGTGCGTGCGTGCGTGTGTGCGTTCTTGTGCTTGCAGCTGAGCGAGAACATTTTACTAGTAAAGTGAGGACTTTGATGTAAAGCAAGGACCTTTATTTGGTATTCACTTTTTCTGTGCTAGAGGTTAGATTTAACACTAAGGTGTCAGTTAGGTTTAGGTTAGGGTTAGGTATGTACAGGTAAAGGTTACGGTAGGGGTTAGGGTCAGGATTAGGTCATAGAAAGGGTTGAAAATGAAGTCAGGGTATGATCAGTAAGTATTCAAATCAAGGATGGGATTTTTTTGTGTGTGTGAAAAGTCAATAAAAATACAATGATCAAAATCTTGTGGCATATCTTTAACAGATGAAAAAAACTTAAAATTATACCTTTAAAATATTAAATATATTAAATCCACAAAAGTCTTGAATCTTTTACGGCATGCCATGTTTTCAGCTAACAGATCTTTGGGAATTATTATATTCAAGCTCAAATTGTATTTAACTTCAGTCATTCATTGTTGCATTTATCTTTTTTTTTAACTATTATCTAAGCAATTATTTGCATTATGGTATTACTAAAAAAAATTATATAAAACAAAATGTGTATTTTTGACAGGCTGATGTTCCTAAAGACCACATTTCACATTGGTTCATTGCTCAGCAACATCATCAACTCTTCAGTTCAGGAGCCTTTCTGCATCTGAATGATTCAAAGGTCAAAGTTAAGGAGGGTATGGGCCAATAATGCTAATAAAATACAAAATTTCCAAGAAAAAAAAACAACAAGAAGAAAACAAAAACAACTTTTGTATGGGTATTTAAAAACCTGCGGAAATGAATTCCCATTTTCAGTCTACTAAGAGCCACATATGGGACACAGCTAACAGCGACCAAATAGTAACTCCTTCGCCTGCATGCAAATCACTACCTCTAGTTGAAAACCAACACTGCACACAACCCCTAAAGGACCATCCATAGTGAAACAATGTGGTGGCAGTATGGTGCTGTGGGGATTGTTCCGTTAAGCAACCACATGGAAGCTGATCAGACTGGATACAAAAAGGATGAAGAGAAGTGAGGGGAAACTCATTACAAATGCTATAATCTATTAAAGAAAACGTCATACTGGGGCAGATTTTCACCTTCCATTAGTATACATCCCTAAAATGAAGCCAGATCTACTATGGGATTGTTTAAAGCGAAGCATGTTTGTGTGCTAGAGTGGTCCAGTCAGACAGCAGACCTAAATAAATACACTGAAGGCTGTGGTTGTTATGTGACAAAAATTTAAAAAACAATTTTGTTGTTGAGGTTTTTGCGGCACTAGTGGCTCGTTTTTTTTTTTTTTTTTGTATAGTGGGCTGACAGGAAAGGGGGTATGAGAGACATGCAGCAATGGCCCACAAGTCGAAGTCAAACAAACCTGGGTCGGCCACATCGAGGACTAAGGCCTCCGTAGAGGGGTCATGCACGGTAACCACTGCACCACCAAAGCACGCCCCAAATAAGATGTTAACCTTTAAGTAATATTAACCTTTTTGCAAGGAACTATAGCGTATCCTGTGCATCTACTTTTAAATATCTTTCACAAGACTGATGTCAATATAATACTGCCTCGGCTTAGATATGACAGTATCTATGTCACAAGAGTAAAAAGGATACGTAGTGGCTAAGGACAAACAAATTTTCATCCATTTTCGCCACAGATTCCTCACAAGCAACTGTTTAAGAGAATTGTCATAAATATTCTTTAATTTTGTACAGGTGTGGATGCGTAAAATGATCCGGCAGTGAAATATTTGGTTCACACGTGCAGCTCACTGCTGCTGTTGGGTTAGATGAAGGTGCTGCAGGACAGACGCTGAGGTGTCGGAGAAAGAGCGAGACATTTTCCCGAGGGGCGGCTCCATCAGGTTTCTTAGGCAGAATGTGTTTAAGGTTTTGCTCAGATAGCCGCGGGATTTGATGGTAGCTGCTTATGAAAAAGTATAACACAGAAACAGCAAAGTTGGCAACAGTGGGGAGGGGATGTTGCAGGCAAGTCTGAAACTGTGAAGGTTTCCTCGGTGACAAGAAGGGAAAGTAAGTGAGAAGCCGCGTTGTGAGGAAAATTGCTACTTTGTGAGCAAAATAACATCAATGGGAAAAGCTGCTACGCAAAATAGTTGTATCTAATGCAGGAGCAGATTCTAATATTACTGTGTTATATTTTATTAATAAAATTTTCATAATCTTATTCCTACTCTTCCTAACCTCAAAAATATAAAAAAAAAACTATTTAATCTCTTATCATAGTCTTTTTTTAATAACTCCCACAATTTCCCTTGAGTGGGGGTGCGGGTTTCTGATCATTTCACTTCTTCGCCATTTCTTGTCCTACTTTTTGGGGAACGAAAAGGAACCATCCTCCACGGGATGTGTCATGCTGAAAATGCATCTATTCTTATCCACCATGACGGCATTTGTCACCTGCTTTGACAACCAATGATTTAAATCAACTGTATACAATCAAATAACAGCCTGTTGTAAAAAAAATAAAATAAAAAATGTGCTTATGTGACCTACATTTAATCATCTACCAGCAAGAGCACCCTCATAATTTTTTATGTCAGGATCCAAAATCTTCCATATTTCATAAAGTGTGGCTCAAACAAGACTAAAACCACAGTCAATGGAGCTAGGATGTAATAAAAGATCCTTAGGAGTAACATCAAGTTCAGTTAAACGCGAGATTTGAAAGAGTTCCTAAATTTATTCGTCTACAATTTAAATACTTTTCGAAATGCAAATTTCTATTTTATTTCTGGACATCTGGAGTACAAAGAATAATGTATGATCTATAAATTATAAAGCTATGTTTTGCTGAGACTGGCTGCTGATCAGCGGAAGTATAGTTGTTAGAATTATTTTTGGGCCAAAGTAAAATCACATCTAGCTCAAATTGTAAAAACTTTGAATTGTAAAATCTGAATTGCATATCCTACAATAAATAAAGCCTGCCTTGAGAATAGTTTCTTGATTTTTGATACTTCATATTTGTAAAAGTGTAAAAAACAGGACTTACAGTGCTTAGTTTGATTTCTAAACCAAAACTAATTTTGAAACCAGTCTAAAACTGATCCAAGAAGGTCTAGATGCCAAAAAAGGAGCAAAACTGTCTTTTTAAAAAAAAAAAATAATAATCAATGTTTTTTTGGTGTGTTTCTTGGTCAACAAGGGCCATGTAAAACCCCTTTTAATTTCTTTCTGCTTGTTTTTTTACACCAAATTTCACATTTACTTTTTGAAAGAAATGTGATCACTTCCTGAAACAAAGAATTCAGAAAACCAGGACAAAAAAAACATTTCGGAGAAAGAAAACAGTATCAAAAATGTTATGGGATTTCATAGGAGCCCTAAAAAACAACAATGACAATGTAGTCTTACATGTTGGAAGAAAAAAATGTTGGAATCCAAAGATAAAGGACATAATTTGCATTTAAATAACAGAATAACAAATAAAGTTTAGAAACAATTCCATACATTTTCTTATTTTCATACTTATCCGGACCTGGATAATGAACAAATGAAATTCCTTACTTTTCTAGATGTTTCAGAACTGCACGCTGGATTTGGGGATTTGTCTGAACATTTATCTGCATAATGAATCCGAACACCTAATTCCCAAGAGAAAGCTACTGATCCTCAACAGTTTGGTAGACAGCTATGAAATACCCTTTGTATGGGTACCAAGTGAAACTAGGTAGGCCCGAAATGGCAAAGTGGCTGTATGAAATGGGGATGTGGCAGGTTTTTTATGTTGTTTCTGTAAGAATAGATGTTAGACTTAGTGACCATAAGAAATATACATTCTACAGTCAGTTTATTAAGTACATGTGTTTGTAACTTTTAAGAAGGCATGGTTGTTGGTGCCAGATTAGCTTAATACTGTTGATCTACTGGGATTTCCACACACACAACCATCTCTTGGGTTTAGGGAGAACCGTCTGAAAAAGAAAAAAATATCCAGGGAGCAGCAGTTGTTTAAAAGTCAGAAGAGAATGGGAAGACTGGTTTGAGATGATAGAAAAGCAGTAGTAGCTCAAATCACGACAAATTACAAGCAGGATTGGAAAAGAACAAACTCTGAACAGCCAGCATGTTGAACCTTGATGCAGATGAGCCACAGCAGCAGAGTATCACATTGGGTCCTAATGCTGTTAGGTCAGAACTAAGAGGTGAGGCTACATGTTGTACTGCCTCCGTAATGTTCAACATCAATAAACTGGAAAAAAAAGGATATTTGGTTTGATGAGTTTCCGTCTTAGCGGCAGCATTCAGGCGCTTGTTTCAGAATTTGTGGTAAACAACATGAAAGCATGGATCCATGGAGCCTTGTTTCAGCGGTTCTGGCTGGTGGTTTCATGGTGTGGAGGATATTTTCTTGCCATGCTTTGGGTGACTAAACACCAACTGAGCATTGTTTAAACACCACCGCCTGCCTGACTTTTGTCACTGACAACATGGATTTCTTTATGGACACACTGTGCCCATCTTCTGGTAGATACTCCCAGGAGGATCTAGCACCATGTCATATAGCTCAAATCATCTCAAACTAGCTTTTGGAACATGACAACAAGTGTGCTGCGCTCTAATGGCCTCCAGAGTCTTCCAATCCAGATCCTACTGAGACTTACAGAGAATAGTTTTAGGGTTTGGAGGATGCTATCACGTCAGTATGGACTAAAATCTCTGAGGACTGTTTCCAATAACTTGTAGAAACTACAGCGTGCAAAAGTAAAGCAGATGAGAAGGGATAAGCGGATCCAACCCAATACTAGCAAGGTGTCCCTAATAAAGAGGCGGGTGAGTGTACGTTTGGTGACATTTACCTATTTGCTTTTACGTAGTAACATTTTAGGAGCAGTTGCTTGCTTCTCTTGTCTATGATTTTCATTAAGTCGTTAGGTAAATTGAAATGTAAAATTGTATTAAAGGGGGTGAATAGACAGAAGTGCACAAATAAAATAGGTTCATGAACAGAAATGAAACAAACTATTGAGCTCTAAATCATATATATATTCTACTGTGAGTTATGCCCTTAATCTTATCTGATGCTTCAAGTAAAACTATTCCCAAAAGCCTTAAACATCAAATCAAGGCAGCACTTCCAACATGGTTCTAAATACCTACCACTGATCCAAAATGCAACACCAGTTTTGCAGCTGAGTAAAGTATGGCAGGGATTGACAGGATAATTGTTAGAATGCTGGCTGGCAGTACGAGGAGGCCTGTGTGCAGAGACTGGGGGGGGGTTGATAAGGTCACCGAGACAGGATTGGTATCGAGTGTTTGGGGGGGTTGAGGCGGTGGCGGGTGGTCGAGTGCGAGTTGCGTGTGAAGCGGGGTGTCAATAGACCGAGGCAGCTTCCAGTGGCCTGAATGCTCCGCTGGCTCACTCTGGCTGAGCAGATCCCAGCGTGACAGGAGCACAACTATCTGTCACATTATCATTCAGAGGCATGGACCTGAATGTCACTTCCACTCTGCACTGTGGCCGTGACACACGAGAAGCGGGATTTGTCAGCAGCGCTCTTGTTTTCTCCGCTTTAGAAAAAAAAAATATATATATAAATAGAGAAGATTCAGAGGGGAACTTTTTAAGGTCTGGTCTTATGTTCAAACTCAGAGGGAGATTGGAAGAGAAATTTGACCCAAATTTGGGTGGATAGAAATAGAAATTAAATCTTACGAGGTATGTCTTAAAATTCTGCCACATGTTTTTGCTTGATTTGTATTGTTACTGTTTTTTTCTAACCAATTCAGGCTCCGGTGCTATTTAGACATTTTAGTTTTCAACAAAACATCAGCCTTATATTATTATTAAAGAGCAACATCCGAATGATTTTCAGAAAAAGGTTGCAAAGGGGTTGCTGAAATTATTCAATTTTAAGAACAGTCATCTCACTCCAAGACTAAATTTGAATACCTTATCAACAAGAGGGATTTAATTAGTTAAGATGTTACAAAATTTGAAAATGATTATGATCTCCGCCATTCTTATTTGGTAACAGTTTAAAACCTCAGTGCAGTCAAGAAGCTCTCATTGCTGCAAAGCTATTTTTAGGGTGTTAAAAACAAACAAATCCATGCGAGAGTTACTGGGAACATCTGGCGACACAAAGACAATACACCCTTTAAAGAAAAAAAAAAGATCTTACATTGTCAGACACTTTTTAAAACAAAGGTGGAAACCTATTTCTTGCTTGTATGATGATTTGTCAAATTATATTCAAACCCCTACATTAAAATAATAAAATGTATTGCATTAGAAATCTGTGAATGTCAAACAGCTGGCTTTGGAATACATGCTGATAAACATAAACACCCAATAATACGTTTTAAAGTGCCCCTAACCCAGAGTCTACAATCGTTTTAACTTATAAAGACTAAAATTATTGATTTTGTTGTAGTAGCTATTGTTTATTTCTTAAGAATTTACCCAAAAATACACAGATGGAGTTGCATTAGCTTTTCTATGAGGATTGTTGATTATTGTTTGATCGACTGGTGCATCAGATTTTAAGTTATGCAAGGAAATTCTTGTTTATGAAAAAAAAAGCAATTTCATATCAGTAATAACTTTGGAAATTAGTTATTTTAGAACAAATTTGAAACATTAAATATGATCAGCGGGCCCAGAAGCAGAATAAATTAATTATATCAGTATCATGTTGTTTGGCTTTATGATTCTCAGTTTGCATAATATTTCAAATTAGAGTTGCACTTGTGTAGTAGCTTTTGTCTGCGTGTGTATGTTTTTTTTTTTTTTTTTTGAGACACTAAAATCTATTTAAAACAACAGAGTACTGTTGTGTGTGTGCCTGCTAAGGATCCCAGTGAATCCCAGTTCTGTACTGGGATAGGATACTTCCTGTGCAATAAATCCAATTGTAAAATGTCCTTGACAATATATATATCACAGTCAGCTGATAGTGGCATTATAGCAAAGTGGAAGCAATTTTGTACTGCAGCAACCCAATCATTAAGTGATAAGCCATATAAAAAAAAAAAACAGGGGAGGCTCATAGTGCACAGAGCTCACCAACCTTCTGCTCAGTCAGTAGCCACAAGCCTGGAAACTCATGGAAAGGATTTCATTGGTGGAACACGGTATCAAATGAAAACGTAAGCAGCATGCATGAAGAAAAAACACAAAAAAAGCAGCTATGCGTGCATCCTTCTGCTCTGCCATGTTTATTTTGGTTCGGTGTCGTTTTCGTCACAGCTCCTGACTCTTTGGGAACGTTTTGTGGATGGACCCCTTCTTGTTCCAGCATAACAGTCCACCAGCTCACAAAGCAAGAGACATAAAGACATTGATTAATGAGTTTGGTGTGGATATTCTTGAGTGGTCTCCACCAAATCCTGTGCCCCACTTTGAGGCAGGCCCCTTCGATCAACATCAGTGTGTGTCCTCGCAAAGGTTCTCTTAGAACAGTGGTCCTCAATCCCGATCCTCGAGGTCCGGTGTCCTTGAACTTTTAGACATGTCCTCCAGAGTCCTGCTAATGAGCTGATTATTTGATTCAAGTGTGTTGGATCACACATTTAAATGTTCCAGCACACTGAACCTTGAGGACCCCTGTCCAAGAGCAATGGTGAGATATTCCCCTAGACATAGCCCTAAAACGTGCAGAAAACTTTCCCAGAAGAGTTGAAGCTGAGCCGCTACAAAGGGAGACTGGTCGTCATTTTAAACCCCAAGCTAAAATTATTGTACATTTTTGTTTATATTCCTAAGAACTAACTAACTAGCTTCGGTGAAACTGCTGTTGCTAACCACCTGCTATCTTCCTAATGCAAGGTTGACTTGAAGTGAACAAAGCGTTGTGGCATAAAAGCAGCATTAATCCTGTTACAAAGCTGTCGCCACTGGCTTAATCCACCAATGATAACGCCATCCACTTCTTTAAGATCATTTATACCTCATAGTATGAGTTTTGTTTAAGTGAGTGCGCGGCAGTTTCTCTGAGAGCAGGGTTTCCATATGGTGTCCTGCAAGCTGCGGCCGCCCTCTTGGTGAGCGGCAGCACATCACCAGCGGAAGCTGTTGTGTTTGGGCTTTTCATTAACACCTAAGAAGGTGTCAGTAACGGTTTACCTCTGCAGAGCTGCCTATAAACAAACCAGCTCTCAAGACAGGGTCCACTTCTCCCACTCCAGCCAAAAACATCAAGGACCCCGACGGAACAGACGGCAGAGCAAGAGGGCCTTCTTAGAAAGCAGCTCCTCTCTTCAATTTATGTGCAGCTTTTTAAAGGTCCATCAGTTCAACTGATTTGCATTTACAGTCTTGCCTGTTTTTTGTTTAATTTTCCCCAGCTGGAAGGCTCTGAGCTTGAAAACATAGTGAAGCAAACAGCAGCTTAACAGCAAGATATTTCCCTCAGGAGTTTGGAGGAGAAACGAACAGACTGGATATTGAAAAAAACAACTATGGCAGCTGTGTGCATTATAGTGGCCACAGTGTAGCACTGGATGTAGGAAGATCAGGTTGAATTTCACGGTGTGGAGCAATGCTGTGCTTGAGGTTAGCTGCTTAACGGAAGCAATTCCTAATTGGAAATTGGGGGGAAAGGGTCTCTTGGAAAATAACAACAGTGAAATTCAATAAGTTTGCTTTTCCATTAATGTATTATGCTTGAATGAGTACTATACTGTCAGTAACAGAAATTACATAACACAGATACAGTGCTTTGCTAAAGTATTTATACCTTGAATTGTTATTCGTTGACATTTTTTTCATAATGCAGCTATAAACTTGATTTATACAGTTTTATTATAGGGGTTCTATGTCACAGAACAACACAAAATTGTGCAGGATTGGAAAGAGGAAGAAAAAAATAAACATAGTTCTTAATTTATTTTACAAAACTAAAATCTGAAATGTATATCGTGCATTTGTCTTAAGCCCCACTAGGGAAGCTAAATGTTCAGTTTTTATCTCATCTGAAAAGGGGACCTTCTTCTGCTTCCTGCAGGACCTGTGGCCATGTTTCTGCACATGGGACAACTTAAGCCAGGGGTTGGCCAAAGTGTTGCCCGGGGGCCATTTGCAGCCCTCTGAATAATTTTTTTGGTCTTCAATCACAGTTTTGGAATTGAGCAAATCTGCCATGCAAGCAAAGGCCGTTGATACAGATGGACATTTTTTTTTTGTATCCTTTATCTTAATGTCTACTTAACACTTTGGTGCCCCTCAAAATTGATTAATGCAGCCAGTGCTTTAGAGGAGAGTGACCCATGTTCCATTTGATGTTGCTGAACTTAGACAAAAAAAACATATTTTACCCAGAAAAAGTATAACACTGTCGTGAAATAAAAAAAAAAACTCTCTTTGTGTTGGATCTACAACAAATTACAAGTCCCTCTTCCACAAAAGACAGTCATTTTTTTAAACTTAAAAAAAAAAAAAAAAAAACATTTGTTTGTGAGCCCCATGTGCTTTCAACTTGACAGTTTTGGCCCTCATGGCAAAATGGTTAGTCACCACAGATTTAGGACTTTCTTCCAACAATGTTATTCTTTTTGTCACGCCGCAATAAACAGATACTATTTCTTAATAAGGTGATTTCTCAAGACAGTTGGCTGCCTTGGATTTTATTGGGGAGCTTAATTGAAATGCACATGACCCTTTTCCGATTTCCATTATTTAAAAAAAAACATTGCATACCATTTTTCTCCCCTTCACAATCATGAGCTACATTGTGTTGAACTATCACAAAAAAAAACAATAAAAGACATAAAGATTGTGGTTGTAACTGGAAAAAGTAAAAAAAAAAAAAAAAAAAAAAAGCGAAATGTGCCCTTTTTCTCATCATACCAAACCTTCATTCACATGAAAAGCTTCAAGCCATGTGACTTTTCAGACACGGAAAACTAAGAAAAACGCTGACATCTGTTTGTGCCAGTGCAGCACGGCATACAAATGGACGGTGTACCTGAGATGTCTGTATCACTGTGAGATTCCTCTTGTTCTGACAGCCTTCTCTCTGCCTGTCGTACCTCAGGCACATAGAAATCCCCCTGCCGAGCCAGGGGGACGATGAACTGAATCTGACCATCTCTGTAGAGCTCAAGGAACGGGTGAGCACACAGCCTACGTTCCTGTGGGAGAAACAGAGCACAAAATGTGGTTACTGATATGCAAGAAATACTTTAAGTAGGTGATTAAGTCAACGTAAAAAAGTTAATTGTGCTTTAAATGTCAAACCATTTATTTGACAGGTAAAATAATATGCCACTGGATAAAAAGGAAGACAGTCTAGCTGCTTTACATAATTCCAAGTTTTAAGTGGAGGAGACATTTAGATTCTTTTGAGGATGATAATAATGACCTGACGAAAACCGTAGATTACAGATTGTAGAGTATTTTAGTAAAACTGTCTTTATGTTGATATTTAACAAGCTTCTTTCCTATGCTGTTGCTTCAAATGAGTGCCATTGTGGGACTGGTTGACCAAGTCATAAATAAATCCGACTTTATGTAAATTTTGTATACAGTCAAATGTAACACAAGGTACAATCAACACTAACACAGGAAAATCCTAATATAAAAGAACCAAACAATAATTGTTAAACAACTCAAAGACAAAATTGAATCTTTAGATATGAGAAAATAAATCCATAATTGTAATAAAGAAATACCAGAGATCGATTTAAACACTTTAAAAGCCTTTAAATTCTTACTTTTAATCAATTTCATACTTCCTTAGCAAATACAAAAGAAAAAATGAAACATAAAATCACATATTGTTAAACATAAACTCTGAAACAGAAGCAAAATCTAAATTGAAATGATACATAATATAAATTGAATTAAGATCAATTTAAATGTTTCATAGGATTCCCACAAACGTTGTGCAAATACGATTAAAGACAATAAAATGCATCCTATTTATAAGAAACGTTTAACTTTTGAATAAACTGTGCTCTCCTGACCATCTTCCCTAAAAACAAAATGCTCCGCTTGATCAGGCGGCACATGGAGGGATTCCCAAACCAGATGAGGGACGTCAGGTGAGTTTGACGGCCAGTCCTGACTTATGTCAACAAAAACAAAAGAATAAGGTGGTGCTTTTTTGGAAACTGTCATTTTGGTTTTTTTTGGTTTTGGTTTGTTGCATGTGACAATATAGCTATAGTATTTTATTTTTTTTATCAAACAACTATTCTTGAAAGTAGCATCAAATTAACTTAGCTAAAATTATAATATAAAAGCAACTGAAAAGGATGCAATGAACAAACCTGACAGGCATCTGAACATAAAACCTGCATCAATCAATGCAGATCTGCACATTAAAACTGTGTGAATTAATCAACAAGTTGTTACACATTGTTTTTTTTTTTTCTCTAATTGTGAGTATACATATTCAGTAGATGATTGCAGATCAATTTCATAATTTCTAAACAGTTTTTTTAAGGTTAGAAACAAAATCTGTAGTCTTAGCCTCTGTGTTTAACAGATAGGTTTGTCAATCTTTATCGCTCAACACAACCAGAGTTCTTGTGGCGTTGCTCTTTATTGGCCAACAGTTGTGAAAAGTTTCTTTTGGATGGATGGATGGATGGATGGATTGAATAATCAGATTCTGTTTATTTTTAGTTTTAAAATAACCCATAAGGAACCATCAATATTATTATGTTCAAAGTGTCAAACTTTTAATCTGTCTTTCATTCACTGGAATGGACGATTAAAATGGCTTAATCTGGTTCAGTAGTTTTAATGGCTGTAGAAATATGTAGAGGAGGTTTCTCTGAAGTCTAAGAGAGGTGTTTCAAAAAAAAAAAAAGCTAGAATCCATTCATTCACGGCTGTCTAACATGACGCAGCTCTCATGTTACCCCAAGTCCATTTGAACAGATTAGTTGATCAGTCCCTCGTGATGACTCCTCCCCCAGAATTTGATTTAGCTAATGATCAGAATTCGGATACTTCAAAACTAAGTCCCCATTAAGAAGGTCACAAGTGCTCTATTAAAGGATTTGACTGTTTGTGTGTACCAGACACATTGCTACATTTCTTTATTTTTAGTAAAGTTGTCCAAGATTCCAGTGTCCTCCATAGACAATGAAGGTAGGGCTGGGCATTACACCAAATGTATTCAATATATTGTGCTTTTTTACATTTGCAGTCTAAAGTGGCAATACTAGTACTATTCGAGTTTTTCAAGTATTTCTGTGGCAAGCATCAGAACAACTGAAAGCCCCGTTTCTCATAGCTCTCCTGAACACATCACATTTATTTTGGTTAATCAGTAACGGGTAGATATTAGTTGATCATTAAATAGATTATTGATTTTGTTTCAGTTGTTGTGGATTCTGATTATAATATTCAGTTGAATTAATCATTTTTATTATTAATACTTAATGAAATCAAATTCCTGAGGAATATACAGAATCTCCTGATTCTCTGTTTAGTATGTAACAGATATTGTGAAATAAAAGGAAATGGATTGATCCTCCTGATTGATTTGTGACAAATTGGACTGTGAACATTACTATATGCTTACACAGCTTGATGTAACACAGTGCCATTCACTAATGAAATCTTAAATTGGATTTATAATCTGCATGTGCCGCATCAACATAATAATACATCGCCTCCTCTCAGTCCTGTCTGATACAGGTGTGAGCCAAAGTGGCCTCCTCCATGATCCTTATGAGGGTAAAGAGCTCAGTCAGAGCTCCACAACAAAAAGCACACACTGCATCTCCTAAACTGAGGACTGACAACCTGCTGGCCATTTATTCCTGCAGCTCCACACGTACTACACTCTGAAGGAACACAGGGCGTGAACCTCATTCCGCTCTAGGGGAAATGTTTCTGCCAACCTGCCATCGTCTGTCCCATTAGACGGCAAGTTTTTCCCTCCCAGGGTCGCAAAACTCCAATAGCCAGGGTTAGGGTTCAGCCTGAAGCTGTTTGTCACCTTATTGAAACAGACCGTTTCAGTGCCACTGTCTCTAGAGAAATCATGTATCTTTTTTAAGTAGCTAAATAAACCTCAGATTGTGCCTTTACACTAATATGGGCGAATCTTACCAAATTAGCACATAGTAAAAATGTGATTTTAGGTTAAAAGTGACAATTGTATTCATATGTATTCAAGTTTTTATTTTTTTGGTAATTTTTATGATTATGGTGTACAGTTAATGAAAACACCAATTACATTCTCTCTGAAAATTAGAGTACTGCATAAGTACAATGGAAAAAGGGTATTAATACAGAAATGTCAGACTACTTAAAAGTATATCTATATGTGCAGTGCCCTCAGTTGTTCCTTCAGTCAATTGTAACCGAAACATTTTTATTTGTATCGTTTGATTTCATTAGCAACTAAAAAAATATGAGGAAAAGCTCTCTCAAGTACCTCAACTTCAATTTCTTCAAGCCATCACTGTGAATGTATTCCACAGTGTCACTCTATTTGTTTCAAACTACTCCTGGCCTTACCTCCCTCCCTATGTTTCATAAACATACTGTATGCTATGCTGTGGTTACATATGCACAGCCAAAACATTCTGGCTTAAACTGCTGCAATGCCAAAAACAACACATATGGTGGCTAACAAACACCACCTGCGTCTGTAATAATAATTATCATTAATATTTTAGCACAAGCACGAAAGAAGTTATCATTTCTCCATCTCTGCTCTCCCCAAGTTGAATATTTTGATAACTCTTTCTTGACAGTTCCTACGACTACAGTCTCAGCGCCTCCAGCTGCTGTTCCAGATTCAAGCAAGGTGGGAGAAATGGCAGCCAACGACACTTATATGGGGGAATACAGCAGACATCTGACAATCAGGTTTGTAGATTTGACAAACCAATGCAAGACAGGCTTTTAGAGAGAAGAGAGACGAAGTATGTCCAATCAACTCTCTTACCATCTGTCTCAACCCAATTATGGCAGCAGACGCAATCTCCCTCGCTGCTGTCAACAGGAACAATGCTGTCAGTTGCCGAAATTTCAACAGTATGAATTATTGGTGCCTTTTTCCGCTGAAATATGGGGACAGTCACGTTGACTTCCTCCATCATCCTGAGACTAAACACAGACTTATGAATAGATCTCCATGGATATATACAGACGTGTTTGCAAGAATAGATACAATCAATTATTGATCAGAAGTGAAAAGGAAATTTAAGAGAAAATAGCAAGCAATATATGGCTTTCTGTGGGGGAATTTACCTTGTCATGATGTTTATGAATGCAATCAGGTAAAACAGGCTAAACATAAGTCAGCACAGAAAGTAAAACATAATTATTTAAAAAGGAGTCATTCTATAACTGCAACGTCTACCCTGGATTACAAAGTGTAATCGTTTGGAATGCAGAGCAACGTGAAAATAAGGTTCAAAAGGAAGTGTCATGCTGGTCATTATCTGGGGGAAAAATTACCTTGGAAAAAATTTGAGTAAAGCTGAGTGATTCATACTTACATCTATTTTAATAACCAAATAGAACTAGATCTAGATTTACTAGAAATCAGTCACAATTCAGATTGATTAATAGTTTAAAAAAATATAGACAGAAGCTGCACCAGAGCAAATGTCATTTTCATTATCGTCAAAACAAAAAAGCTCCGCGGTAGAAAATAAGCCAATTAATGCCCCTGACATTTTCATGTTAGCGAAGCAAAACATTAGCTGAAGGATAATCAATTCTGTATAGACATATTGAAAAAAATACAAATACTGTGTTCGTGCAGTTTCAGCCTGGTGTCTAAAATAAGATCTTTGTTTATTGGTAAATACAAGATGATAAAGATTTCGTTTTTGACATCTAACAGCTTCACAGGTCCAACAGTTTCTACTCGCTTATATAAATAATGTTACATTTTACTAGACAACAGAGCAGATAATATATTTATAAACATGATAAAAAGTTAAAGTTATATGGTACACTAAATGCTATGGTAAGGCAAAAAAAAAGCAACTATTCTGGCAGCAATGACTGTGCAAATAGCATATAAACTGTAAAAATGAGCATTTAAACAATATATATAATTATATAATTGAAACGTTAATTTATTGAAGTCACTGAACTCCAAAAGTAAAACTCATAAAGATTCATTGTTACATAATACGATAATAATTCTAATTAATTTGGCTTACAGCTAAAGAAAAACCTTCTTAGAAAGAAATTTGACCAATAAAAAAGGATTTATAATATAGAACTGATGTCTTATTCAAATATATTTCTATGTTCTGTGCAGTATATGCACTTAATACTTAATCGGGCTTCTTTTGCATGAATTAATGCGTGTGCCGCAGCATAGAGGCCACCAGCCTGTGATTCTGCTGAGGGGTAATGGAAGCCAAGTTTGCTTTAAAGCCTTTAGCTTCAGCTCGCCTGTGTTGTTGGCTCTGGTGTCGCTCATCTTCCTCTCAATAATAGTCCACAGGTCAAGTGTAGTTTGGTTCAGGCGAGATTGCTGGCCAATTAAGCAAAGTTAAACCCTGCCCATTCAAGCAAGTATCAGTACTTTCGGCAGTGTGGGCAGGTGCCAGGTCCTGCAGGAAAATGAAATCAGCATCTCCATAAAGCTTCTCACCAGGGACACATAAAGTGTTTGAAAGTGGAGACTGTGGGCACCTTACTCTGGACTTCATGCGACTTGGATTCTGGGCCTTTCCATTCTTCTTTCAGACTCTGAGATCTTCCAAATGAAAACCAAAATCGACTTTAATCTGAATGCGTTGGATGACCAAACAGCAGTGTAGTCCTTGTTGTCCTAAATTCAGGTAAGACACTTATGATGTTGTCTCTGGAAGAGAAGTGGCTTTATAAAAGGACTGTGACAGTTGTAGTCCATGCCCTTGAAATGTCTGTGTGGCAGCTCTTGAGGCATTGATTCCAACTACAGTCTACACCTCCTGAATTATCCTCAAACTATTGAATAGGCTTTGCTTTGCAATTCTGTGGGGCGACTGTGGCTCAATGGGTAGATTAGTTTTCTTACAATTGGAAGGTTGTGGGTTTGATTCTAGATTCTCCCTGTTGCATATCAGTGTGTCCCTGGGCAAGGCACTTAACCCCAAGTTGCCAACAGATCCGCGCGTCGGCGTATAAATGTGAGTGTGTAGTGAGTGTGACTGAGTGAATGTGGCTATAGTATAATGCGCTTTGAGTGAGCACTATATAAGTTCAGTCCATTTACAGTTGCTTGAGTACCTTTTACTGCCATACTTTTTCCTTCCACTCAACTTTCCATTAACATGCTAGGATTCAGCATTCGGAAAGGCCGGCTTCTTTGGAAATGATCATTTGTAACTCGCTGTCCTAGAGTGGAGTGTCAGTTTAATATAATACCTTTCTCATAACAGAACCTTTCTTTATGCAAAGAATGCTGTACTACTCTTATATAATACACAGTTTTAGAGAAGCTGAATTGTAGGTGTTTAGTAGTCGTAAGCAATAATCATCTAAATTAACTGCAAATATCTCCCTCTATGTTTAATGAATGAGTTTCACTTTTTCAGTAGATTTATGAAAATCAATTTAGTTTTCTGTGATTTATATTATATTCTAATGTAATGAAATGCACCTGCATTTAAAGTGAAACGCAAGTAATGACTGAGCAACGACTCTGAGTCAAACTGAAAGGGTGAGAAAGAAAATTAATTTAGACATTCGATCCTTGACGTGCTTTTAAATTAAGATGTCTCTTGTTACCTTGAAGTAATCCTCTCCAGCAACGCATTGCTTTCCCTCTTGGTCGTGTGATGAATTTTTAACAACGTTATGAATCTAAGAATCTGCAGATGGTGTGTTGGCCTTTATGATTTTAGTGTCATGACAGATCAACACAGAAGTGGCAGGTGAGACAACTTTCCATATATTTCACCATCTTTACTTAAATGCATAGTTATTTTAAAATAGGCTTTTTTTTTTTATAAGACGAGTGGTTGCCGACATGAAAATAAGCCAAAATATGTATTTTTAAAAGCCTGAGAACTTATATTAAGGATAATGTGGTTTTTAAGTTTCCCATTCACCCATTCAGATAGCTACGCAGTAACTGCATAAACTGAATTATCAATGTGTAAAAGACCACAATTAAGCAAGATACTACAGCCTTTTGAAATTTGTATTGTTATTGTTGAGAGCACTTTTGCTTTGGTTGTGCATCCCTGCATGCACCCCACAGCTTTTATGTCACTGGCAGGGGAGTAAAACAAAAGACTGACCCACTAGCTCTAACTATACAATGAGGTCAGTTTCTCTGCATCTTAAATAGAATCCTTGAAGGAAAAGACAGGCGGTTAATATTAGAGCTTATAATTGCGTAGAGGATTGTGCTAGGTGTTTTTTATTATTTTTTGTTTGATTTTCTTCTTTCACCCTCCCAGCAGTATGATGACCTCAGGGCCCAGGAGGGCCCTTCTGGCAGTCCACAGTAACAGGGTCAATTAAAGGTGTGTGTGTGTGTTTTTCCCTGGCAGCACAGGAAAGGCTATTTGGACAGAGAAAAATCAGCTCTTTAATTTCTCTGGCACGAAAACATGATTGTGTTTTAGCCTCATTACAAGTCCAGGCACAGGAAATGACATATCAACACCTTTCTTTTATTATCAACTATTTGTAACAGACCATTTAAAATATAAGTCAGTTGTGTGCACATGGTCTGAGCACAGTGCATCATTATTGATAACAAGCATGTCACAAAACCAAGTTATTTAAACTGTTATAAACTAAAAGCTTGTTGCAAACTTTCCCAGTCTTATAAATTCTTGGGATAAACTTTTAAGCCAAATAAATGCACTATAATAAATCACAGACACAAAGATGTATGTGTCACTTGGACAGAGCTAACCAGATACTACAACGATAAAAAATTATTATTAATTGCTACTGCTTACTGTAGAAAGATCTTTGCTCAGTAAAATACCACTGTAAATTTAATGAAAAATCTATTATTCTGATTCCAAAGACAGCAAAATAACCATTTAGTAGCACCTAGGCACCAAATGGATTACAGGTAAATACAATTATTACTAGTAGTAAAGTCCTACATTTTGTTGCTAGACGATCCCAAAAGAGAAGTTTGAAACAAAAACAGACTGGGAGAGGATACATTCAGTGGAATTCTGCTTAGATATCCCAAATGCAGCACACAAACAGGGTACAACTTTAGTTAGCACTAAGGTCTTAATGATTTGGTCTTCAGCAGCTCCTAAAATGATTGATTAAATTGAATCGCTAGTAACCAATACCACATAACAATGATTCCAACATGTTCTTACTGAATAAATTAGGTCAATTAGGCCCATTCCCACTGCAGGCAAATGTGGCCCAAATCTGATTTTTGCAGGTCAAATGACCAGGTCATGTGATGATCAGTCACTCATATCACCTGCTCAGCTACATCCCGCCTGCAATCAGCATTCACCGGTTCCACCAGTTTCCAAAAGGCTGTAGAATCTTTGCATATGCTTAATTGTGGTCTTTTACACATTGATAATTCAGTTTATGCAGTTACTGTGTAACTATCTGAGAAGTGCAACAATTTGGGTAGATGTGGGAGAAACCCTGTGAAAAGGGAGCTTAAATGTCAGTCAAATTTCAATCAGCGTAACAGCCTAATTACAGCTTAATTTTCATAACTGACAGCGCCAACACACCAAAATGTGCTGGCCAGAACCCTGAACGGGCCAGTAAATCAAGAGCTTTCATTTTTGGCTCAGCTCCTTCTTTACCACAACAGGTGATTGAAGTCTAGGGGCGGCCCTGGTGGAGTCCAACCCACTTTGGCAGCACCCATGACATGGTTTTGCAAAGACCAGATTCCAATTTAGAGCATCCCCGGCACACTGCATAACCACATCACACCTCACAAAAGGCCTCTGGCAACACAGTCTTTAGCCTTATCCACATCTACAAACACAAACTACCTTGGTAACTATACTGTAAACATACAGCCCACTGTTCCATCAGCAGGATGAAGTAGACATTTTTTTTTTTAATAATTAGAGTAGGCTTTCTCTGGGAGGTTAAGTGGTGAGTGCAGTGGTTGCAACACATTCTACAGTCCCATTTTGGTATATTCCCCCATACCCACCCAAATCCCTCTCAACCCAGATCTTTGCCTATAGGTAATCAAATACGTTTTAGTCTGCAGTTTCAGGACTCCCTAGAAAAAAAAAAGAGTTTTAAGACATCCTTCTTCAGACTGATGGTTTCCATCAGCCCTGGTGTCCACAATCCAGTCCTGTGTTGCCACCACAATAAGCATCAAAGACTTTCAGGTCAGAGCTTCCTTACACCAAATCTGCAATGGGGGTTCGGAACATGGTTCATTCATCTTCCATACGCCCAACTTCCACCAACATAAGAAAATATCTCCCAGCAGTGAGTTAAAAACCTCCTGAACATTGTCTTTCACCAATCCTAGTTCACTCCCAGCAGTCATCTGGCTTTCCCGGATCTATCTGCCAGCACCCCTTGCCACTGGATCAAACTTCAGTTGACAACTCTACCCATCAATTTACCTGAGTTTCTGAGGCATAACACCTCAGATCAAATTATATTACAACAACATTGTTCATCAGTCTTTGCCCCAATGTGGCCCAGTAGCAAGTAACACTATCAATTTGTGCTCAGACTTGGTATTTGTTATGGGGATTCTGTAACTAGCAGATGAATCCAATAACAACTGCTTGGATTTAGCCAAACTATGTCAGAATAAAGTTACAACCACACGAGGTGCTGTTATGAGCTGACATGCCATTTCTGTGGAGAAGAGTTAGCATCTCTTACAAGTGATCACAGAAATGTTTCAATGGCTCATAGTTCATATCCCCTATGCTCTTCATAGGGGATTAAAAACTATTAGAGAATGTGAACACTGTTCATATTTCTTGACATGTACTGAGACTCCACAAAGGGAATATATTTGTCTCAATTTTGAGAGCAGTTGGCATTTCAGGTTCACTCTGGTCACATCTCCAGAGGCATGTTTGAGTTCAGATAACTGTTGATACTGTTCAGTGGAAATGCAGACATACATCAGGTTTAGCTTAAGAAATGCTTGCAGCATAGAAAGAACTTCAGCGACTGTACATAACAGAGCAAACATGAGATAACTTGCTTCTAAAGTTTGAAGTTAAGAAGACCTCAAATGTTATTAAAAAAAATCGCTTTATGGTCGATATTACCAGCAGCCTTCAATAGCTGTGGGGAATTGAGAATCTCTTTATAGATAACACAACTATGTGCTGCTCCTCCCATCCAAAGGACACTGCAATTTTTCTGAACAAAGAGCAGCAGAAATTGGAAAATGAAACTGACCGGTTTACACAGACACATGAAAACAGGATCCAATCTCACCGGCAAGTTATTGTTAGATTCTGGGGGGGTGGTTTTAATAAAAGTAACTTACAGACATTTCTACAATAAGAGATGGAATTGATTTAAAATGTCCACGGTTCTCCATTTTCATTTAATTATTCCAAAGTGTTGTCCTATATGGCTCTAAGCATATTTGAAGTTGATGGTATTGAAAAATAATTACAAGGGAGGATGATGTAATGTTACAAGTGGCTTTTCAGGTTACACTTTTACAGCAGCTTTTCTCAATATGAATCTAGTTGTCAAGAATTGCCAGACTTAAGCTGAGCAAAGGGGCAAAGATCAGGCAAACACAATATGCAGCTGATTTTAAAAGGTTTTCAAACCTTCCTAGATTATTGTGCTCCTGGTTTTGGGTGAATTAAATTATCATTTTGTTTATGAATCTACATGCACAAATGTTTGCTTTTGCTGTTGTTTTTTTGCATTTCTCACTAAATTTCCACTGTGTGATGTGAGTCATGCACATTGACAAGGGGATTCCGCAAGAGGAGCCATAGACGAGCTCTCAATTGAACATTTATCAGGTTTCAGTAGTGTTGCTTCATCAGACAGCAAATTGTCAAAGGGTCTGTGCAACCTCTTTCAGCTGGTTGCCGACTCACATCAAAATATGAAAAGGACAACTCAAGAACCAACTCCTGTCTCAGCTCTATGGCCTCATAAAATGCTTTACTGTCATGGTAGAAGGTCACCAAGACATCATCATAGGGCCGATCCTGGAAAGTGATTTCTGTCAAGCCACTTCACCTACCCACCCTCACTGGCTAACTGCTGTAAGGGTAAGGTAAGTTTATTAATATAGCACTTTTCAGTAATAAGACATTAAAAGGGCTGTACAAAAACTGTATGACTTCTTCCGTTCTGTGAGGCATTAAAAAGGACTTAGTTTTAGACTGCAGTGTGCCAAGCAGACTTCTAGAAGCAGAAATACTCTCCTATTATTGCTCTGCTTTGAGATGGAGATGGATAATCTGTAAAATTAAGAAGTGTTGTTAAAAACATCTTAAGCCAGAGTAAATACAAAATGCTCTTTTCAAATGATGGGTCAATGGATTAAGGCACTAGTTAAATCATGAAATAACTATGGTTAATCGCATTATTTGGAAAGTTAATTTCAGTTTCACATTAGGCCTGATTATAGCCAGACTTATCAAATCAATAAATCTCCTTAATATAACCTGTAAATTAAAACATCTCAAAAAGTAACCCATCTTAATCAGATTTAAAGCCAGTTTGTTCAACATTTTGAAAAAGATGAGAAACAAAGTAATTGACATCTATCAGTCTGAGAAAGGCAAAAAGGTTACTTCTAAAGAGGTTCTAGTGAACCACCTTAAAAGCCATCTATTATCCACAAATGAAGAACTAAGTGTACATGCTTTCTGTCCATCAGTGGATTTTGTAAACTCAACTGTGGAAACAACTCCAATCTATTCTAAATGACTTTCTATTAGGTGATCTAAACTAAGGTACCCCCTTCTTTCGTGTGGCATGTTCAACAACACCAAGAGTTTGTGGCATGACTTTTAAAGAAATGGATGCAACATCATGTTGGATTTTGCTCTCAACACTGAAATAGCTGAATTCCTTCTGCTATTTCTTCCCAAGCAACACTTTCCCGTCTGTGGTCTTTGTGAAGCTGCCAGACACATGCATACAGAGCTGATCCTGGCAAACCTACAACATCTTGTTGTTTGCAGAATAACAAACATTTCATTTGGCATGAGATTGAACAATGCTTTTTGAGTTGTTTTCTTTGAACATGATCCCATTCAAAGTTGCAGTCGCTTTGCTAGAGGATGACAATAAATATCACAAACTTTTAAGAGTTTTGTCTTAGGACATTATACATGGATCTTACATGACAGTGATATGTATACAAATATATTTAAAAATAAGTAACACCTTTTAATTTTTTATGAGTTGACTAATATAACATTAACTCAGTTAAACTTCTGGAATAGTATTCTGGTCAGTTAAATAGTAGAGGGGATTGTTAAGCCATTTTGGAGTTAATTAAATTAACGACAGGTGTAACAAAGGGGCAACAAAACAGGAATTGTTTTGCAGGTGAAGGCCACAGGCATTTTTTCTCTTTCATTTTTTGGATGGCTTTCAGTAGTTTGCGTTTGACCAGGATCAGTGTCACTACTGATAGAATGAGGCGATACCCTACAGACCCCACAGAGGTTGCACAGGCACACCAACTCCACCAGGATGGCACATTAATGTGTGCCATTGCCAGGGGGTTTGCTGGGCACCATATCAAGAGCATGGAGGAGATTTCAGGAGACGGGGAGTTACCCCAGGATAGCTGGACAGTGCTGTCAGAGGTCTTTAACCTATCAGCAGGACTGGTATCTGCTACTTTGTGCAAGAAGGAACAGGAAGAGTACTGCCAGAGGCATAAAAAGTGACCTCCAGAGAGCCACCGGCATGAATGTTTCTGACCAAACCGTTAGAAACAGACTTCACGAGGGTGGCCTGGGGGCCTGGCGTCCTGTGGTAGGTCCTGTGCTCCGTGCCTGGCACTGTGGAGTTTGACTGGCATTCACTAGAGAACACTGGACTTGGCAGGTTCAGCACTGGCACCCTGTTCTTTTCACAGCTGAGAGCAGGTTCTCTCTGAGCTGATGTGACTGACAAGAAAGGGTCTGTAGAAGCTGCAGTAAATGTTATGTTGCCTGCATCATTGTTCAATATGATCAGCTTGGTGGTGGTGGTTCAGTGTTAGTCTGGGGAGGCACATCCATAGAGTGTAGCTCAGACCTGTACAAGATACACAATGGCATCCTGACTGCCTTTTGGTATTGGGATAAAAACCTTAGACCAATTGTTACATCATTCGGTCCTGGGTTCCTCCTGATGCATGATAATGCCCAGACTCATGTGGAAAGAATATGGCCATAGTCCCCGGAGGATGAAGGACCTAATAACATTGACTGGCCTCCACGTTCCCCTGACCTAAATCTAATAGAACATCTCTGGAGCATCATGTTGAGGCCCTTTCAGCGCTATACCTCAGACCGTCTGGGAACTCAGTGATGTTCTGGTCAGGGTCAGAGAAGACATGCCCCAGGAACACATCCATGATCTCATAGAATAGCCGCCTGCATCAGTTTTCCAGTTCCACTTTCTTGGTCTGGTCAGATTAAACCCACTGTGGGTTAAAAAGATTCCTTTTCATCAAATGATGTGGTGTTCTTTTGTTATTAACACATTAATCATTCCATTTCTTCTGAGATCTGATGTGCTCTTAAAGTGTTGCTTTAATTACACACACACACACACACTTCACACCACACATTAACATGACAGTACAGTACACACACACACAGAGAGAGAGAGCGAGAGAGAGAGATAGAGAGATGGACAAGAGAGAGGTACACGACAGGAGGACAGTAGAACACCACAGGAGATAGAGATAGAGAGAGAGAAGAGATCCACAGTTTAGAGAGAGATACAACATAGATGAATATAGCAGATGATATACACATATATGATATATACACATATATATATATTATATAGATACACACATTATTATAATATATATATATCTACACAATATATATATATATATATATATATATATTATATATTATATATATATATATATATATATACACGCACACATACACAAGCACGCACACACACAGACACACATATGTGTGTGTGTCTTTACAGCTTATAACTCATGATAGTTTAATGCACAGCAAAAATGTCACTCAAACAAGTTACAGAATTCACTGTAACTCCACATCTCAGGATTATTTTAATTTCAAATCCTTCCCCTGCCATTGTTGCCTCAGGTTATGTCAAAGGCAATTCATCATGTGGATATCTCGGGAGAATCTAGAGGTCTTACACAACCTTTCTTTAATATACAGTCCTTTCAGATTTATTGGCATTTTCAAATCCCAATAGCAGAATTTGCTGTATCTTCAGGAAGACAAATCAGTCAGTCAATTAAGCAAAACTGGAAAGTTTTTCTACAAAGTTCTTTAAACAGCAAAACATTTTTCTTATACAGAACACAACATGGAGTTAAAAAATTCTTAACCCAAATCACATTATTTATTATATTCCAAAGACTATATGGCACTGGTAAAGAGGTAATAACAGCTAAGTTTTAACAGTTTATGATGTTATCCAGACACTGACCAAGAGATCTTGGGAAAAAAAAGGATAAAAGAAAGAAATATGGTCGATGTACATTGTGAGGAAAAAGGACTTCAATCAATGACACAAAAGAGTTGCAGGATGGGCTCGAGGTGCCTAGAGAGGAAGTTTAGTTATCATGGTAAGCACATAAGTAAGACAGCCTCCAAGGACAAAGGGCAAGAGATGCATCAAAATTGAAAGAGCCATGAGAGTCAACAGCACAACAGACTGCACTGGGAATGTTTTCCAAGGGAACCAAAGTAAATCTCTTTAGAAATGCTTTGGTCTAGTTTGAATGTAATATCTAAAAAAATATCCCAAAAAGAAAAACCTGTACCGACTGTAAAAACATTTTTTACCTGAGTTGTTTTGGCTGCTTCTAATCAAAGAATGATGATCTCAGATGATTAGCAAGTGCAATATATGACAAATATATGATGCGGTAGGAGTCAATTAGATTTTTGGCAATTCCATTATTGTTCCAATTATTAGTGAAAACAATACACTATAAATTATTAAATGTTTTTTCTTTTAACTAATCCATGACAGTAAGGTTGAGGGGGAAGGTCATCCTTCATTATCTGCTATCAGTGTGCTCAGGGCAAATAGAAACACAGCAAAGGCAAAGTGGAGAGAGGAAAAAGATGGAAGAAATGTCAGCAAGACTCCAAAATGTGTGGAAGCGTTTCACAGAAAAAACGAGAAAGAGGTGAATGTGTATTTTGCAAATTAGAGCTTCCCTTCCAGGGCATCTTTCAAAACACAAGCACCCAGAAACTCTTAATAGGTACGATTTAATCATTTGGAAGCATTTCACAGGAAAAACAAAAAATAGGTGAATGTATATTTTGTAAATTATGTTAGTGTTCATTCTTAATTGTTCAATGGTATGGGCTGAGGCCTGTCACACAGAAACTTATCTTAAAGACATAAAGTCTGTCATGTTAGTGTAAGCTAATCAAGGGAAATAGCCTACTTTGGCCTCACTGGCAAAATAATAAATCTTCTTCACTCCTGCAATTTTTACTTCCACCAATTGTCTCTTCTCAGCGGCTGGGGGTAATGCATCAAAGAGAAGATCCAGGTTGACCCCTGAGCGAGTCAGCATACTCATGTTCCTGCACTGCAATCTGAAATTTGGAACCAATTTTTTGAAAATGGTTCAAACAGTTTCTCTTAAAATAAACCTTTTTTTATTCAGTTTGAAGAAGGATTTTTTAGGCTGACTCCAATTGCTAAGAAAGATGTAAATTACATTTAAGGGGTCCCAAAAATGTCTAAAGTATTATTCTGAAAGAGATTAGAAAAATGTACTTGTTTTGAATTAGTTGCCTTACACTGTTTTTTTTTAATCTGTTTAAATACGTAATATACAGCCGAGGAGGCACTGCGATGAAAGTGCATGCATTCAGCTGGAAAACAGAATGAGTAATTATGTGACATTTAACGGTTTCATGTTGTTAAGAGGGAAGGGTAAGCTTGGCGAGACACTAGTCCATCAGAGGCACATGTCCTTGCCTCCTCTCACTGCTCACTTTGTCTTTATTTATTTTTCAACTTTATGCCAAACTGTTAATCCACTAATATTAGTGCTATTAGCTCACCAGTTTGCTTTGTTCGCTGCTTTTTTTTTTTTTTTTTTCAAATGTCAAGCAGCAGAATGACAAGTGATTCTCCAACAGTAGAGCAGTCTGCTCAGAGTCTGATAGCTCCGCATAAAGAACAGAATTAGGGAACACGGTATCTCTACAACCCAATTACAGCCTTCGTTTCATTTCATAAAAGTGAAGGAAAACAATGGTTGAAAGAGTCTGAAGCAGGATAAGAAACAGTAGTCGCTGCCAGGAGGAACAATCCAGGTGTCAGTCAAGCAGTGACAGTCTTTGCAAAAATGTATTCAACCTTGACAAATGACCAAGCCCTGTCTGAAGTCACTGAGCAGAACAGAGCAGTTAAGGCTTAAGTCCCCCTTCTTTTATCTTTCCCATTTTCTTTATTTCATTCACTAAGGGTCCTAAAACCCCACACCTTGGTGAGATGCCCCCACCCAGTTGTCGGACTCATACTTGAACGGTTTAAAATTGCTTCTTGAATTACTTTTTAGAAAATCCCTCAAGAGGACACTAAGCAAATTTATTTAATTTGCATATCTACTTCAATAAAGGACGCAGACAAAGAATAGATGTGTGTGTGTATGTGTGTGTTCTTGTACTTGCAGCTGAGCGAGAACATTTTTGCTCATTTTACTACTAAAGTTAGGACTTAGATGTAATGTGAGGACCTTTTTTGGTCCTCACCTTTTTTCGGGGCTAGGATGGGGGTGGGTTTAGTACTAAGGTGTCAATTAGGTTAGGGTGAGGGTTAAAGGGTTAGGTTTAGACTCAGGATTAGGCCATAGAAAGGTTTGAAAAGGAATAAAAGTCAAGGCACGGTCCTCACTTTGTATTTTAAACAAGGATGTGCGTGTGTGTGTGTTTTATGTCTGCTATTTTCTATAGCAGAGCCATAATCACAGATGGTGTTGAAAGTATTTTCATTTAAAAAGAATGTTGCCCCAACAGAGCAACATATTTCACAATCTGTGAAAGATGTTTGGATGTCCCTTTGGTGAATCATCCAAAATCCCAGAACTCTCAGCTCTTAATGCCAAAGAATAGTTGCAGTCGAAACTTTACATCTAGTCATTATCAGAATTGATGTTATATTCATTTTAGTCCATTAACTTGAACAGAGTGGAATGATTACACAACATCAAACTTCAGTGATTATTAAAAACAATAAATTAGTTAAGTTTAAATTTCTGCAGCTTGCTAAGAGACATTTATGAAAATATCAATGGGCGTTATGTACTGCATAAAGCTGAGTCTGTATTTACCTGTATGTAATTCTGACCCGATGTGGATTAAAGGAAAACCCACAAAATAAATCCAAGCTTGTGGAGTCCATTAATAATTATTATGAGGAAAAAAATTGTTCAAATAAATCATCAAACACACAAAGGTAGTCTAATATTCATGCCAAGGATAAGTAAACTTTTAAAGGAAGTATATATCCAGGTATGTCCTTGTAGTCTTCTTATTTTAACCAATTTTCATGTGACATCTGATCAGTCATACTTAATTTTTGAAAACAGATTGAGATGTTATGTGCGTACAGCTGCCAGCAGCTCTAAAGACGCCAGATGTGAACTATAAGCTCAGTTTTTTGTAATTTCTATTTAGTCAGTACAGCTTGATCGTGTTGTTTATTTAGGAAACAGCTCTAGTTGTTTTCTTTGACATATGCGTCCACATTTCAAGCGAGTGAAACCTTTTACAACCCCTAGTAACAGACTCATAGCATCAACACAGACTGCATATGTCCTTTAAGTTTTGCTCCATTTGCCGCTCCTTAATGAACTGATAGGTCGGCCACAGGCACGAAAACTGTTTGTCACAAATCTAAAAATAACCGAGCCTCCAAAAATGCAGTCACACCCCGCTGCCTGATCTTAATTCAGAGCGACGGAGCAACAGTGAATAAAGTTTAAATCAGATCAATCATATGTAGATGTGACATTTAGCACCAACAGTAGATTCCCAGCTGCTGCTGGATTAAAGTCATGTTTGAACATTTAACAGGCAGGACCTCCTGAGGGAAGAGTTGGCTTGCAGGGTCGTGATACAACACAATTGAATAGAAAGAGGCCCATTGAAATGTTATGTTAATGTGAATAATTTGTTAAAAATGAATCCATATACAGTACAAGGGATGCTGATTTAATAAAACTGTCTCAAGTCAAAATAAATCAAATTTTCTTATACCGAATCAAACTTTAAAAGAAATGTATAACTGCGGAAATGTAAAGAAATGGATAGCTGTATGGCAGCAAAGATTGATTTTAGGTTTAGAGAAAACAAGAAAGTAGCAAGACTGTTCAACCACATTTAGGTGTTGGTTTAAGAAAAAAACAATTCTACTACTATAACACATATAATACAACTTCACAACATTTTCATAAATGAAAGAAAACCTGCCTTTATCCTGTCGCAGCACTGGCCGGATGAGTTAGAATAGTCATCGTTTAAAATACAAATAATGCATAGGAACAGAATTAGATATAGTTGATCATAGCTGTAAAAGTTTAAATCAAAACTATATAGCTTTTTTTAAACTGAAAGCCATCTATTATTGTCTTCATGGCATTGTCTCCGTTTTGGTTTTCTCCCCTTGCCCCACTTAGTATCACCGTTTTATTACTACACAAGATTCTAAATTGTGTATAAATGTATGTAGAAGCCATAAATAAGTTAAGGTAATTTGACAGATGTTTATTTGTTTGTGTTTAGAAATGATCTAGTTTTCTTATTATTTAATTATCAACATATAGGTCAGCAGAAGGTTTTATAGCCGCTGTTTGAGTGCCACTACCATTTCACTTGACTTGACATCACCATCTACTGGGAAAACTGCAATTATTTTTTGTAAAGCTATATTTTGGAGATGTTATTCTAAGCTGTTTATTTGTTTCCCCTAATAAATTTATTAAAGTCTGTGTTTGGTGTCAGCTGTCCTGTTTTTAACCCTAAAACTCTCAATGGCCTTGTGTTTGTCTCCAGAGGTCGCTGCAAGATTGTCAAAACAAAACAGCATGAGGAATCAGCTGCAGATAAAGGACGCTTAATGTACCATTTAGAGGTACATTAATCAACTCTTGGAGCGGCATACCATGAATACATTGGAAACTAGGTGAGCACACCTGTGGGTGAGTTTGTAAAGCTGTTCATGAACAGCCAAAGGATGTGGCTTGTGCAGTGCTGACTGCTTTTCTGCAAAGTTTTGATTACCTGCTGAGAGTTTATGTCCAAAGGGTGCTCACGAGGATCCTCTGTGTTGAGAGTCCTTTCATCATAAATTAAGTTTTCTGCACTGTATGTGAAGATGCTTCTGTATCTAATTCTATTGGACGAATTGTGATCTGTGGATGTTCTGATGCAACAAATTTGCTGAAATCTGAAGTTGAAGTTTGAAAAGGAGTTTAACAAGCTTGGATGCTGCAATGGAAAGCTGTAAAGGAGAAATAAAACTGACTCCCAAGGCTTTGGTGAATAAAGTTGAAAAGCAAAAGCTTTTGAAAAGCTGCTGTGAACAACAATAAAGCTCTTATTCCTGAAATTATATCGCTTTTAAAAGCAAAAGAACAAAAACAAAAGAAAATATTTCTCATGTGCAGATTTATTGAACCGTTTGAAGTAAATTTTTAACCAGACAAAGAATGGCTCGATCTCAGCCTCTCAGCAACCTTTGGTTGGTCTACTGAATTTGCAGCGACAATACATAATTGGCTACTTGTCTTGTTTGAATACCAATTAGAAATGGCAATAGGCACCAGATTGACCTTATAGTGAGTCTGAAGATGAACATTTCTTAAAACTATAGTTGGTAATCTTGCTCAGACACACTTTTTGTTAAACTGGGTAAAATGGTCCTTAAATCCTGACAATAGTATATACATGTAATGAGAAATCAGAAAAAGGAGGTTAAATAATTAGATTTCTGTGAAAGCTGCAGGCCTGTAAAAACTCTGACAAATCTGGCAGGTTTTGGTCCTAACCACACACCCTTCTGTCCCTTAAGTCCGGTTATCCCATATGCCAATCATTGAGACGTGCTAAGACCAGAGTGCTTGCACCTTGCTTGTTAGTTTCCGCTTGCTGGCTGCGCATGCGCACTTCTAGTGTTTATGTAGCCGGTTAGCTTAGCAGTTATCTTAGCAGTTAGCTTCGGTGCTCCCCTTTCATTGTAGTGCCGCTGCTCTCCCTGTAGACTTTGAAGATGGCTGACAGTCACAAGAAGCAAACCACGTACAAGTTTATGAGAAGAAGAGGAAGCCTCAGTAGAACGAAATAAGACCAGAGTGAATGTGGGAGATTTATTTTCACACGATCCCCGTGAGGAGGGGAAGAGCAGGTATGAAGGTCTTGCACATGCACAGTTATTCAAAAAGGGACTTGGGGAAACTTCTAGAAAAATCCCAGACTCTACCTTTAAATGCTAGATTACAGGGGTTGGACAATGAAACTGAAACACCTCTCATTTTAGTGTGGGAGGTTTCATGGCTAAATTGGACCAGCCTGGTGGCCAATCTTCATTGACTGCACATTGAACCAGTAAGAGCAGAGTGTGAAGGTCCAATTAGCAGGGTAAGAGCAGTTTTGCTCAAAAAATTGCAATGCACACAACATTATGGGTGACATAACAGAGTTCAAAAGAGGACAAATTGTTGGTGCACGTCTTGCTGGCGCATCTGTGACCAAGACAGCAAGTCTTTGTGATGTATCAAGAGCCACGGCATCCAGGGTAATGTCAGCATACCACCAAGAAAAAAACATAAAACCACGGCTCCCCAAATCATGGCAGAATTAAATGTGCACCTTAACTCTCCTGTTTCCACCAAAACTGTCCGTTGGGAGCTCCACAGGGTCAATATATACGGCTGGGCTGCTATAGCCAAACCTTTGGTCATTCGTGCCAATGCCAAACGTCGGTTTCAATGGTGCAAGGAGTGCAAATCTTGGGCTGTGGACAATTTGAAACATGTATTGTTCTCTGATGAGTCTACCTTTACTGTTTTCCCCACATCCGGGAGAGTTACGGTGTGGAGAAGCCCCAAAGAAGCGTACCACTCAGACTATTGCATGCCCAGAGTGAAGCATGGGGGTGGATCAGTGATGGTTCGGGCTGCCATATCATGGCATTCCCTTGGCCCCATACATGTGCTAGATGGGCGCGTCACTACTAGGACTACTAAACCATTCTGGAGGACCATGAGCATCCAATGGTTCAAGCATTGTATCCTGAAGGAGGTGCCGTGTATCAGGATAAATGGGAAATGGCTTGTACTTGTATAGCGCTTTAACTAGTCTTGACAACCTCCAAAGTGCTTCACACTACAGTTTAGTCATTTACCCATTCACACACACACATTCACACCCTGACGGTGGTGAGTTATGTTAGTAGCTACAGCTGCCCTGGGGCAGACTGACAGAGGCGAGGCTCTCTGTACTGTGGTGAGCACGGAAATCTGCCTGAAAAACGTCAAAGCGGCTGTTCATTGTTTAATTGTTGAAACACAGGTTTTCCAATAATCTTACTGATAAAGGGGAGGTTTGAGATGGGCCTGTAGTTCTGGAGTAGTAGTTTGTCTAAATTGTTCTTTTTCAGTAGTGGTTTGATAATTGCTGTTTTAAGGAACTGGGGGCAAACTCCTGACAGAAGGGGCGTGTTTATTATCTGAGTCAAATCAGACGCTATGACAGGCAAAACTTTCTTAAAGAAAGCTGTGGGTAGAACATCAGGGAACTAAACTTTGACTATTAGATGAGTATCCTCAAGCATTCAGATCATTACTGGCCCAACTAATCAGAAAGGGATCAAGCCATCAATTTTACTGAAATATAAACATGCTTAGGTGAAAGAACTTTTGTCAGTGCAGACAGTGAAGGATAGCTTGAAATTGATTTATGTAGAGAAAAGCAGAGAGATAACAGTGTGAAAGGAGTGACACTTAGATTTTTTTAACATCATTTATTTTTATATTTTTAGTTTTTTATGTTTAGAAAGAAGTTTTATAACACTTGTCTAC
Organism: Fundulus heteroclitus; assembly: GCF_011125445.2. NCBI lineage: Eukaryota > Metazoa > Chordata > Actinopteri > Cyprinodontiformes > Fundulidae > Fundulus > Fundulus heteroclitus. Next base: position 19,482,808 of record NC_046380.1, on the reverse strand, counting down.
ATTTTGGCCAACTCAGTGCTGCAATGCAGCAGAAATGGCAGACATAGAACAAAAGAAAGCCCCTTGGACAAATAAAGAATACCAATAGTTTCTGTTAGGAAGACAGGGATGTCTGCGTAAAAGTTCACATTGGAGTAAAACCCACAGGATTAAAAGATTTCAAAGGTTTTAATAATGTTAACAGGACTCCATACATTTGAAAGTGTGCATAAAAATATAATCTTGAAAGCAACCTTTCTATACAATTTAACCACCCTTCTACATTTTTTAGCAGGAAACTGACTTCATGACATTTTCGAGTATGTAAACCCAACAACCTTTTCTGACCTTTCTGAATGGACGTCACAGCTGGCTAAAGTCTGCATGTTTAACAAGCCCTGTGGACCAGCATCTATGCTATTCTTCACATCCACCTCACGCATTTAAATAACAAGAAGACACAATCTGAGAGCAAGCGCAGCAAGTCCAAAACCTAACCCTTGAATCCCTCTCTTGGCCAACAGAAGAAGCCTTTGTGCAGAGTTTAATCAGAGCACAAGTCTAAAACCAGTCAATTCTACTGAGCAAAGAAAATCTTGCTTCACATTCAACACAGGACCTCTGTGCTGGCGAGAAACTTTAGTGGCCCCAAGCAAACAAATGTTCCATCATCTGCCTTTCACAAACTTTAGATCTCTGTGAATGTCAGCAATATCGCCCTCCCTCTTTAGTATCCACCCCCATCTGCAGGCCTGGCCACTATGCAAGAAAACAAAATCTCAAGATGCTAATGCTTCTGTGATCTAACCCAAGACGAAAGAGCCAAGGCACAGAAGAAAAACACTGGGGCCAATCGATGGTCTGACAGGGCAAATATCACGCCTGGCCATGGGGCAACCATTCAAAGTGTAACAGACAGAAATCATTCTGCCATGACAAGCTAAGCATGCTAAATGCTAATGAGCTTGTTTGAAAAGGTCTCCTCATTTGGGATATGTTGAACCACCAACAGAATACTTATTCACAGAAAGAAAGCTACGGAAAACTTTCCTCACTCATCTGTTTCTTTTGTAAATATTCTTTCAATAACAGCAATTTATTCTAGGAATATGGCCCTTTAGATAGAATATAAATATTTGAAGATGGACGGATGGATGGATGGATGGATGGATGGATGGATGGATGGATGGATGGATGGATGGATGGATGGATGGATGGATGGATGGATGGATGGATGGATGGAATCTATGTAAAAGACAAGCTCGTTGTAGCAGTGTCATAAAATTCAGGCTGCAGTTTATTTCATCACAATTTCTTTGTCCTTATCAAGACTTAGAAATTGTTAAAATCAAACTTAAGGTTTTTCCAGGAAACAGACAAACCCTGTTTAAACTTCCTTTCTTATGCTAATACACTTCAACTTTTAATGACTCACTTCACAGATGACTTAAACCTGTGATGACCCTTTAAGTTTCTTGCCTCACAAAGTTTCTTCAAAGCTAAAAAGTCTATGGTGGATGAATAATGCAATTCGAAAGAATCGGTCTATCAGAATGAATAAGATGTTGGGCACTGCAAGATTTTCATGAAAGTTAATGCTATTAGAAATCACAGGAAATGCAATGGTTGGTGTGAAATTCGAGAAAACAAAGCTGTGCCCACAACTTTATTAATAACAGTCTCCAAAATTAATGAAAATAAATGCACTATGAAATTAGCTTAGACTGACACAAGCTCGTTAAGAAAACGTTCAAATTAGGTATGATAATAACTACAAAAATAAGTAACCCTATCAACAAATTACACATTTTATATTTCTGTTTAAATGCTTAAAAAAATACTAATGAATGAAATGTGACAGAGCTTCAAATGATACTGAGCTCTACAAGTAGGACTAGCTAATAAGCTGACCTTTCATACAGGCTAAGTGTCACTGGAGGAAAGCCAGGTTGAAACAGCTTCCAAGCAGATGGCAGACAGGTCACGCAAACATTTCCCTCCCTTCAGCAGGCGTACAGCGATTGAGACAGCCTACGGCGATGCCACCTGTTTTAGCACACTTCACTGTTCCACCATACTCATGGAGTCCTCCGCTCATCACAGACCGACTCACTTTCTTAACATCCTTTTGGCAGCACTTAGATACATCATTCACAAAACACTCCTACTGTTGTTTTCATCTTTTCTCTTCTTCGTCTGTGTTCACGATCACATCACATCTCCGTCTCTTCATCTGTTATAAATGTCTTCCTAACACAAGAGTCCAATCCTCCACAGGATCTTGCAAAAAAAAGGATGCATATTAAAAAGTATTCATGTGCAAAACCTTTCGAGAGATACTTTTTGTTTCCACCAGTGAAAAAAAACTCAGATAGGCTTAGTCATGCATGAAGGGATCAGGAGGTTAAATATTGATCATTTACTTGCATTGGTCGAAGCAAGGCTTGCTTAGAGTTTGCAGTGATTCACTATATCAAACGTTCCCTTCCCTTAAATAACCACAAAGAAGGCACAATATAAAGCTTATTTATTATAACATTTGCAAAAGGATTATTTAAACTTCAAAAACAATTTTTATAAAGTAAAAATCTAAGTGAAAACAGTAATAGTGAGGAAAAAAATATTTTTTAAACCCTCAATTCTTAATTGGTTGTTTTTAACAAGACAACTAAAAAGTTCTTAAGTTTTCTCCTTTTTCTGCTGTTCTGTCTTTTGTCTGTCAGTTACAGCTTACAGTTTAGTATAATCATTATATTTATGCAGTATTTACAAAAAAAATTATTTCTACTTCCTTTATATATATTCATATTTAAAACATCTTCACTAAGACCAGAAGCAAAACTGAAGATTAATATCTTGTCTGTGTACACATACTTGGCAAACAAAGCTGATTGTATTCATAATTTTTACTAAATATAGAAATGGCTACATTGATACATTTCCTAATTATCTATTGAATATTGGCGCTATATAAATAAAATTGAATTGAATGGAGTTTGCAGTAAGCAAATGTCAAATTCTAATCAAAACAAATGTTTTCTATGTATGTGAACAATGAGTATTACATTTCTTGCTGTTTTTATTTCAGTATTTATAGTACAAATCATGAAATCCACAAAGAAAAAAAACTTTTCTGGTAGAACAGCTTACTATATCCTTGTCTCAACTATCTAGGTGTCGCGGCCTTCCATGTTCCAAAAAAAACAAAAATTCCAACATAGGCCGTGGGTGGTAACAGGTGGTTTGATTTGCACGCACTTCCGACTTGATTGATTTGTAAAAATATGTGATTTATTTCTTGAAAAAATATAGACAAAGTAATGACTAAAAAATATCTTGCAACTTGTTGAATACGAAAAATAATCTCAATTTGCTCTTTGAAGCTCTAAAAGTGGTCAAAAAATAATTTACAAAACCTCCCATCAACACACCTGACATTTACCAAACAATAGCCCTGCACAAAGCACCCGGTGTGTTCTTAATTACTCAAATTAATGGGAGGGTCTAACAATTAACAACCTAATTCAAACAATTCCAAATATAAAAATGAATTACAAGTTTTGATTCCAAACTACCTTAAATATATTCTAACTACCCAAAGAAGAAAACTAAATTGGTAGAAATTACAATCCACAAAATTTATCATAAATGGCCACAACACTAGGCATTCATTTGAGGTGACTGCAATAGATGCCCTTCCTCTTTACTCCATTGACTCTTAAAGCAACACACCAATCCTGCTGACTGCTAAACAAGCTCCACCGTGTGATGTTGCCATCACCATGTTTGACGGTTGTTCGAGTGTAGGTAGGTTTGAAAATCTACCTACAACAGCCTCTGCAGGCTGGACAATCTCATCAGGAGGGCCAGCTCTGTCCTGGGATGCCACCTGGACCCAATGCAGGCGGTGGGACAACAAAAGGACTATAAGAAACATCACATCACTGACGGCCAATCTCCCCCACCCCATGCACAGAGCTGTTGCAGAGCAGATGAGCTCTTTTAGTGACACACTGCTGCACCCCAGATGCTCTAAGGAGCACTTCCACAGGTCGTTCCTCCCAGCTGCTGCTAGACTTTAGAATCTTTGCTGCTCACAACAGACTCAACAAATGTTTACAACATGCTAATGCACAGGTTCTGATCTGCCCATGAATTGTTTACACTGTCTCTCAAATGCTAAGGTACACTATGCTACTCCCAGATGCTGCTGTACTATCACGCATATTGCATATTATCTCATAATGTTCTGTAAATAGGTTGGTGTTTTTCATCAGTTTAACTTCAATATTTCATTTTTTGTTACCTGTGTATGTAATGTTATCAATAATTGTGCAATAATTACTCTAGTATTTATTTTCACTTTTATTTTGGCTTCTGATAGGCTCATCCTCTGTTGTTTTAGAGCTACCTTTAGATTAGATTAGCTTGTTTGTTAGAAAATCGGGTGTACCTGTCTGTGTTTCACCACTGTCATGTCTGAATTTCCCCATTGTGGGACAATAAAATCATTTATTTTCTTATCTTGTAGCACCCACATTATTGCAGTTGATTCACCCCACAGATTTCCTATATAGCATTTAATGCTATATTAAGTTTGGTTTTGTAAAGCAATATTTTTCTTCTAAATGAAGGACTTTTTACCATAAAAAAAACTTTGCTTCACAAAGATTTTCAGTCCTCAGAGAGAGCTCTTACTATCTTGGCCTAAAAATTCCTACCAAGGAATCTTAGCTTAAGAGTGATTCAGAAAGGACCTGTCCAGGGTGTACCCCGCCTCTCGCCCACTGATAGCTGGAGATAGGCACCAGCACACCTCGCGACCCCAACAGGGATAGACGTGTTAGAAAATGGATGGATGGATGATTCAGAAAGCTGCTAAGAGCGACTCTGAGTAAGGAGACGACAGAATTTTTTTGTTTAATTTTTAGTGAGGAGTCTTTTAATAGCTCTGATTGGTTGCTAGAACCAAAACACACACACAAATGTGCTCCTAGAAAAAATTAACTGGATAGAAATGTGTGACATAATGAAAATACTTAGCGAAATTCAATAATTGTCACACAGCACAAAATGTTTGAATGTACCTTATTTACATCCTCATCATTATTTTTGATGTACTTGTTATGTTTACTCACCATACTGGTCATTTAACCACTTAATTTATTTGAAATTAATTCGCACTCACCTGTCAGCATGTTCTTGAGATTGCCTGCTTGTATAAAGCGGTCATATTTGGCAAAACAACCAGCATAAAATAGAGAAAAAAAGTGAAAAAAAAAACGAGAGGAGGAACGTCTCTTTCCGCACAGCTCTGAGAGGAGAATAGAGGAGTATTGAAAGGTAAATTGGTCCTTTGATCACAGTAATATTATAGATGCTTTAAAATAAAAAAGGCTGCAAATGTATTCATCGTCTAAAAAAATAACTCCAGCAGAAAGTATTTAATTTATTTCCTTACCAGAACGATTAATTATGAGAGATCATTATATTCTACTTAATTAATGGTTTGTTTGTTTTTTGTTTTGAGCCTCCAACTTAGTGTCTTGAAATTGTATAACGGTGAATAACACACCTTGAGTCCAAATGCATGAACGCAATAATGTCTTTCATATAATAATAATAATAATAATAATTATATATTTTATTTAAAAGTGCTTTTCTGAACACTCAAAGACACTTCACAAAAAAGTGCATCAAATCAACAAAACAGTATGAAATAATATACTGAACACACTCAAACACAAAACAGTTACACCGAGCTACACTTTAAAAGCAAGTTTTAAAACGGTGGGTTTTTATCAGAGATTTAAAGCAGTGCAGTCTCGGATGTGTTTGGGGAGGGCGTTCCAAAGGGAGGGGGCAGCTACAGAAAACGTTCTGTGACACAGTGCTTCAAATATTGTTCTGTTGGTGGAAAAGCAGGGAATCTAAACTGTATTTTTAAACCCCGGTGCAAAGACATTTAAAACTTTGGAATTAATAGTGTTCATAAACCATACTGTTGTGAACTAATATGCCAAATTACCACTGTTTTTCCAAGAGGTATAGAGAAAAGAAATGCGTTAATATAAGCAATATAAGAACAAGCAACACCTTCATATTTTAATCCGCGCACTCCAGGGACAAAGCATGCAAATCTCGGGAGGCATGCACTTTTCAGCATAACACCGGGCCACTTAGAGCACTGGTTACACATTCTGTTTTGCTGTTTGTTAAAATGTTCAAATATGATTTTACAGCTTTGTGGATTAATGCATTTTCAAACATTAGTTTGTATTGTAAAATGTTTCAGGTTTTAGTATAGATTTTTCCATAAACTTAAAAGTTTTACTTTTGAAATCTATTTCAGCTGTTATAGTGTTAATTTTTTTTTAAATATTTCCCTACAGTTGAACTGAAAAATAAAAATTCAGTGCATAATTTCGATGATATTACTTTTCATACAAAACCTCAGTTGTCACAAAGAGCCCTAAACTCTACATACCTTGATGTAGTTCTCAAGCTGTGGGTAGACTCTTCTCTCTCTGAAGAACGTAGAAAAAAGCGCTCGGTGAGGGAATGAGGTAGCGATCACATGGGTGACTTGGGGGAAGGAGAAGACATTAAACCCCGACGCCTTGCAGTGTTGTAGAAGTTCCTCGTCAACTTTGTTTTCTCCCTCACTCAGAATACAGCCAACAGCATAGCGGCACAGTGGAGCAGATATCTATGAAAAAAAGATTTTTAAAATGTATTAATAATAATTAATACAAAGCCAAAGCTACCCAAAAAAAGGAGTATATTGAAGATAAATATATTTGTTTTGACATCTTCAACAAGTGAATTTGTTGTACAGTGATCATTGTATTTTCCCGGACCAGCAAACTTCAGTCAGGTGTGCGCACGATGCCTAGCCGGAAAGGTATCAGCAATGACCTTTAAAGATGTCTGTGAAGGGCATTTCTCAATGATAAAGTCCATCATCCCACAGCAACAAAGCTTATTCACAAGTGTAAAATATTTAAGACAGCTGCCAGTCTTCCCAGGAGCGCACGTCCAAGCAAACATGCTCATCCAGTGAGGTGAGATATTTTTTTTAAAAAGAAGAAAAAAAAGCAGGAACAACATCTTAAGAAGTTCTAAAGGCCTCTCTTATCATGTTAAATCTTCAAGTTCATGACTGCGGAAATAGAAAAACACTGAACTCGTATGCTTTGTTAGGGGCATGTCACCAGCGGAAAGCCTCTTGTTTGTAAAAAGAAAAATATGGTTTGAAAAACTTAAGTTTATAAAGTTGAATTATAGAAACAATATTTTATTCTAAATTTTCAGATCATCTGGTTTTATTGACAATAATCCTTAAATTCAACGTTAATGAAAGCATTTATGAAAAGCAACAGTTTCAATGAAGTTAGAGAACACAAATTTTAAAATCTTGAGCTGTCAGCCAGACTCCTAAGTAAAAGATAAATGTGTTTATTTGAGCAGCATTTGGGGTAATTGGCAGAAAAGCAGTCCCTGTTCCTTACTCCCACTTTAAAAGAGACACTCTCTAAATGAATGCTCCACAGAAAGGCAAGAGTTTCCTCGACTGCAATGAGAGGAGAACAACTGGGGGATTATTTAGTAAATATGGTGGAACTATCAAACTTGGTATTATTTAACGTTTTCTGGCAGCCTCGGTTAACAGGAGAGACCATTTAAGGGTAGACGGTGCAGTAAACAATCTGCCTATGCCTCACACTAATAGGAGTTCAGTCTTTGTTTTCACTGCTTGAGCTGTGATACCTTATGATGTTTCTTCAATACATTGATGGCTCTAAAAAAAAAAAAAATCAAAATTTTTTAAAAATTTAACTCCAGGAATCTTGTAGTCTTTAGTCTCAGTTGCGCAGAAGCAGAATATGCATTGCTGAAGCAAGAGGAGACAGAAAAAAATACAGTTTGAGTGTCTTCTCCAGCATACAAAGCATTTTTATGCTCTCAGATTGTGTAAAGCTTCAGTCTTAAATGTTTAAAAAATAACTTTCTAAAAGAACAAGTACAGAGGAGATTTCATCAGTTGCCCCAAAGACTGACATTCATTTCCTGAGCGTCCCCTCAACCCGCTGCCATCCCCACAGCTTTCATCACGCCGTGACACGGACATCATTCCCAGATGATGGGCAACCGCATTTGTCAATCTGCAGCTTTTCTACTTGTCATCTCACTCAATCTTTCTCCCAAGATCCCAAAACACTGCCCTAAAACACTGAAAAGGAGTATCAAGTATTCCAGTATGATCTACCCATTACTTTCATCTGGGTATTTGTTGGATTGTCTTCTGTTGTATTTTCACTGGTGTCAGAAATTCTTCTGTGAATAAATCACATTTCTCGGTGTCTTGTACAGTGCATCTTGCAGACACCCCCCTCATGTATTCACTTTCCTTTGTTGTTTCTTTAAAAAAAAAAAAAAACTATGCTCATGAATAAAGTACCGTCGTTTTTTTAATATGAATCGTTTACTGTCGCTATAATGCCTGGTGTTAGTTAACACAATACAAACTCACGTAGTCTCAATTTGGAGGTATGAATACCAGCTGTATAATTTATAATCTTTAATTAGATTTTTTTTCCACTAATTCTTCAAAATAGTAAACAAAGTGCAGTCTTTAACAATGAAGGCACTTTTTACACTTCAAATGTGAATTTAAAAGGAACAGTTGAAAGCACTGTGCTGCAGCACAGCGACTTACTGCAGGAAGTTAAAGAAGAAGAAGAAGCTTAAAACCTCAGTCTTTGTTATATGATGGTTATGATTATTTCTCACTTCTGAGTGGTTTTAGTGCTTTGTAAACATTTAAACACATCCTTGATTAGCTTTAATCTCCATTGGCTGTATGTTGGAGTCATTGTTCGGCTGGAAGGTGAAGCTCTGCATATGTTTGTAGCATCTTCTAACAGATTTTCTTCCAGGATTGCTCTGTTTTTAGCTCCATTCATCCTCCCATCGATTCTGACCAGCCTCCCTGACAAACTATCCTCACCGCATGATGCTGCCACCAGCATGTGCCACTGTGACCAGGCTGTATTCAGGGTGAGGTGCAGGGCTATTTTTGTTTCACACATAGCATTTTGCAAGGAGCTTTGAATTTTGGTCTCATCTGACGAGAGCATCTCATCCCAAATGTTTTCTGTGTCCCCCGACACGGCTTGTGCCAACCATGTATCTTGGTGCATTTGCAGTTGCGCAAGATGCTTTTCACTTTTTGATGTTGTGATTTCAGCCAAGTAAAATAAAATAAGACAGTTTTTCATGCTAAAAGAAGCAGCAGAGACTCCCTCCTCAAGGGACTGCCTCTCACAGCAGGGTGCTTACTGAAACTATAAGGCCAGCTGCATGTGGAGAGACGCTTTCTCTTTTCCATGGATCTCGTGAGGAGAAGGACAAAGCGACCGCGGGCCCTAATGGAGTTTGGAGACCCGCAACCACATGTGCGCAGGCTAGAATCGAAGCTAAGGACAGCCTGCCCTCTGTGAAGTCAACGTTGACAACTATGCAGCCGACTACCACGGAAATTGGCTGTTTGTTTCTCAGCCTCCTTAATAACTTGCTACCAACCCGTTAAACATAACTACGGTTTGTTAAAACATAATGCTCGCTATTGTTTCACTCCACCATCGTCCGACAGTGCCACGGCATTAGCACAGCATTAATAGGGAACATTAATGTCAATTTAATGGTGTTTTGTGTAAATTAAGATTAACTCATCAAGCTAATGACCACATGACTCAGATGTGCCCTGACACATCATTTCCAGTCAATCTTTCGCCTACAGCGCCCTCTAGCATCTTAAGTCACCACTCTGAGTCTTAATTATTTTCTGGATAAAAATTGAGTGTCTTAAATTTATTAATTTCTGTTTAGCAAATCCATCCATCCATCCATTTTCTGACCTGCTTAATCCCTCATGGGGTTGCTGATGCCTATCTCCAGCGTTCACCGGGGGATTCTTCATTCTTTAAAATGTTATTTCCTCAAATAATATTTTATCTAACTTGGGAGTTGCATGGTGAATGGGATGAACAGATGCCAAAGGTTTTTCTAAATTAGTTAAGCTAACCTAACCTCATTCCATATTCTTTAAGATGAACTTTGGTTCTCTAACTTAGATCTGCAATGAACCCATGATTCACTGAATCATTCTAATGGCGATTTTTTGTTTGTCCTTTTGTTTTTTTGCGGGTACATAATTCCTTAGTTTCTTAATTTTGCTTAGTAGTTTAGTTAAGTTCACTAGCCAGAGAGGATCTGTTGATTGAAATATATATAGTTAATTCAGGAAAACTTTATATCATGGAGTTCTCTGGATGCTCATTTATTTCTGTTCTTGTACTTGAAGAGAAATTGTCACTCATTTATTCCATACGTGTGCAGAGTGTGCAGCTACACAAATGCCAGTGCTCGATTCATCCTTTAAACTATTGTCCTAATATCAGCTGATTGAGCTAATATTCACCGGACAATAACAGACCGAGAGTTATTTAATAAACATTAAATAACTTTAAACACGCTTAATTGCACAACAGGGATGATGGATTGAACAGTGCACCAGGAGATGTTCTGAACATGGTGTACTGCTTCATAACCTAACCTTTCTCCCCAACTTTATCGCTGACCTTTCTGCTGTTTTCCTTGGACTTGATGGTGCTGTTTGATCAGTAATGTGCTCTAACAAACATCGGAGGCCGTCACAGAACAGCTGGACTTACTGAGAATAAATTACACACAGAAGGACTATGTGTACATCGGAAGGAATCGGATGCAGGGAATTTTATTTAGCAGTATGAGAGTAAAAGGGGCTAAATATATGTACACAACATCCAGCATATGCTGCAAGTAAAGGAATTATTTCCTTGACCTTCATATATAGAATGCAAGTATTTATTACAACATTTGTGCTTAATTCTCCTACAGACTCCTCGAGGACAAAGGGTTTTCCCTCACACCTGGATTTATACTTTGAGCCTTAGAGGTAGAGCTGAAGGCTGTGAAGAGGCTGATTGGAGAAGCTTCAGTGAGCGTAGCCCAGAATGTGAAGCTCGCCGTTTTAAGGAGCAGAGACCGAGCTGCTCGAGCCCCGTATCCATGGCAACAATCTCAGGACCAAATCAAGTTCTCATCGAGGTCTTTTGTTTCTCCAAAGGAAGTGATTAAAGTAGGTAAAAGTGAGGACGTAGACATCAGAATATGAGAGCCACGCAGGTGTGCGTCCTCTGTCAGCGGGACTTTTTTCACAAGAGCTTCCCGTTGCAAATGTCAGCGGACTGCGTCTGCCTGCTTGGACACCAAATACCAGAGTGCTCCTGTATGAGAGCACTCTCTCCGGCTACTGAATGACATCCCGAGGCTCAGTCGCTAATGAGCCGAGATCATTACGACAATTATTCCAACTTAGATCAAGACTTGGCTGTGACTGTGCAGAGGAAACAGGACCCACCGCTCTAATTGCAGGCTTGGGGAAAGAAAAAAAAATGGGATGAGCATAACAAAGGCGTTTTGAAGCAGAGCTGGAAAGAGTTTATCTCTAAACTCTGGTTACATTCCATCAGGTTGCTATGGGAAGTTTGCACAGTGTCACTAATGTTGTATTGTTTAAGTTAGTAATAATAACTTTTGAATCTAAGGTTCAAGTTGACTTATGGCTTGAATATTTCACTGTGAAATGTATGTCTACAGTATCTTTCTATTAAAACGGATGGGCAAGGAGATTTAGCAAAGAAGATCTTCGCGAAAGAGATCGGCCTTAACTGTTAATGCTCCAGGGCTTGATGAGTTTCAGTGTCTCATCAACATGTTTGGGTTTGGCCGTTATAACATTGATGATATTAATCTGAAAGCTCCTTTGTGACTTTGTTGTTGGTAAACTACATGCATCTACACTCAAAATACTGCCCACAGTTTCTAGGCAAAGCTTTCCAAAACTTACAGCGGGTAAAATAAGTGTTAAACATGCCAGCTTTTTTTCTCACTGAATATATTTCTGAAGGGGCAACTGACATTAAGTTTACCTCTCAATATTGGTAATAATACAAGTATTCCACATGTACAAATTGAAACAAATTAATCAATACCTTGTGTATTAAAGTGGAACAACATAGGCAATAGATATTGAACACTGAGATTTAAGAAATGCTTTAAGGAAAAAAACTTTTTCTGGAAATGACAATTTCAGTGATCTCAATGTCTCCCTAATGGAGGAACGAATCCCATGAACCCATCTGGTAAAACTTTGAGTCATTCTATCTTTGGTTTAAGAAGTTTCTGGGGCCCTTCTTCTATGTTCTCTGATATACTTCTTTTTTCATTGATTTTAAATCGGATTCAAGTCAGAAGTTACTTGGGCTATTCCAACAGCTCTTCCTCTAAAAAAAAAAAAACACAGTTAATTGTCCGCGCTTGTTTCCAGTGTCATAGTCTTTCTTTAAATTCCACCTTTGTTTTAGCTTTAGATTATTGTCAATAATATCTCTATAAAATTACCCATTGAACCTTCCCTCAATTTTATACCTGTAAACATATGCTGAAGCAGTGATGATGTTCCCACTTCCAAACTTCCACTTATGCTTGGTGTTAGCTTGGTCAAGCCGCCATGGAGGCAAACAGTCAAGATGCAACACCGTGATCCAAAACACTTTTCACATCACCATCCCACAGCCTTCATAATTGAATGGAGCAGAAAGTTTTTAATAACCTTACAGGATTTTCCACTAACTGGACTGAAACATTTTGCAGGGCACACGCAGAACTATAGATGATGCAAATTTTTTTACATATTATGCAACATTTTATTATTATGCATGTTACTGTGTAAGTCATAATAACATACACACACATACAGTTTTATAATTTGTGTATATATATCGTCATTATTTAAACCGTATACAAATATTTATAACTCTCCCTACATTTAAAATAATAATGAATGATAATTATACTGTGAATGAATACATTTTTATACTCTATTCTCATCCTCCCAGAACCAATAAATTATTTGCAGGTCCATGGAACCAGTTTTCTTCATTCACAACACTGAAACCAGGAAACAGCAGTTGTGAATAAAAGTTGTGATTTACTACCTGACAATTACCAGACTTATCCAAACATGCACAGCACTCAACCAAAAGAGATTGTGCTATGTTATATGAATCTATCTCTGTGTTTGTATATTGTAGGTGAATGTTGAAGTGAAGAGACAGGCTTACGCTGAATGAGACAAGCGCGCCACAAGACAACAGCTGAGTACTTCATCTTATAACCAAACAATAAGGCTTTAACTGTCCTCCAAAAAGCATGCCAAATATGATGATTTAAAATATAAAAACAGAGGTAAAGGCAACTCGCCGTTAGACTTGGTTTTCAGGTGATATCCTGTGTTATTTCCTCTCAAACTAGTGTGTACAATGACATCCAAATAATTAAATTTTATTGTCATCTGACCTGAATTTACTCCCACATCATTTACCACTGGCTTGTCCAAATGTTGTGCTGCAAACGTAAAACAACTCCTCAGATTATTTTCCGACTCCTGTCACAAAACCTGTGAAAACACCTGGTCTTTCGTGTCAATGTAGAGGTTTAGAAGCAATTCTGCAACTATCTATTTGGGGGGGGTTTCGACAAAATGGTTTGCAAAGACGGTTTGCAAAAGTCTTGAGAGGTCTCTGTATTGACCCATCACAAGTTGCTGCTTTTGTTTTCCCTTTAAAATTGTTTCTCACGATCAAAAACACAAAGTGATACTGAATAACTAACTGAAACTGAAAATTGGAGTTGTCACTCCATCCACCATGTTTTTGGACAACTCAGTAAAAATCTAAATAAATCCAGGTTCATTTCATTCAAGTCCTGAAAGGGTTAATGTGTTCAATTTCCATTCTCCTTCATTCCATTTTATTACACATAACTTCATTTATGGGGAAATTTTGTGGATTACTTTGGTTGTTGCTGTTATGCAATATAAGCTTAATCTCAACAGCTCCATCAGACACATTTACAAAAAAAACATGTTTATATGTTCAATACTTTGAACATATATCCTTTCCTTTTGCAGAACTTAAACTTTATGAAGAGCTGCAAATTAAAAGCTAACTCCATATACATAAGCTAAAACTACAAACTAAGACTTAAAGGATTAAATTAATATTTAAATATCTCTGATCCTTTCAATGAACCATCCAAGATAACAAAGACTGGCTGTAAAATGTTTGACAGCCTTGAAACCCATAATTTTGGGGTTTTATTGCATTTTAAAACTGTTAAGATAATATTAGCTGCAGTTCACTGACTTTCTAATTGCTATGCAAATCTACATTGCAGTGGCAATTGTAATTGCTTTGTTCGAACTGTATCTGTAATAATATGATCTTCATTATTTGAGTCCATCAGCATAAAATTGCATATGACATCACTTCATTATAGCTGGTGACAACTAACAGGATAAGCCAGGCAACTTTCTGTCACAGGGTATTTTCAGCAAAACAAGGCAGAAAAGTTGCTGTACTCACTAATAAATAAATGCAAAATTACACAACAGTTGTAACATTTGCCACATAACTATATAGCCACTCAAATGTACCCATTGCATCCCATAGCCGACTTTTTGTTGTTGTTTGTGACTCACACACTCTATGTGGCTACTGCTGAAATGATCCTGCAGCAGATATTTTTCATTTAAATTGAACACAGCAGGATTTAAGACCACATCTCTAAATCTGAAATTTTGGGCAACATTTCATGCCAGCAATGATGATAAACACAGGAAAAACAAAAGTGCAGCTTTACAGCGTTTTACACAAATCATTTAGGGAAGCAACATACTAAAAAAAAAAATAAATAAAAAAAAAAAAGGATTAAAAACTACAACATAACTTAACCTATAGGTTCAGTTTAAAACAACAACTATTGAGAATTACACATTTAGATCATAAGCCATGATTTACTTAACCCCTCTTGATAAAAACATTAATAACATTATAAGCCTGAAACATATACATTATGTCAAACATTAAATACTATAACACATCCACAACTTTATATCGACTTTTGGAATATAAATCATGTTTGCATAAACTAGTGCTTAGATAAAAAGAGATTTTAAAAATCGAAATGTAAACATCTTTTTTGATTTATGTCCCAAATGTAAGAGTATAACAAAAAAGAAACTACAGGATCTCACAATTTTATTAATCTATTGTTTAGGTAAGGGATTCCAGAATGACATTATCTCCATCTAGCGGCCGCCTGAGTAAACTAATCTACATATGTCATGCTCAGAAATAATATACCTACACTTTATTGTATATTAGTTATAAAGAAAATACATATGCGCATGCTATTCGGTATATCTTAAGTTGACATTTCAGTAAATCGTGAATTAAACAGACAACTGCTTGTCTGTCATACACCTTCATTGTATGATGGACAAATTATTTCCCTTTTTAGAAAATATTTTAATTAAAAAAAAACAAATAGTTGCATTAATAACAAACGTAGTCTGAGGAAAGTATCTGTTTGTTTTTGATATTGGGTTAATGAACAGATATCTTTATTTGGTTGTCCACATGCGGTCAGAGTCGTTTTCCCATCTCTTTTGAATTAAAGTATCTAAAGAAAACAGATCTAAAACATTAAGGAGGAGGTGGGGGATAAAAATCATGTTTACCTTTTTAGGATGGCTATAAAACACTCCAAGACACGGGAGTCCAAGTCCGACTCTGCGAGCCTCGTTAAAAAGTTCCCCGCTGTCTCTGTATGCTCCTTCTTTGAACTTATAGGCGAAAGTTAGCTTTTTTATGGCAGGGGAGCAGGTTTGCACAACGATATCCGCAAAGAGTCCTGAGTAAAAAACACAGCCTGCTACGGTTAAAACGAGGAGAGCCAGTAGGACCGCGCACAGACCGAAGCAGTCTGGCATGATAGCTCCTCTCCAGCAGACCGCGCACCGGTTCAGCGGCTGCTGAACTCTGGAAACTATTTTGGGATTTCTTTCAAGGGCCGACCATGCATCGAAACGTGTTTGGTCGTCGTTGTTGTTGTTGTTTAAATACGTCGTTTAGGCTACTCAAAATGTTTTTTTTTTCCTCCCACAAAGACCCGATTAAAAAAAAAAACACTGGATTACACATTGTAAGGGACTTCCTGGAATGTACCATTTATGCCGAAAAGAAAGGGGTGAAGGACGTGACAGTTTCAAATCTTGTAAAGGAAACGAGTCGGTGTTGCGGGGATGTGTGTCCGCCGTTTCATCAAATTTGCAAATTTGTGTGATTCATTTCCTCTCCGTGACTTCCTGTTCGCGTTTACTGTTGGTAAATAAAACAAACAGTATACAACCGCTGCTACTTTACCGTCAAACTATATTATATCTTCTATCGTATGTCTTAAAAACAAAAAATATTGCACAAAGTACACTTCTTTTTTTATTGTTATTATTATGAATAATATTTTCCTTGTTAGTAGGAGTTTTATGTTAGGAGATATTTATTTGCCGCTAATTCATCATTAAAAATAGGGAGAAATCAAAAAGTAGCTCGTAAGAGTAATGGTGAGTTCAAGTTAAACTCGGAATTTAAGAGCTTCAAGTAGGAACATGAAATACAACGGCCCCCCCTAACTTTCCAAGTCGGAATTAAGTTGAAGGTAGCTACCTGAGCCACCTATTTAAGCGTATTATCCAGTATGACTTCTGCAGTTAAGAGATTTATCCAAAGGTGTGAATAAAATTTACACTTTTAACAGTTGGTATTGCATTGAACCATACACAGTATCGGTCCATGTTTTGCCCTTTGTCTTTTCAAAAATGTCCAGTTTTGGTTGTTTCTGCCAAAAAATAAATATATAGAATAAACGTTTTGTAAAAAATGGTGACATCTGCTGCATTTTCACAAAGTCATGAGCTCGAGTGGAATACCAATCTTAATACATAGGATGTTACATGTTTTTGGCACACAGTTATATGTTAATATCAATATTAACTATATTCACATAGCACAAATAAGTTGAATGACAGTGCTGCACAATTTAATTTATATGGACATGAAAGTCTATAACAGCTTCAACTCTTGTGCAAAGGACTGTATTTATGGGATTTTTTTTTCTTTTTTTACCATTCTTTCACTCCGTCTCGGCTCTAATTTATCCAAAAAGTCTTATGTCGCGTTGAGGTCAGGACAGCTTGCAAGTTAAGTTTTTCCATGCCAAAATATGCTTATTAATGTCTTTAAAGAACTTTGTTCACTTAATCATGTTGAAACAGAAAAGGGCCATCATCACAAAGTCGGGGGCATGACATTTTCCAAAACGTCTTGGCTGTGGAATATCTTGTTGAAATATCACGACTGGACTCAAGGCCGTATAACACGTATGTCAGAAAACTAGTTCACATGCCACATCTATGCTAAATATGACTGTCTTTGAGAAACTATATTAAGCCCTCAAGCGTAAATTGTTTAGGTTTTTGTAGTGTTATGGGCATATGTCGTTTATCTTTTTGTAAAGGCTTGTTCTCTTAGCCCTATTACTAACCTAGGGTCTGACACCTGTCAGAACGGAGTTCCGACTTCCGAGGCGACGTGAAGGCAGCACGTAAACCTTGAAGAGCGCTTGATTCAGCTTGCCCTGCCCCGCCCCGCTCCCTTCAAAGCGTTGTTGGAGTCGAGGAAAAGTTGTTGACAGGGAAAGTACACAGCGTCTCTATCCAACTTTTTTTTTTAATCGCAAAAAATGGCTGGGAGCGTTAAAAGGTTTTACGACCTGACAGCCAAGCTGCTGTCCGGTGACCCGTTCAGTTTCTCGGCGCTGAAGGGGAAGGTAGTTCTCATTGAGAATGTGGCGTCTCTCTGAGGAACAACCATCAGGGACTACACGCAGATGAACGAGCTTCACTCTCGCTACTCCGCAGAGGGACTCGTTATCCTGGGTGTCCCCTGCAATCAGTTTGGACATCAGGTAAAAAATAAATAAATATATTTCAATCTTTAATAATATATTTAACATATAGACTGTGTATACAAGTTGGCGGAATAAGGGTTTATTATGCCTTTTACTGTTTATGTGTTATTTGAAAATATTAATAAAGCAGTAGGCTGAATTTGTTGGATTAACTTTATTTCCCTAAACTACCAAATCTCACTTGATTACATGAGGCAAACTATTTATTGCATTGCTTATTTTACTCTTATTTTTCAATGCACATGGGAGCCCTGTTCTGTTTTCTCTGATGCGTTTCAACTCATCTATATCCATGTTAATGTTTCTGCACAACAGGAGAATGGCAGGAACGACGAAATTCTAAAATGCCTAAAGTACGTCCGTCCAGGGAATGGCTTCGAACCAAACTTCCAGCTCCTTGAAAAGGTGGACGTGAATGGAAAGGAGGCCCACCCCCTGTTTGTCTATCTGAAGGAGAAGCTTCCAGTCCCCAGCGACGACGCCGTGTCTCTCATGACTGATCCAAAGTTCGTCATCTGGAGCCCCGTGTGCAGGAGCGACGTCTCCTGGAACTTTGAGAAGTTCCTGATCGGCGCTGACGGGGAGCCTTACAAGCGCTACAGCAGAAACTTCCTCACCATTGATCTTGAGGGAGACATCAAAGAGCTGCTGAAGAGGACCAAGTAGAATGTGCAACGACACTCTGGTGGTCTGGTTGTTGAAGATATCGACCACTCCAACTCAGACACACTTATCAGCAGGCACACCTACTTTTTGGGTACTTTTATCAAGCTTTTCCCAGCTCACAGCTTCAGTAAAACCGCATTCTGAAGATTGTGATACCTTCAGTGGTATACGCACTTGGTTCCTGAACCCATTTACTTAATGACGACACTCCTGGAAACCGTTTTTGTGTAGGGAGTTTCTGATGCAGATGTAAATGTTTGCCTTTACCGCTGTCTGTACCACAATTACAATATTTGGACAAAAAGATAAATTTGTGCATGTTTTTTGTAAGACGTTCTTTTTATATTGCAATAAAAAGCATATATGCTAAATGCAGATAAGTTGTGTGTACAAAGAAAGTGTTGTGTAATCTATTTACAGATTCTTCTGGCAGAAAAAATCAGAAACCGATTATTACATATCTATGCATTTGTTGTGTTGCAGGGTTGTCCAAGACTATGTCGGTTTATTTAAAAGTTACATTTAAAACCAAGCAAGGTGGGAGAAAGTGCTGTAAAGAAAAAGGAAGCAAACCAAGAATACAAAAAACATATATATTGTCAAATAGGAATGAACACAATCCAAATATATCAAAAAACAAAACAGGGTTACATTGTTGTGTCAAAGTCATCTAGAAATTTAAATCAATGAGAACAGGCTCTTAATTACAATCAGAATGTGCAGCGAAAGTCTTTACATAGCTGTAATATATTCTTATTGTCACTTAAGAATATAAGGATGACATCTAAATCTCTACAGGGCTCCACGGTGGCACAGTTGGTCGGTCAGCTACAAATCCCAGCCTGAGGTCTTTATGGAGTTTTCATGTTCTGCCTGTGCATGTGTGGGTGCAATCTGGGTACTCTGCCCCCTCAGTCTAAAAACATGACTTCTAAATTAATTGGGCTCTTACTCCCCCTTAAGTGTGAGTTTGTGCATGAATAGGCGAATGTTCTGTGTGTCTCACTGACATTGGGTGGATCTAAATCACAATACTAAATAGTTTATATGTAGAGTTTCACCATTTTTGTGTGAGGTAATCAGTAAAAGCAAAGCACAAAGGTCCACAACAATAACAACGAAGACAATTTCTGATAAGAATAACCCGGGTCACAAAG
Organism: Fundulus heteroclitus; assembly: GCF_011125445.2. NCBI lineage: Eukaryota > Metazoa > Chordata > Actinopteri > Cyprinodontiformes > Fundulidae > Fundulus > Fundulus heteroclitus. The sequence continues at coordinate 19,463,030 of NC_046380.1, read as the reverse complement.
TTCAAATAATCGGGTTATTGGAATTAGGACGTTCTAACGTGTAAAATGTGGACACAAATGTGTGAGGTGATTGCAAGACCTTGTTGAATCTGTGCCAAGGAGAATTCAGGTAGGTCAGAGGGCAAAAGGGGAGCCACTTCTCCTGGCAAGCTGTGCCTAATAAAGTGGTCGGAGGTGAGTGTATGACGTAAAGAACAGAGGGTGTGTGGTTGAAAGGTGTTGGGTAGTGAAATAATAATAATACCATTAAGCCATGACGTCAGCATAGTCCAAAAATCTCAAAATTAAATAAGTTAGGTCACTGATTACCTAACTTATGTTCACTGCTTTTTTGAAAACTACTAAAATACAGGTGAAGCATAAGTAGCAGGGAAATGCTGTCTTAAAAAATAAAAATAAAAAAGTTCCGAGTAAGCGTCCCCATTGATTGAAATTCTTGTCTGTATTTTTGTTTTGTTTTGTGACAGTGGACAGAGACGCTTCCTGCTTGAAGGCTACGCCGAGCCGCGGCTGCATCTCATCCTCCAACATGGCTGGCCAGGAAGATCCCGTGCAGAGAGAGATCCATCAAGATTGGGCGAATCGAGAGTACATAGAAGTGATTACAAGCAGCATTAAGAAAATCGCTGACTTCCTCAACTCGTTTGGTAAGATTCCAGCGAACGAAGTCCCGAATAGTGTGTAAAATGTGATTGGAAAGCTCAGGTTAGCTAGTCGAGCTAGCCGTGTAGCTGCTGTTAGCTGCTAGCTGTTGATGTCTTTAATGGCCACTCCCAGCTAGCTGTTAGCTTCGAGCTTCCTGCATTTTTGGGACATCTAAACGCCGATTTGAGGCTAATCTTTGTTTTGTTTTTTGTTAGATTTAGAATTAAAATTAGTTCAAATTTCGAAAGACAGTACAGTGTAAATAGCGCTATGTTTGTCTTAAACAGGTTTCACTCGTTTCGTCGGCCGTGTTTATTGGTCAAACAGCTGATAGCTAGAGCTGCATCTAAATCTCACCAGCTGGCCTGTTAAGTATTTTTGCCCATATGTATATTGTCAAGAATAACTTTGTGATGTTACTGTTAACGAACAAAGTATAATAAGGCCTAGATTGGAAATGGAATTGTTTTAATTAAAGATCCATTTGACGATGGTGATTTTTTTTTTTTCCATTTCTTCCTCTTTTCAAAGAGCTAAATTGCCCCCGTTTAAATTTAAAAGGCTCATATCATAATATTCAATATTCAATGATGTTTAAGCCTATAGATCATAATGACTTTTAATTTTCAGAACCAAAATTGATAAATTAATAAAATAAATACATTTTAAAAAGCACAAGGCAGCCAAGAGCACAGCAAAAAAGTTGTCAAAGAGTGATAACCTTATGTTTTAAACTGTGAACCTGCATAATACAGTTGACACCTGACAAAGACTCTTGTCTGAATTTAAGTTCAGAAAGTAAAGTTTAATATTTCCATTTATCATCAGGCAAAATTTTGTCTTAATAATAAGACCTAACCAACTGGCACCCTACCCTGTGATTTAAAAGTGGAAGTATCTTTTCACATAATTAGTCTTTTGTGTGTTTTATTACATTACAGAAGTTTAGGAGTCTGAACAGTAATTTGAGGAAGTTGTGCGTCACTGCGTTTAAACTCGAAAAGCTCAAACTAATTATTGTGGCTGACGAGGGAGGGCAGTTTGGTTATTGATTTAAAGGCAATCTATGGACAGTGGTGGATGTCTTTTATTGACAGAGGACATATAAAAGCGGGTGTCCTGGATGTCTTTGATGTTTTCTTGGCTCAACACATCTGAATAACATAAACGTTTCACGTGGCTATGAAGGCTTTTCTGTTGGCAAAAGTACTTTTAAAATGTCGTATCTTGTTTTAAACCTCAAAAATATGTTATTTGATCTTAAATGAACTGATCTCTGTTAAAGAAACAATCCCCCCGGGTTTAGATGAGCACATGAAACACCATTTAACTCACTGAACTATGAGCACTCAACCACAAAATATCAAAATTGGAGAAGTTTGCCTAAGAGACACTAAAGGTAAAGACAAAGTGACAGTATTCCCGTATCAAATCAAGATGGTATCCAAAATATATTTTACCAATCTAAGTTGAAAAAAAGCTTGGTTAATTCCTCATTAGTTTTGTATCTCAAAGAAAATTGAAGTTCATTGTAAGATCAGCCCATTTTAATGCAACTGTTTCCACTTACACTGATGCTTGAACTAGCTGCTCTTTTTGTAAGATTGTGTTCAGCCGCAGTTTAGGTTTTTTTTTTATTCTGCTTTCTCTTAGAAATTTTGAAGAAATGACAGCTTATCATACCTGAAGTTATAATCAGTAAATATAAATCTGAGAACGATTGTATGACGCGTTTCTCATTCTTATGTGTACATTTCTAATACACAAATCAAAATGTTCTAATTTCTCCCTAAAAATAATCACATGGATTCCATGATTCTCAAAACAACCAAAATAAGGTCAGGACACATCGTGATACATGGGTGATTAGCATTTCTTAGCATCCTGAGCTACCTAACCAATTTATCCATTCGCTTTGGTTTTTTTTGTACATTATGAGTGCTAGAATCAACAGTCGACCTGCTTTATGTTCTTTTTATTTGCATACATGTTTCATTTTGTATGTAAGTTTACGTGTTTACATACTGCTCTTTGGCCGCTTTTATTACTTCACTGTGGTTTTGTCCCAACGTATTACACTAAATTAACATGATTGATAAAAAATCAAAATTCATACTTAAAAATCTGTATCTCAGGCATGCTAAAAAGATACCATCAAACCCTAACTTCTTATTTTATTCTAACCCCAACAGATATGTCTTGTCGGTCTCGTCTGGCTACCCTCAACGAGAAGTTAACAGCATTGGAGAGGAGGATCGAATACATAGAGGCCAGAGTAAGTATAGGAACCAGACTGACCTTGTGCCCGGTATACTCAAAGTGATCTAACAGTAAAATTAAACTGTATCTTCTTACAGGTGACCAAAGGAGAGACCCTGACCTAGATCTCATCATGGGAATTCCTAATGTCTTCAAACTACTTCCCCAACCTCCACCCTGAAGCTTTTGAACTAAATGTGCTGGACTCCACCAACTTTTTTGGGGGGGGGGGGATCATGTGGACCATTTTTTTTTTATATTATACGGCAGAATTTTGCGTTATTTTTAATCTCATGACACATTTGTATAAAATATGGGTTTGTGTGATACAAGCATCATTATTTCTTTTGAAATTAAGCCCAAGTATTGGTTTCAACAGGTTCTGGGGCTAAGTGATGTTTTTTTGCTGTAAACATTATGTACACAGTGTCATTACCAAACCAGAGATTAATGGAGAAAAAAAAGGGGAAACATTCTTGTGTGCCAAGTTGAACAATTGTGTAGTCACCTTTATTGAAAACCTGCCTGTACATTAACTGTTTAGTGTTAATGAAAATTTAAATACTGTAATAAATTATAAACAGTTGTTTTGTTTCATCTCTGCTTACAGCTAAAATTGATATGTGAAATAGATGATATATAATCAAGAACATAACTTTTAAGAACTCCAATGGATCCAACGTTCTGCAATGAGCAATACGAGGGGCAACGTATACAACTCCTAAATACACATAAAGCTTACGTACATTCTATGTGACAAATGTGTGCAGCATTGGCTGCTCTTCTGTAAACGGGGTGCAATCTGTTTCTTTTTAATAAAAAATAATTACTAGTACATCAATGTCATGTTTTATGAAAGATAAATGTCACATTGTGGAGCTATTAGATCATAGTTTGGTGCTGATATTGAAATTATCACTCAATAAGCTGTTTCAGAAGTAGCACCATATTAAAGGGCACATTCCAAGGCAGTTTCTAAAAGAAAACTGTTTTTGGTTTGTGAAATATTAACGTCAATAAATAGTACATTGATTAAAAACTAGATTGTAAGGCTTTTCTGGCCTTAGATTAGGTCCATCTGGACAGAAAAACCCACTTAAATCGCAGTCCCATGGAGAAACTTAAAGGCTTCTATGTGAAATGACATGGAAACTAACTCTTTAAAACATACTGAACACAGGCACGGTATATATATATATATATATATATATATATATATATATATATATATATATATATATATATATATATATATATATACATAAAAAGGGAGACGGTGTATTCCACAAAAAAATCTAAAAGTTACATAATGACTATGGCTCGGGCAAAATGGAGCTGTTGGTATTATATCCCTCGGTAATGCCTTGCAGGCAGAATCCAAAGAACACCCACTGGTACACAGTCACTTGTTTAACCATGAAACATGAAAATCCAGTTTTTAAAACTATTTTCTAGTCGAGTGTGGTATTAAATTTATACGCAACGTCAAAGGCAAAACAATGGCATCAATTTTAAAAGTCATTTCGAGACTAATGACTGCCTGTGAGGCAAAAATAGGGAATAAAAAAAACTCGTCTTCTCCAGGCTCTGCCCCGATGCATCTTGGGATAAAGAAGGTTCTATCGTCGTCTATGTCGTCAGCAGTCCTTCGACGTGAAATTAGTTTTATTTCTTGTAATTTAACGACAATTTTTGCGAGGGAGTAAACATTGAAAACGAGTATTGTTGCAAACAATACACACATCGGTGAGTTATCGGGCTTTTAAGCTTGAATTTATCGCAGCTTCTTGTGTCTCGGTGGCGTTGCGTTTTTTTTTGTCCTTTCTTCAAACGTAAATTCGGGCTCCATGTTACGATTTACAACAACTTTGTTGTCACCACGGCGTTCATTTGACTCTAAGCAAATTGGTTTATCGATGAATTTGTATAATATGAAATAGCACAATAGACAGACTGTTTCAAGAGAAAGGAAGTAAACGTCGGCTGGTTTCTGTCGTCTAGGTTTTGCGGGAGTGGCGAGTCCGTTGAGAAAATGGGCGCCGATAAAAGGTAAGTTTTTAACCGAAGTGATTCTTATTTCAGTGTTATTGACACACAAGATGGCCTCCAGCCTATAGGTATTTTAGGAAACGGCCGAGCTCGATTGTAAAATGGTGCACTAGTTACATCAATGGTAACGCGGAAACTGCTTATGTGTCCTCGACTCGAAACTATGCAGACATGGACGTCGATGCTAACATCATGGCTGTATAGGGAATTAGTGCTAATATTTATTATATGCTTGATCAGTCCGCATTTATTTCCATTTAGCGGCTGCAGTCGGCTTGTTTCACATATCTGCTTCAGTTAGGACCTCGTTGATGTCAAGGCCAAATTTGGAGATAATGTTGTTGTTTTTTCCAAATTCAATGTTATGCATTTAAATAACGAATATAAATCGAATACGTGTCCACAGCCACATTTGTTGCTGAGGTAGTGATTTGTTTTGTTGTTCCCTACTAACCAACAACCACCATGTTGGAGATGAATAAAAGAAAATTTTAGAATCACATTCTTAGATGGTTATAATAAATGCGAATGGGCTAGCTAGAGCCATAGCTGACGCTATAGAGTACGTAGTCTAAATGTTAAAATCAACGAATGTTTCATGCACATATAGCTGTAAATTTTGCCTTTACAGCTGGTGGCATGCCAGAGTCCTGAAGCACACAATGTGTTTGCATGACCCAGCAAAGCCAAGCCCCTCTCTTGGCGTTTGATAAATCACAAGTCAAGCCAGCAATATCGTACTGGTGAGCTTTTCCCAGTCTAAAGGGTTAGACACACGAGTTAAAGAACTGAGTTGGAAATAACAGGTATGGGTATTTCAAGAACAACTGCAGGGAATATGAGACGGTGCTTTTATCCCTGGTATTTTATTTCCTTTTATTGAAGTGCAGCGTTTCTGCTATTATGTTCCATATTTGAATATTCAAAGGCTAAAGTCTAGGGTTTTAAACATGGGGCTTACGGTGTTTTTAAATGCTTGTTGTTCTCCATGACACCCCCTCCCCCCCAATCTTCTGAGGAAAGCGTTCCTTTCCTCTCACCAATTGATTAATCAATCTGTGAACTGGGGCTGGGACAGAATCGGTTTTCTTTGCTTATATCTAGGGTTTTGTCTCAGTTTAACAAAAGCTAATGCTATATAAGTGCACTTGGACCAGTTTGGTGGAAAAGATCCAATAGACGGTGAAAAGGCACCTTAAATTAATTGCAACAGGGCGAGTGACCCATTTTATTTCAGCTTGGTTAATGGCCACTGTCCTGCCAAGACCAACAGTGTAACTCTAGCAACGTGTGATTCATTACTTTCAACTTGGTGGCGACTACCAATTATTCCTGGTTTTAATAATGGAAAACAGTTTGTTTTATTAAAGTATCAGTTTTGTTTAGATATAGAGTAATATGTTTTAAGAATGATAAAGTGTCTGGTGGTTGTTTGTAATGACTTTTTTTAATCTTTTTTTCTCTGCTGTCTCAAAGGATCAGTCGAACTGAGCGTAGCGGTAGATATGGTTCAGAGCAGCCCCGTGATGATCCAGACTGGCGAGGCAGGCGGGACAGAGACCAAGAGCGTGACCACAACTCGCGCCGCTGGAGTGAAGAGAGGCGCGATCGTTATGATGGAGACCGTAGAGGACCACGAGACAGCCCGGAGGTATCTGTCCAAGTGTCCAGACTTTTGATTTTATTTTGGTACCTGATGTTAACCTTTGACGCTTTTGTTTTGAAGCAGAGAGAGAGGAAACGGCGAAACAGTGATAGATCAGAAGATGGTTATCACTCAGATGGTGACTATCAAGAGCAGGATTATAGACGAGACCCAGGGGATGAGAAGAAGAGTAAGACTATCATGCTTGGAGGGTTGTCTTCTCAAAGTACTGAGGAAGATGTAGGTGTTTTTATGCATATTCATCTTATTTTGGGTGATTTTATTTATTTTTGTGTGGATGTCCTAATGTAAAGTTTACTATTCTTGTGTCATTTAGATTCGTTTTGCCATTGACCAACTGGAGGGACCCCAGCCAGTAGATGTCAGACTGATGAAAAAGAGAACAGGTGAGAACCAGCTGAATCCCAGACCCTTAACTCCCCAACCCCCCCAGGCTTTGACCATAGGGCCAATCTGCTTCCATTCAGACCCATTTTCCCATAGCACATAGGAGAGTTGTGTGAAACAAACAGATGTAAAAACTTTGATGCAAGACCTAATGTTTCAGTACTTTGTGGATCTGTTCAAGGTAAGTAAGAACGGCAATAATAGTTATTGAGAAGTCAGTTGACTGACCCACTTTAAGAGTGCGGTATTCAGCAGGGTTTCTTGCTATGGTAAAACTCCCAAGGAGTGGCCTTTTGTGTACCAAACTTGGCCTGGGTCGTGAAGCAGTTTGTGGAAGACTTTGAATAATATGCCCATGGACTCTTAACTAACACACCTCCCGTCTATATTTGAATGCTGTCTCTAGGTATAAGCCGTGGTTTCGCCTTCGTGGACTTTTATCACTTGCAAGATGCTACCAGATGGATGGAGACCAATCAGGTTGCTTCACAATCGCCAAGTCTAGTTTTAATCTTGGGGATCTGGAGAAATGACTCTAAAGGCAACCAGAATGTGTTCAATATGAAGTGTGGAAACTAGGAAAAATAACTCATAAAATGAATACCACACATCAAAAACTGTTACTGACTAAAATATAACCAGAGATGTCTGGATGATTTTGATCTGAAATCTTCTGATATTAACAGTGTTTAGTTTTACTGTTAGCACTGATACTAAACAGCAGATTTGACACATTTTGTGAGCCCTGTATTTAAGGATTATGTGCACTTTCATGTCCTTTGACGACTTAAGTGTCATAATTTTTTAATGCTTTAGCCTTCAATAAATGGGAACTTTTAAATGTTTTTTCTTTTTTAATAGAAACTCCCATACTTTTTCTTTCTTTTTTCTTTTTTTTTTTAAAGCAGTCAGCAGTGTCTTTTAGGATCACATTATACACTCTGCTCCAGCCTAGTCTGGGCACGCGGGTCCCAAACACTTAAAGAAACCTCTTTTACATCATGCTCATTTATACATCATGTGCCTGTCTTTAACTCAAAGGCTGTCTGTTGGGGGTCCCTCTCCCCATTCTCTCCCTTCCAACACTGCTTGCCCCAATTGATTAGATGTTAGCTCACCATGAACCCTTGACTGATTTTTCTTTCCTCTTTCAGAAACGTCTGGTCATCCAAGGCAAAGTCGTGGACATGCACTACAGTCACCCTAGAAACAAGTACGAAGACTGGCTCTGCAACACTGTAAGTAAATCTGTCGACACGGTCACATTTATCCAGGCGATGCTTCACTTGAACATCAGCCACACGTATTTAGCTTGCTAGCTGTAACTTTTCAGTCCTTCCATCTCTTCTGCATTAGTATAATTGTTAAAGGTTAAGATGTCTCGGGTTGGTAGAGCTTTTAAAGTAAGACTTCCTTTTCTGTGCGGCACCACTGTTCTGGGCTTCAGTAGCTGTTTAATAAAAATGATCTGAACGGTTACTTGCAGTGTGGCCTGTACAATTTCCGGAGGAGGTTGAAGTGCTTCAGGTGTGGAGCTGCCAAAGCCGGTAAGTAGTTGAATCAGCAAGAGGCCACCCACTGCAGACGTCCAGACAGCCCGGGCTAAAAGTGCTGAGGTCCAGCACAACATGTGTTGTAGAACCGTAAAAAGGACTTTGACTCTTAAATCTGTTGTCATTAAGATTTGGAGAAGGAAACGTCTTAAGCAGGAGGGGAAATCCTTTGTTCGAGTATTTTGTCTTATGTCCCTGAAGTATGGCAATGCCAAAAAGAGTGTAGTTGTTAGCTACCATATGCTAGGTAGCTAACAACTAGTTATTAGTTATTATACCTAATAACTCTAACTTTGCGTTTTATATTTTTAATGACCCAAACTTGGTCTTCCTAGCTTATTTCTTTTTTTATACATTTTAAATGTTATGTTAATGAAGCTTTTATTTCTATGACTCCCTTAACAGAAGGTGAAGCCGGCGGTGTCACCGGGGTCACTGAACTTCAACCCACTGGGGATTTTTATGGCGACAGTAAGCGCCCTTCTCTTTACAGCTTCAGTATCTCAAACAGTTGTGCGGGCTGTTCTTGATGGGAGTCCTGTCTTCCCCTTACAGCGATCATCTTGAGAAATATTGCTCCTCTGACAACGGTGGACGCCATTTTGACAGCACTGGCACCGTATGCCAATTTGTCGTTCAATAACATTCGCCTTATAAAGGACAAGCAGACGGGCCAGAACAGAGGTTTTGCTTTTGTACAGCTGTCCTCCCCTCTGGTAAAAACACCTTAAATACATTCATCTCAGACATTTGTCAAACACAGACCACAACCCAGTGGTCTAAAAGTAAATGTTCACAGTTTAAATATGTTTAATTTGCAACGTTTGACAGGAGGCTTCCCAGCTGCTGACCATCTTACAGGGCCTGCAGCCTCCCCTGAAACTGGACGGCAAAACAATCGGGGTGGATTATGCCAAGAGTGCTAGAAAGTGAGTAATTCCGGTAATGCTTTAAACTGGCAATTTGACACATTGAGTATATTTATGGAATGACCCGTTTTGTTGCACACTGAGAAGTGATTCAACCTTTCGTCTAACCCAGAGACCTTTTACTGCCTGATGGGAATCGCGTCAGTGCTTTTTCTGTGGCCAGCACAGCCATTGCAGCAGCGCAGTGGTCATCAGCTCAGGTTGGCCTATTTTCTCTGAACACCTTGTTTAACTTCCTGCTGTCACGGTCCCGACATTAACGACTCGTTTTGCACCTTACAGCCGCAGCAGAGCTCAGATGGGATGTCGGAGTATGCCTGTCTGCAAGAAGGCTACGCCCCTCTCTCACAGGTCGGTTCATCAGACCAAAGTGTCTTGATCTGCAAATGAAAGCAGATGCGTTTGAAATGTGTTGGTGTGGGTTTTGTATTTTGAATAGCAAAAGGGATCAAAAACAGCGAATTGTGTTTTAACTGATGGAAGATCTCATAATACATTTTTGAATGGTATGCATTAACATTTGCTCTGGATGTTTTACAGGAATACCAGACATACTATCAACAAGGAGCAGTAGCAGCCAGCACTTGTCCGGGAAATGGAATCCTAGGAGGTAAATGTTGTTTTTGTGTTTTTTCACATTAGATCATGTAACTGTAATGGTTTAACTTTTTTTTTTTTTTTTTTATGTTTTTTGTCTCGACTGCAATGTTCTGCCATTGCGTCAGAGTAAGGCTAGATTTGAGCTTTATGTGAGCGGGAATATTTAACTGCGATCCCTGAGGGCGGATGTCATTCATGTTTTAGATTTTTTTTCTTGATTTTAATGTTTTAGATCTGTTCTCGCTTTAACAAAATGGCTGAATGTCCTCAGCATGTGAGGTTTTGCAGAGGCCTGTAAATAAACCATACATTTTATTCAGCTGTGGTGAAAGAGGGACACATTTTAAAATGTGCATGACAACTTTAAGCACATAACACAGCAACACTCTTGAGTCTTTTCGCTCCTTTAAGGCCGTAAGGACTCTAAATGCGCTAATAATTTGACTTGTTTTGTCGTTTTAGCTGCTCCGGGTATAAAGCTTGTCCCGGCTGCCGTTGTGATATCACAGAGTCCACAAGTCTACCAACCACATATCATTGCACAGCCCGCTATACAGGTAATATTAGTCAGTTGTAATGAATAACATCAAATTGAAAAAAACTGTCAGTCTGTAAATGACCTAAACACTAATTCCAGGCGCTGCCTCTGGCCCAACATCTGGATGCTAAACCTCAGGCAGGACTGGCAGCTGTTGAATCTGCGGCTGCCCCCGTTAATGCAGGCAGCGCAATCCCAGCCTCAGGACAGACGGCCGAGACCTCCAGTGGTATGGACTAATCTGCTGCCTTAAAATCAGTTCTGTTGTGTTGCTAAATGTGGAGAATTGTATTTCTGTAGATTTGTTTTGTATTACCAAGGCTTTGAAAATATGATTTGTTTGTGAGCGGAATGGAAAATGGTTTCCTTTTCAGTAGCTTTTCTTCCTCTGACTTTTAATCAACTTGGTTTATCATATTTTAGTATCACTGAGTCGGTCCTCTACTCACTGATCAGGGCAGATAAACCTGAGGCACTTCTGCTGAATCTTTCATTAGTGTCTTAAACAACCGTAATAAACTATCCGATTGTGGTGATATTACGGCATTTTAATGTGAATTACAGGATTTTAACAGTTTGACTGGATGTTTTTACATTTGACAGCTGTTCCTGATACATCTGCCTACCAATATGATGAGTCCTCTGGCTATTATTATGACCCTCAGACCGGCCTCTACTATGACCCAAATTCACATGTAGGTAACACGCAGTCCTCAATATCAGCCCGTGTTGTGGGTGATATCTGATATTGTTTTGATAATGTACATCACTGTGTTGTTTTTCAGTATTATTACAACACTCAGACTCAGCAGTACCTGTACTGGGACAGTGAGAAACAGACCTACGTACCGGTCCCTGGCAACATGAACACTGGGCAGAATGATAAAACAGCAAATGGCTCAGCAGGAGGCAACAAGGAGCCCAAAGAGAAAAAGGAGAAGCCTAAGAGCAAGACTGCCCAGCAGGTATGTTAATACGTTAGAATCCGTCATCTGGTCTGGTTTATCACTGTATTTTGACTTTATGCTTGAATGAATGTTTCAGATTGCTAAAGACATGGAGCGGTGGGCTAAAAGTCTCAATAAGCAGAAAGAAAACTTTAAAAGTAGCTTTCAGCCTATTAGTCAAGAAGACAGGAAAGAGGCAGCGGCTGCAGATGCTGGATACACATTGTTCGAGAAGAAGGTATCCCATAACATCCGCGAGCTTAATGTCAGAGCTTGATTACCGTATATTAAGATGCTGATGGATTTTTTTTTATTTATTTTTTTTATTTCTCAGCAGGCAGGTCTAGACAGACTCATGCAAGAGGTGGCGAGGTGCGCTGAAGAGGAAGCGCTTCCCTTAAGCTCTGCCAGTTCTTCCAAGGTATTTCCTCTTTCTGGAGTTTTTTTTTTTTTTTTTATTGGGCATAACCCAACCGAGTTAGGTGCTGGGATTTATGTTAACTGGGACATTGCTTCTTTGTTTGTGGTTTAGTGTGGCCTGGTGGCAGCCTACAGCGGAGACAGTGACCCAGAGGAAGGAGGAGCGGCAGAATCCGACGCTGGCGACATGAGTCTGGACAAGCTCACCGACTGGAAGAAGATGGCTTGTCTGCTGTGTAGGAGACAGTTTCCCAACAAAGACGGTTTGATAAGACATCAGCAGCTGTCCGACCTTCACAAGGTATCGCCGTCATTTGTCGTCTTCAGACTGCTTCGCTGCAAATTTCGACGGGCAAAATAAATAAAAACAATTCTCTGGTTTCTCTCTTAGAAAAACCTAGAAGTTCTCCGAAGATCCAAAATGAGTGAAGCAGAGCTGGAAGAGTTGGAAAGGAAAGAAACAGAGGTTTGAGCAAGCACTCATTTACATGTTTATCTTAGTTTGAACTATTTCAAATTTTAAAATGGCTTATTTTTTCCACCTTATCAGCAAAAATACAGGGACAGAGCAGCAGAGAGGAGAGAGAAATACGGCATCCCAGAACCGCCTGTTCCTAAGAAGAAGAAATTCAGCCAGCCAACACCAGCTGTGTAAGTTCTCTGTTAATTTTTGCCGACACAAATTGTATTTTATTCTTTTTTTTTACACAATAATAATGCTTTTTGTTCCTTTTTTTTCTCCCCCTTGTGCAGGAACTACGAGCAGCCCACCAAAGACGGCCTTACCAGTGATAATATTGGAAACAAAATGCTGCAGGCCATGGGCTGGAAGGAGGGCAAAGGACTTGGTCGCAACCAGCAGGGCATCACGGCTCCGATTGAGGTACGTGCGACAAACCTGATGTGGGCCTTTTATCTGGTTAACCGTCATAAATTACAGTAAAATCTAAAGAGCCAATATGCCTTTTTCCTCCTCAGGCTCAGTTAAGAACCAAAGGAGCTGGGCTCGGCACCAAGGGCACCAACTACACCCTGTCCGCTTCAGATACGTACAAAGACGCAGTCCGGAAAGCCATGTTCGCCCGCTTCACAGAACTGGAATGAGTCGTTTTCCGACTAGATGGTGTTGATTAGAGCTGTGAAATATCTGCTGAACCACAGAAGACCATGGACTTGCTAATAAATACCAGCTCCCTGTAAATTTAGATTGGATCTACTTTGTCACAAAATGGACCATGAAACATGTTAATGTTACCTGATGTTGTAAATGATATAATTTATAAATTGTACATATCAGTAGTGAGTGTCTTGATTGTTTTACATGGCTATTTCTTTTTCTTGTCTTGGCATGCTATGAATGTACAGTTTATACTAGATCTTGTCAAAATGTAAAGAAAATAAAAGGCAAGATTTCAGTTGGGATCATTGTATAAGGTTGCAGATCTTTTGTATTAATGTTAATTTACTAAAGTAATTCAACTCAGACAGTGAAGCTTGTGTGCATTTATAGACTCATTACAACGATACACATTCAGACTATATCTGTTAACAGAAGGGGTATGGCCTGCATTTTCTCAAGTTGGATACATAACACCTATAATGGGGGATTGGTTTTAGCTGGCATTTGCCCCGGGCTCACATTGAATGCGGTGCAGTTACTGTTGCGCACAGATAATGAGTTTTAAAAAAAAATTAAAACCATTGCTGGTTTTTAATAATTTATGAGGGATACCAACAGAACCATGAGATCTATTCTCGCTGGTCTAGGAACGATCGTGGGACATAACTCACTCTTAAACCAGAGGCAACTTCAGAAGCATCTATCCCAGGTTAAGGAGCAAAAGGACTGGACTGTTCCTCAGGTTTTTAGATGAGTGAATGTTTAATTGAAAATCAAGGTCCCAGAGTACAGAGCAGAGTCTTATCAAATCAAAGTCACTAGAGGTCCATTGTAAAGTTTCCAGTCAGTAGTTAAATGGCGGCCAGGTCATTTGCTGGTGGTGGTCCATTGTTTTTTTTTTTTTGTTGTTTTTTATCAAGTCCATTGTCCAGTGGTAGCACAATCCATGCTTACCTCTGCTAATGAGCTTAAAGATCATGATTGTATCTTCTAATAGGGCTTGGCACCTGCCCACACTGCCAAAGGCACCAATACCTGCTCTAGTCATAGAACTGCTTGTCGGGTCAGCAGACTTCTAACCACAGAGGATGTATGGATTATTGTTAAATGAGAGTTGCAACGTGGAGTTGCTTAACATCTGCTTTTATAAAACATAAATATGATCCAGGTCACAGAGTAGGTCCCACTATGTGTTTTACTGCTTTTATTTTTATTCTAAATGGAGATTTGCACCAGTTGGCTCCTAACAGAATCTTTAAACTACACTTTAAAACACTTTCATGTCCGTTTCCATCCCGATTATGTTCTCAAGGTGTTTGCTAAAATCACTTATCACTGTTATAATACTAAGACCTACACTTAACGAGATGTTGGACTTACGGAACTACCTTAGTTTTTATGTTTAGGAACAAAATTCCCAGGAGTTAATGTACATTCAGCAGTGCCTGAGAAGTCAAATCTGGACATTTGGAGTCCATCAGTGAAAACCCCTAATTCAAGTTCAGTTATGACTGCTGCCAGAGGAAATGTCTTTCACTACGAGTTTTAGGCGCTCAGTCTGCCTGTTCCCCTGCTGGCATTCCTTATTTAAACTGTGTACATTATCAAATGACCCATAATGCAGTACATCACCCTGGTGTTTTCATGAACCTCTTGTTCTCCAAGGTTCCTGGGAGTTTCGCCTCAGGGTAGCGATGTTCTGAATCTCACGTCCACCGCTGCACAGCGGCTGTAATGAAGCAGTAAAGTACAATAGCAGGGTTTGTTTGCATTACTTTTTATTTGTGCACTCTGATCCTCACAGAGCCTCAGAACTGTGGAATACCTCAGTTACAGTGCTCTGCAGAACCACTCATACTCATTGAACTTCTTTTTATCATTTTGTCAGGTTACAACCACAAACTTGACTGTAGTTTACTTGGATATATTTTCTTTTACTGACAAATCAAAAGTGACTAATGCGTAAACATGGAGTGAACAAAAAAAAAATACTGAACATCAAATCTGAAAAGTGTGGTGTGCATTTTTAATCAGCTCTACAGGGTAAATACTTGCAGAACCACCGTTCAGTGCCATGACAGCTGCTGGTCTTTTGGTGAATGTCTCATTGAACATTTAGACAATTTGTCCAATCTGAGGTGGTTTTTGGATGGAAGTGTTTGTGGGCATCAACTTTGACATTTTGTCACAGATTTTCAATTGGATTCAGGCCTGAACTTTGACTGGGCCATTCTAACACATGCATGTGTTTTTTCCACATCATTTCATTGTAGCCCTGGCCGTATGTTTGGGGTTGTTGTCCTGTTCAAGGGTAAATCTCTACCCTACTGTTTGTTTTTTTCCTGGATGGCAATATGTTCAGCCAGCTTCCAATCAACTCTGACCAACTTCTTTGTCACTCGTGCAGGAAAGCATCACTGCAGCATGATACTGCCGCCGCCGTGTTTCACTGTAGGGGTGGTGTCTTCATGTAGTTCCTCCAGAGTTACCATAAGCTTTTTAGCTGTTTTTTTTATTATTATTCATATTCTGCTCTCATAGGTGTAAAGGTTATGGCATACTCTCTCCACATTCAGATTTGAAAACTGCTCTATGAGATTCTCAAATCTAACCTAACCCTGCTTTAAAGGGGACACAGGCTCAATGCTCTAACCAGACCAAAACTTCCCCCACATGTTTTGGTCATATTTTTAAAGCCGTTCAGTTTTCTCTATTCCCTATTATGTTTTTTTTTAACAATTGCATCACAGTATTTCTTGCGGAGCTGCTGTATAAGGCAAGGGGCATCCAGTTTACCAGTGTCCCAAATCCTCAAATTTTTATTTCTCTGAGCGATGTTGTATTCCGAACTAAAGGATGCCGAAGCTACAGGTGGATAAGTGAAATGGTTAGGCTGTTGAGTGTTTTAACAAACATTCATTACATCGTCCCATAGCTTCCTACAAAAATGGCCGAACGAGGTGGAGTGGAACAGAACCAGAGCAAAAGAGTGGCTGTGGGGAAACAATAATGAGGAATTCAGGCCAAAGCTTTGCATTTCCACTTTATATAGACCACAACTGAATGATTTAAATGTGAAATAGAAGGAATTAAAAAGCATGATTTGTCCGCCTTAAGCCTCCCCAAAGTGGTCTTCATGATTCTTGTTCCTCAGTGTTACTCCCAAAAAAACCCTCTGAATTCTTCATGAAAATGGTTGCATTACTACACAGAGTAAATCACATACTATATCAACTAATCAGGGGCCTTCTTAAAGGCAATCGCTTGCACTGGATTTTTTTTCACAGGTTACAGGTCACATCCATACAACTTGGATGCTGCATTTTAAAAAAATTATATTTTCTTCCACTTCTCCACTATACACTACCTTGGGCTGATCTATCACCCAAATCCACAATAAAATCCATTAAAGTGTATTATTATAATCTGACAGAAACAATCAAAAAAATACATCAAGATATTTCAACATTTTAGCGAGGCACTGTAATATGTAGTCTGATGAGAATATGCAATAAACTATAGTGCATTACTCTGAACTCCTATTTTGTTCTGTCCCCGAGCCAAATTTATTTATAAAGATTCCTTCGGCAGTCTGTGTTTCCAGTCCATCCAGTCCATACCAGCTCAAACACGTTTAAAGAATGTGAGAGCCGGCTCAGCAGTTCACATGTTTTATAATATTTCAACGTTTAGCGCGGACTCACAAAAAGGTTTTTAAAGTAAGACCTCTTTTAAAGATAAAAACACAAACTGAGCTGTGTTAAATTGGGGAGTCGGGGCATGCCGTTACAAGGTTTCTGCTCTACGAATGAAGAAGCAGGATGGGTTATTATTAGTCAGAGGTGATTAGTAAGTGTAAAAGTATGTTTCGACTCGCCTCATTTAAGCAGAGCCACTTATCGGCAATTAAAGTTTTGATTCTAACTCTGTCACCAGCGATTTGTTTCACAGGATCAAAAGTCCAGTCCTATAAGCTGTATTTGGCATTACCCTGCTGAGCTTTAGTTTGTTTATTTAAAATTCAGCGCTTGTGGTTACATCAACTTAATGGTTAAATGTCTACAGAACTTTGACTGATTCAGTTTTAAACATGTGAGGAAGAAATTGCAGGGGGTCTGCACAGGGGTTTCGGTCACATGAATGTAAACAGCAAGATGGTTCTGTGATTTTGCTTTCTGCTTTTACTCTATTTTGTGAAATGTTAAGTTTAAAAAAATTCTCCTGTTGTGAAATTGTTCTTATTTTGGAAAATCTTTATTTAATTTCATCTTGTTGTCAGCTGTACTTTCGAGAACTACTGGTCAGGAACCTATCCCGGCAGACATTACGTGAGACAAAGGAGTACAACTGGACAGGTCACCAGTCCAACACAGTGGCAGCACACAGCTAGGGCAGTGTGTTGGATTTGAACCGGGGAGCTTGCTGCCTTCCAAGGACACAAGCAGAGTTTACTTTCCAGTCTATGATTAAAACTTTATTTTTATTGGTCTAATCTGGATCAGTTCATCTATCAGCATCCTCCATCATGAAGGATTATGGAGGCCTTGCACAACTATGAAAGATGAAATACAAGTGCACAAGAAAGACAGTCTGTATGAAATATTTAGTATTTCTAAGACAAGGCTGTTGATTAATTGTATGTTTGTGTTCTCAGTGTTCTCATATTAAACAGATGAGGCTCAGTGCCAGGTTAAAGTGCCTTTTGAATATAACAATAAAAGATGTTGCTATTCTATTCCATTCTTCTACATATTCAAATAATTATTTAACAAACCACTAGTTGGATTGTGGTCCTTGGCACAGCACAGTATAATTTATGATTAAATAAATACTGAAATAATGATGCTCGTATTGTATGGTGAATTCAGATCTTAATTTATGATTTCTACTTGCAATTCTTGAAATATCCTCTATGGTCTAGGATTATGTGTGTCTGTGTGTGTGTGTGTGTGTGTGTGGGGGGGGGGGGGGGGGGGAGAGAGACTGGTACCTGTCTTCAGCAATTACTTGGCGAGAGGCAAAGTATATCCTGGACAGGTCACCAGACCATCACAGGGCAACAGAGACAGACAGGAAAAACAACCATTAACCAGTTAACATGTTAACAGTTAACACAAGGAGAACATGTAAACTTAAGGCAGAGTTAGCCTGTGTTGGGATTGGAACCATGATACTTACCCATGCCACCAGGTTGACCACCCTACAGCCCTTATTTTAACATGCAGGCTGTAACATAACTCTGCTACCCCACAGCAAATATTTTAATATACTTTATAAATCATTACATCGTTTTTACAATAAGGATAAATACATTTGTTTATTAAATGCATGCATTACCATTTTGTTTAGATTATCAGATACAATTACTTTAATTTACTGTAGCCTACTGTTCGGCATTTGGGCTTCGACACCAGATTGGCCTCTAGAGGCCGCTAAAGAGACTTTTTTTTTTTTTTTTTTACTAAGAAAAGATTATTTTCTGTTTGATGACCTCATTGATTTTATTCAAAATTTTTGGATTCAAAATTTTGTATTATTTCTGAAGGTAATTTTGTGTATAAACATGGTTTAGAATCAAGTTTAGAACTACGTTTTTACACAGCTGCCACACGCAATAAGTTGGTTCAGTCATCGTTTCCTGCGGGACAGTAAGAAGTTAAAAGCAAAAATTATAATAAGTCCAACCTACTAACCTCTTCAATAATTGCCCATCTATTGTTTACCCATGAGCAGAGCACATTCCACTGAAAGCTGCCAAATAAGGCTGCTGGACCACTTTTACAGACAGCACAGAACTTAAAAGTTTCCCGTTTCTTCGAGATAGGAGGTTGTCGACTTTGAGCGCGCGTTTTGCGCACTTATACCTTGGAAGAAATGGCTATTCTATGTCAGGCAGGTAATAAACGTGCAAAAGTGTGAGTTTTCCAATGGGCACTGCAGAGTCAGTAGGTCTTCAGTCTTATCAGCTGTGTTCCCTTCTTCCCAAAAGTGTGGAAACCTCACCTCCCTCAGTGGCTTCACGGACGCGCAGTGGGTGGGATGGAGGGAGGGAGAGGGGTGGGGTGGTGGGGTGCGCACTCAGGAGGCGGACCTATGTTGCGACCCCCACTGCTCTGCTTGAAGATGGTTTTACGATCCCGACCATTTCCCAGAGCACACTTGAACCCGTCGCGTTGAAGAGACACAATCCGTCTGCGCGTAAAAAAAAAAAACCCAATATACCAAAGACACAGAAAACCTGCACGGAAGCAGGCAGACCAGAAAACACAGAAAAGGGGAGAGGTTATTCCCAGAAACGGAAACAACGCTGCTCGTTCTCATATCCCAGAAGATCAGTGGAATAACTCCTCCAAGACAGGCGCGCATGGTAAGAGTCAATAATTTTGATTTTTTTTTTTTAAATTTCCGATTAAAGGGAAATTGTCACTTGTAACTCGGCTCAGGTTATCATTCGTAATCAACTGCTTTTATTTATATTTAAGGCTAGATAAGTGAAGAGGTCTGCTGGGAGTCATCATTTGTGAGACCCGGTGAGAGCAATGATCTCAGCAGAAATAGGTGGAAACTCTTGCGCGTAATGGTTGGACGGTGAAACGGCCGCAGGAACGGGTGTTTTTTTCTCTGTCGGAGCTGATCAATAAGGACAATGCTTGCTTCCCCCGCTTTCTGTGAGCGCCAGCCTCGGATGTGTCAGGAGGACCATGTGGCGCTTTAAGTGACAAACTGCTGGTGTCCATCTTTTGTTCGCGGGGCGTTCGTTTCCCCCCACGAGCCTCGAGGAGTCAAACTTTCCCCTGTAAGCCGCCTGGTTAAAGTTGCAGGAGTCTCATAGTGTGACACGCAAACACATTTCTGCCGCATGCTCAGGTAATCCCCCAGTTTTTCGGGTTTGCGAGGCCAGATTGTTTTTTTTTTTTTTAACTTCGACGTGCCGTGACGTCACTTTCTTGCTTCTAAGTGAGACAATTTCCCAGTCAGTCCTACATCTTCTCTGATCTACTTTTCTCCTCACTGCCGAGAATACTATCCACCGTTCCAGCCAGCGAGCGAGAGATGGTGTCTTTCTTTTCTTCCATACACGAGCAAAGCAAACACCATTACCGAGGGCAGGCCATTTAAAGCGCCTCTCCTTTTGTTATTGTAGCCTAAACATAGCCATGTGGAGGCAGAGGGAGAGAAGGCAAAGAGCGCCCTGTGTGGGAAGTGGATACACGGATACACATTTTCACTCATAGCTCCCGTCTCCCGTTTCGTTAATGAGTTTTTATTGTGTGCCTGATGATCGCGAAAGGGAGAGGGCTTTTATGGTTCTCAAACTGTGGTGCGAGTCCCACCAGTGGTACTTATTAGGCTCTCAAAAAAAAAAAAACATTAGCACTGTAAATATCAATGGATTACCTAAGACTTATGCTTTACGCACCTTGAAGTTGTATAACGTTTAGTCGCACTACAATCATAAACGGCGATGTCATATACCAGCTCGCCATAGCTTATACGTGTGAAGGCTTAAAGCAAGTGTAGGTGCTGCACCTTTATTTACCTTGACTCCTCTATCACCAACAACGGTCACCTAAAGGCTGCAGACGGAGTCCAGCAGCTGCAGCCACGTGGTCTCTCCGGAAGCCCCTCCGCCACGATCGGTCTGTCTCCCACTAGACAGAGCTGCGTGTGGTGTGGCAATCCTCTCCGTTTCTCCTTTAGCGACCTGAAGTTTGGCCTTCGAAACGACACCGGTGGAGGGAGTCGACGGTTTTGACAGCAGGGCTCCCGGGTCTGTTGTGACCAACAGATGGTATTATCACGTCTCCAACCAGGACCCCCGGGAATGCACCTACCGACCCCATGCGTCTTGGCTCGCCGCCACATCCTTGGCCAACCCCGCTATTGGCATCATCGAGGAGGACTTAAAGCTGCTGAGGTTCCTCATGGAGAACAGACAGAGGAGCCTGGCTCAACTCCAGGGACACTGATTGGCTCCACAAACAGCGACAGCCCCGATTAGCGAGACCGTGACCTAGCTACAAACCAAAAAGAGCTACAAACCCTGAGAAGCGCTAGTAAATACTTAATACCAGCAACAACGTTCAATATGCACACAGTCATATTGGTTACTGAACTTGGGGCTGCTTCAAATTCCCCAGTCAGATTCCTGACTTCAGGAAGTATTCTTTTTGGTTTTAGGTGTTATTGGTGTAAAGCTGGCAGCCATAAATGCAAAAAAAAAAAAAAAAAAGGAATACAAATTCAGATTCTTCATTTTATAACATTTCAAGAACATTTTTCCTTTCACATCACAATTAAGTGCTACCTTGCCTTGGTCTCTCAGTGTGTTAAAATGTGTTTAGCAAGTTGTTAAACTGATCAAATGTGCTATATAATTATAAGTGTGTTTTTTTTAGCTTACTCTGGATATTAACTAGAAGAGAGAATAGGAACGATATCCAATGGTCTTAGTGGATCCTCCGCTGGTTGCCTCTCCCTTTAGATGTGTTGAGCTTTATTCTAATTTTAGTTTGCGCAAATACAAGCATTTTCCTATTCAGTAAACTATAATAAAATTTGATTAAACATGTTCTTTTAAGCTTGAAAGAGGAGATGGTCTCTGTTGGTTTATTACGCCACAAGATCCCTTTGGCAACAAATTCTAATCATCTGAGCCATTATAATAAATTATTAATCATAAATATTGATCACGACCACTTTTCACCATCTAAAGCTTAAGCAATGCTCTACATGTCGTAGCCTGCAAGCTTGTTATCATTCTGAACTGTTTTTTAACATCATGTGTCTTCGCTGTATTGATTGAAGCTGAACGCAAGCAGTCAATGTGGAGTCGATCGAACCTGAGTTTATTTAAAACAATAGTAGTGAAAAAGAGTGAATTGATGGCCTGGTTATTGTCCTTTTTTCTATTTATTATACTGTAGCTTACATTTGCCATGCTCTTGAAGATTCAGAGTCATATCGAGATACTTTCCTATTCCAAAAGATGACTTGTTTCATATTCATAAGCCGTTTTAGTGTAGCTGGTAGTTTAGATGTTTTCCAGCCTTGGGACGTGGAGCAGCTGTTGCAATAACTGTTGACATGGCAGGAAATGAGGTCCATAACCCCCACCTGCTCAAATGTGGGCGTTGACTTGACATCACAGTGACACCAACCTGGGTAAAGCAACCTTTTTTTTTTTCTTTTTTTTTTTGGTACACCGGACACATTGCAAAAGATTTTTCATAGCCGCCGAGGAAGGAGAGAGAAAGTTGGAGCTCCTGTTTTTATTCTGTGTCGCCGTTTAAAGCCCTCTTAGAGATATTCAGCGGTGGGTTGATCACATTTAGAAAAGAACGGACAAACCCTTGTGCTGTCAGTGACCTCGACACGTGCGGCGGTCAAAATGACAGCAAGCGGACAGGTGCACAGTGTGTGGAAGTCAATGTTTTATCCGTTCCTGACACAGCCAGCTGCTTTGCAGTCCCACCAAGGAGATGCGCGGATATCTGTATCTGAGTCTGCCCGAGTGTTGAGTGTCAGCCCCTCCAGGGTTTATAATTATCTTTGTCATGGGGCTCATAATCTGTGCGAGCTGAACCCGACTGTATCATGTGCTGTGTAGGATTTATTTTGGAGTCATTGCAAGTCATTTTGTAAGGAATTTAATGTATTTAAAGTAGATCTTCTACACGGTAATGATTTGAGCTTTTTCCTTCTGACCCTGGAAGCTTTCAGTGCTAAAATATCTATTTTTATTCCACTGGTACACATAGAGTTTGTTCCTATATAAGTTATATCCTCTTCTGTACTGAAACTGTGTTGTTTTACTTCTCGCTTAAAGCTACATTTAGTAGCAGGCAAACTATTTATATATAAGTAAAAAAAAAAAAAACATTGAGTAAAAGTAGGTCAGCGGTAAGGGTGAAATATTTGACTAAAAACATGAAAACCGCAGCATAGAAGTAATGTTCCAGAAGGTATTTAAGTAACAACCTCATGTTATGATGACGAGTTAAGGACAAACACCCACTGAAGGCCAAACTTGTTCATGTTTTCAGTAAAACATGTGGGCATGTTTGTCCAGCACATAGCTACTCTTATGTCTGCATTTTTTTTGCTCATTTTTGGCTAATATTTTCCCTCAGGACTCCAATAAATTTGGGACTTGATCTCACATTGGTAAATCAGACTGATTTAGGCTGCATTCTGGCATCAAGTTTACTCACCAGAAGAATTATGTCTGATAATAGTTTCCAGCCACATTAGAATTTTTGGGTGCACAGGCTAAATATGGGTCTGAGTTCGGAGTTATTTTTTCCCGTTTTATCCTGCTGTGGGTAGAAGAGTGACAGATGGACACACTTGTCTCTTAAATAATTATACATTTATCCTGCCTCATTCTGGATCTAAACGATGTGAGAATGACGAGAAACAATTATCCTCACTTTTTGTCAAACAAGAGACTCCTTTCAAGCCACAAAGAGTTGTTTCATCAGCAGGTCTTATATGGGACAAAATACTTCCTGCTTTATGTCACATGAACCTTGCTACACTGGTGCCATTTATAAATACTTTTCAAATTAATAATTTGGCATGTTTCAAAGGGGTCGTTTTTGTTTCGGAAAAAATTTGAGTGTTGTTTCTGAAGGGATGCATATTTAACTGTCGTTCAAGCTAGGCTTTTTTTTTCTTCCTCATAGCTGCTTTAAATTCTTGTTTTTGTTAGAAATCTGAAAAACACAACTATTTGGGTTTTTAACTATAGGGTTATTTTTTTTTTTTAGTTTGACAGCACTTTTGACGAGTTAAAATCAATTAACAAAGACAGCAATTCTGCAACTTTTAAGTGTTTAAGTGCAAGCTATGTTAATGGTTGGAAGGCAGAAAAAAACGTTATCCTTGCAGGAATGTGTTCTAATTTCTGACTCATCAGAGACTTGATGTCTTCTGATATTGTAGGTATGAGGGACCACACTTTGCATATTGTGTTGGGGTATGAGATTCTAAGGGTATAAATTGAGGAAAAATACCATGGTTTCAAAGTAGTTAAACCAAAATGTCTAATGCAATGAATCGTTATAAACAAGAAACTATATTTAGACATACCACAGCTAAAATGATTTACAAAAACTAATTAAACTGCATAAATGTTATAAAGAACATTTATCTGTTGTTGTCATTCTATAACACTGACTTAAACAAAGATTTGGCAGTAGTAAAGTGCTTATTGCACGGAACATAATCCTTTTTTGACATTCTCCCCTTTATTAGGCAATGCAACTGTAATACGCTCATATTAGCTGGTATATTGTAGTGTAGTAGTCTTCTTTCAGCCAGTCGACTGGAAGTGCACAGCAATAGGTGGGGGAGGGCCGGCTTAGCTTTACTTTATGGTCCTACAAAGGAAACATTTATTATGGGTTTACAATCTTGAGATACTTTATATACCATATGATATGCCTTTATCATATTCATACCCTGATATCCGGACCTCCAGTTCGATGCAGATTTTCCTGATGGGATGGTATTTTGATTTAAAATATAAAATGAACCAGTGAGTTTTATCAAGCTGTTGCATAAACATGTTAAATCTGCATTGAAATCACATTCAATATCTGATTATTTATAGGCATTTTCAACGCTACTGTGTGTTGATTACAGTGCCGGCTACTACTGTGAATTCTCCCCAAACCTAAAGCACATAATAGCACCATCAACACCTCTCTTGTTTTCTCTGTAAACATTTGTGTAATATGCAGAGAAATGTACATTAAAAAAGTTTGCAAGATTATTAAAAAGCCATTTTATTGTTTAGAAGTGTTATATATTGTAAAATATCATAGGGCTGGACGATATAGAAAAAAAGCATATCGATAACATAGAAATCATATTGATTGAAATCGATAATTATCAACAAATTCAAAACATATATTTTAAGTTCAGCCCTGGCCATTTTATGCTGTTGCTTAGTGATCTAATTTTAGATACAGAACACACAAACACTGAATTCAAACTCAACCCTTTGTTCAACCAACTATTTACCAAAACTGCAAGTTTTAAAAAAAGAAAAAAAGAGCGCGGGCTCTCTGAACTCTTTCAAGGGGGCGGAGCTTGGTTCCTGGGTCTGCGTTTGTGATTGGTTGGGAGGATGTAATGACTGTAATATTATTCTATTGAACTTTTTATTGAGCCTTTTTCTTCTATCGTCGATATTCGTCTATCGATCAAGATATATATTGTTATTGAATTATCGAGCAGCCCTAAAATATCATATAAAATTATATTAGTAGAGCATTTAAAATTTAAGTCAAAGAGAGACTGTATGTAGTTTCAGAGTGGACCCATGTGCTCCAAGCTTTCTGGGGAATAATTGCCGAGTGTCTCCTGCTGTTAGCTGCTGCTTTTTTCAGAGGGTGAAAGTCCTGTCACATTTCAACAACACTCACAGTTAATTCGAGGTAATTGACTTTTTATGTAACTGACAAAGGTTTTGTTTTTTAGTAAGCAAGTATGGGACCAAAACACAATTACTGAAAAGAAAAAAGCTAAGAGATACTCAAAGTGATATTTTATTGGAATGTTGTTTTTTTTAATAAAAAATATTTCCCAATATTTGTAGGTAAAAAGGAAAGTGTAGACAACAAATCTGGCTTAATGAAGAGTAGTGCAGTAACAGTCGCTGGCTTCGGTGTCAAAGACTCTAAAGCCAGAGTTTCAGAACAATGTGGGTTGCTTCTATATATATCAAAAAGTATTGTTTGACATGAATGTGTTGTAATTCTAAAAAAAATCTGTCTGGTGAAGGAATTATTTACCAATCTACTGAACTATTTAAAGAAGAATGAAGAGCTTCTTGGATATTTATCAAGATATAAGATTTATGTAAGATGAACAAAAACGTGATTACACATAAATTGCAAAAAAAAGGTTGGAAAAAAAATTGCCTAGAGCTGACAGTCAGTGTAATCCACAATGAATATATTATTGTCAATAAAATATATAGTAAAAAATATATAGTAATTATTTGCCAGTTGTGGATCAGTTCATTGGATGTGTTGGTATAGTTCCTCCCCTTAAACATAAAATCTAGTTGGAGACCAGGGAAGAATGCTCTTGGAGGAAGAAAGTGACGATGCACACTCTTCTTGGGCGATTAGAAAACAAATTGACGAATGTAGCAAAGCATACAATGCAAAAATAAAATAAAAAAAACGAATCAGGGAGGGAGATCAGTCCTGGTTGGGCAGAGCTTCTTGCTGTGTTATCAGGTTCTGGGCGGTTGAGTCTTCGCCAATACAGCAAAAGTCCTCTGTAGCCGAAGCTTTCAGGAGAAAAGATATGATGAGAGACTGATCAGTCAATCAGAAATGAACTTTGGATTACATATGGGCTATACGGCAATGAAAAAAAGTTCCTTCTTTCGAACCACATTATTTAGACCAGATACAAACCCAAAAATGTCAACAAACTGTCACAGTAGATAAAATAACTAACTCACGATGGGTTTGTTTTTACATTCAAGGTTTCAAATATGTGATTGTTCAGTTTAATAGAATGACAGGTTCACATTTCAGAGTTTAGGACAATCAGTTCTTAAAGTTATCACTAGCTATGATTTCCCCCCAAAAGCTTTCTTTGACTTTCTAAAGAGACTTTGACTTTTATTGACAGTGGAGGTGGGGATAAACTTAAAATATATGATGCAATAATTGCTCATTCAACTGCATGGATAACTCTTGATGTCATAAAAGTAATCATATTATGCACATTCAGGGTCACCAAGTGAGAAATAAAAGATTGTCTTTAGATTTTAAACATCCTGCAAAGGCAGTTTAAAGGGACTTGGTAGAAAGCATTTTTTTAGGTCAAAGGTAAAATCTGGTGTCTTGGTGTGGACTGCAAATGTGACTCGAAGCCTTCTTTTTATACTGATGATCTTGTCTTTTCTGTCAATTTCTTTTATTCAAAGCAATTTAAATGACACATTAATGAGAACACAAGCAGTAGATCCACACACATCCCGTAGGAGTAGAGCAACTGTTATCAGCATTTAGTAGAGATGTGCTTCCTGCATACATCCCGAGCAATCATTCCAACTTCCTGGGCTGTTTTTCTGTAATTATTTGTGAGTCCACCTAAATTGGACCAATAGAACCCTAATGGATTGCTGTGTTGTTTTGAAGTTGCTCTGCAGATCATCATCAGATTGAGTTTGGAGATCTTCTCTAAATCCTTTGCCAACGCAAACCGTATTTACTGCTTGGAAAACATAATAAACCATGGTTTTGCTTCCTGTCTGCTGTTCAGCTGAGATGATTTTATATATATTTTTTGGACTGAGACATTCAAATAAAAAGAGTCAGTCTTCATTAGTCGGTATACTGATCCATTGTCATTAAAATGGGCATCAATGGTTTCTGACGTACACAGATCTTTAGCTCTTATTGCATTTGAAAAGGAGTGCAGCAACTAATAGCCCACAGTATTAATCAATAAAGGAAGCAGCCTAGAACCATATCCACAAATTTATCCCAGTATTCCTTTGTAATGCAGTTTTAGCCATAACATAGTGAGTGATTTCTTGCTTCCGTCAAGACATTGCTGTCTGTCCTCACAGTTGTGTTGGGTATTACAGTCACAGCAAGAATTATTCATACCCCAGGCAAATGTAAAGTTAATGTTTACATGTTTCATCTGATTGAAAGTAATATGAACATTTTGGAGTTGCACAGCCACAGTCATGATCCTTGGCTGTTGGTCTTAATTAGTTAATCGCACTCACCTGTATTGTACGAAATTTCCGTTGATTCCCAGTTGCATTTAAGTTCCGTGTTTCTGTTCCTTTCTTGTTGCATCGTCTGTTTTCCATCCCTGTTACTGAGTTTAGTGTGCTTCAGTTCCATTAAATAGTATTCTCTCCAATATGCACCTGCCGATGTCTTGCTGTCGCTTTGGTCCTTCATCACAATCCATGACAGCCAGAGTCCTAATATGAATCTGTTTGACAGTCTTTGGAGGGGACTAAAGATTAGGATGAAGGTATGGAGGCCTTCCAGCCTCAACGACTTGGTGCTCATCGCCAAAGAGAAATCTTTGAAATACTAGAAGAAACTTGCCAAAAGGTCAGGATTTATGAGAAGTGTTTTGTTATAATGCTAATATTCTTTATGATTTTTTAAGAGTATAAACAAGTTTTGACATCAAGTCATTGTTTACTGAAATATAAATAAAAACATACCCCCCCCCCCAAATAAATACCCAATTCCATTGCTTTGCTATCTTTTGAGAGACATGTATCCTGTTTCCAATCACAGACAATCTTCTTGGTTATTGGAAATTCAATCTAAACTGAAACATGACAAGGATAAAATTAATTTGTGGCTTGATTGTATGTAAAATACATGCTTTATTTTTAATACGTCTCCAAAAAAAAAAAAAAAAAAAACTTTAGAAAGTAGGGTATGTTCAACAATATATTGTAAATTCAGAATTTGGGTAAATGATGCAATTGCTGGGACACAAAATGTATTTATCAATTTAGATGTGGTCAGTTTTGAATAATCTACTTTAATGATGGTTAATTTGCAATATTGATGCATATTGAAAATGTACTATTGTTTCTGTCAATCTGCCCCAGGGCACCTGTTGCTACAAACATAGCTCACCACAGGCAGGCTGTGAATGGGTGAATGACTGTAGTGTAAAGCTCTTTGGGGTTGTCAGAGTTGATAAAGCACTATACAAGTACAAGCCATTTACAATCTACCACTATACTGCCAAATATATTCATTCATTCATCCAAATTATGGAAATGAGTTGTTCCAGCAGGGCCACATGTGTATAACAGGCACCAGACATGCAGACGGTTTCTGCAAACATTTGTGAATGAATAGGTCTCTCTCAGGAGCTCAGTGAACTCCGTTGTGGTTCTCTGATAGGTCCTGTGCAGCAAATTCAGTCACAAAGTTTTCTGTCTTCTGAATATTTCATAATCAACTGTCCGTGGTACTATGACAAAGTGGAAGCTATTGGGAACAACAGCAACTCAACCATGAAGTGGTAAGCCATGGAAAGTGACTGAGTGGGGGCAACAGATGGTGAGGAAGATAGTGTTCAGAAGTCGGCAACATTCTGCAGAGACAATCACTACAAATCTCTAAGCTTCAGGTGGCCTTTAGAGGAGCTCAGCAACAGTGCATAGAGAGCTTCATGGAATGGGTTTCCATGATCGAGCAGCTGCATCCAAGCCATACATCACCAAGTGCAATGAAAAGCATTGAAGGTGGTGGTGTAAAGCAGGCTGCCACTGGACTCTAGCGCAGTGGAAGAACGTTCTCCGGGGTGACGAATCAAAGTTTTCCATCTAGCAACGTTATATTGAAACCTGTGGATTAAGAATAGGATATCACTTAAATTCATATGCGAGTCAAGGCAGGTGAGCAAATACTTGTGGCAATGTAGTGTATTTTTCATCGACTTGCTTAGAGGTATAAACAGCGGGATGAATTCCCAGGGCTTTGGTTAGTGGGAAGTGTTGTAAACACAGGGTTTAGTTAGCATCCAGTTGAGTTCAGGTGGTGCTGATAACACAGGACGTGAGCACGGGTAGCTTTATTCACAGCAGTTACGTGTTGTGGGATAAGATGGTGCTGCCAGACGCACTTGACGGAACCTTGTGCGTTTCCTCACGTCCACGCACCAGTGCCCCACAAACTGCCGCCACAGTCATTGCTGCCTGCTTTTAAAACAGTGCACGAATAAACGGCAACTAATTATGGAGGAATGCTCCATATGTTTTGATACTTATTAACAGGGACTTGCCCTGTAACAATGTAAGATCACCTTCAGTAAGTGTTATTCGTTTGATTTGATTTAATTATTTATTTCACTCACAGCTTAAACGAACATTTCATGTTATAAAAACAGAACCAAAACAGGAAACAGAATGCACCCATCTTCTTGTTCAAACCTTTCAAATGTCACACAGATCCAGTAGTACTAAATGTGACCTTTAACTTTCATGTGATGCCAGGGGCTGGTTTGTTGCACAACAGAACCGAGTCCAGCTCCAGGAACCTTTAAGGTCGTTTTTCTGGTTGTCAGGAAAATATCAAACTGACCCTTTTCTCCCAGTTAAGCAGCATTAAACGGTGTCCATTCTCATAAATAAGAATTAATACTTTTAAGACATATTTCTGTTGCCATTAAAAACTATTTATTAATTCAGCATGGATTGGGTTAATTCACAAGTTAGCTTTTTGGTTTATTTATCTGTTTTTAACGGTGCAATGATCAAGCGACATTCAGGGCTTTGATGGAGTTTACATTTTGCTTTCTGTGAAAATGGCTTGTTTATCCATTGGCCGCACAAGATATGAACCCAGAATAAGTTAAACGAGGACAGCCTAATATACCAGGTTGAAGTTTATGTAGGTTATAGTGTTATCAACTTAAATTTTTTCAAAATTATTATTCATTGATAATTCAATTATTTAAAAAATCCAAACTTTCTTCAAAACGTTTACTTTAAACATAATAAATATAAATACTGGCAATTATAATAATCACAGATGGACCTGTACAATCTATTAAATCCCAATTATTATTGTGTATCAATGTGTGGGACTCTGTTGTAGCAAACAGCTGGTTGTTTGCAATATTTGGTTGGCTATTGTTTTTCTGTTGCATTTATACTTTACAGTACATGAAATTAATTTTTATTCATTTCAACACAACAGGCCAAATACACAATATTTGGCCTGTTGTGTTGGCTTCCACTGCAACCGATGAACACATGAACACATTCAGATTTTAGTGCCTAAAATGTTTGATCAGACGGAAAATGCATGGGTGGGTTAACCCTAACAGGAGCATAAATGTTAGTTTCTCAGCAGTTTTTAACAATACTGTAATCACAATAAAATAAAACAGATTTCACAATAATCACATCATGCATTACATCTGTCAAATTACTAGCTCTCATACAAATGACAGAAATTATACTACTAATTTCTCCATTCAGATAGCCGATATAGTTTGTCTCTGCAGAATAAAGGCCATAATAGTCGATGTGACTCTGATGATTGTGTGTTTAAATTGTGACGGGTGACAATTTGATGTGCTATTTCCATAATTTCTGTTATGACTGCAAGATTTCTAAATGAGGGGTGTGTTTTTATCTTTCGTTAGTTCTTATATTTTAAGCTTCTCTAATGGCTTTTGTTCCAAATATTTATACATAGATGAATACTTTCACCACGTGCTGCTTTCTGTGGTTTAAATATAACATTGCATGAAAGCCCATTTTTCTAAACCACTTTTCAAAATAGGAAAGGCAAGAGAACATACCATTCAAGTAAAGCACAAATATGTC
Source organism: Fundulus heteroclitus (assembly GCF_011125445.2). Taxonomy (NCBI): domain Eukaryota; kingdom Metazoa; phylum Chordata; class Actinopteri; order Cyprinodontiformes; family Fundulidae; genus Fundulus; species Fundulus heteroclitus. The sequence goes on along the minus strand of NC_046380.1, from coordinate 19,431,556 downwards.
GATATTGATATTTTATAAAAAAGTCACAGGGAAAATACGATCCTGAACTGCCCCACATTTACCGTCTGCATTAATGAAAACCAGATTGGAGTAGGACCCCATGTTATCTTGCCACCATGAACAATGAGCAGGATGATAAGAGAGTTAAAAATATATCTCCAAAGCTCACCGTTGGGAAACTGCGTGGACATTTTTCTGTGTGGCATCATGCTACCATAATAAACTAGGAACTAATTCCAGTAAATGTGAAAGACACTGTCTCTTTCATTAATGGATTTCCTCAGTGGTTTCTTTAAACTCTGCTGCTGCAAAGATAAAGAACAGATATGATTTGCTTTCTCCACAAGGAAAGCTTTTAAAGTCATAGAGTACGTGTGTTTTATGGTTTAAATGTACTTTTCAGCCTTTACATGTGTGATTCCGAACTTCAGGTTATTCCATTGCATATTAATTTCCTGCACTGAACTGATCTAATTGAACGTGATAAATGTTAGAGACGGTTAAGAACCAGCACCGATAACGGACCTCCTTCTGTATTTACTGTAAAGTCACTAATCCTCTTAATTATGTCCATGAAATGAAAACAGTGGTTATGATCTCTCCGGGGTTAGGTGTGATAACACTGTTTGTGTTATTTCCCTAAATGCGCTTTCACACCAGCCCCGTTTGGTCCACTTTAACCAGGGCAGAGCTTGTACCTTGGGTTGGCCACTTCATTTGGGCAGGTGTGAAATCTCATTTAATTACGGGTGCGGCCGAACAAGTGAACTCTGGTACGCCTGAAAACGTGGGTCATGGTTTAGTTGGAAGTTTGGTTTTCTTGCAAAGAAAAAGCAACAGCCTATCCAGTGATCCAGAAACAGAAGGTGAACCAAATGGAGGAAGTGACGTATGATTTACAGACACATATATGTGACCTGAAAACGTTAAAAACCTTTCAATACTTCAGTCTGTCTGTCTAATCAAAGCAGAAAGTCACATGTTGCTCTCTGTTGCCTGTCGAAACAACAAGACCACCAGCTGAAGTCAGACTTTCAAGAGGGAAAGTCAACACGAGAAGTTGGAAAAGAGGGATTTGTTTTGATGCTACTATTAACAATACAAGGTGATAATAGTGTGTTTCTCCCAATTTTGTCCATTCAAACACAGAAAGAACATGTCCACAAATAAATAATGTAAAGCACAATGCGTGTTTCTAGTTTAATTAGATATCAACAGTCAAAAGAGCTAATAAATAGAAACTTTGACTACAGTTGGGATTCCCCCTTAATTTTCAGTCTGAGAACCTGGAAAATCTGACTTCTGAGAATGAGTCAATAGTCTGTCGCTTGCTGCAGTCCTTGTAGGTACTGCTGCAATCATATCTTGTGAACAGAGCAACATGCGTGTAACTTCACCTGGGTAGCTTGTCGTGATAGCGCCTCAAAAGAGCGGTGCAGCTGTTGTAACTGCATCAAGTTGTCTACACGGTTTGGTGCTCTTTTAAAAGTGCAACGTCAAAGTAAACAAAACAAAATGAAGGTTTAAAACTTTTTCGGCACACCTTTCTATGCCAGGCCCAGTTCCCTGGACTGTCCTGGTGTAGAAGCATCCTAATTCATTCATCAGCTGCAAGAGGGGGTTGTCTCAGAATTTAAATCCTCAGTGTGACTTAGATTTGAATCGGCACATCAAATATTTTTCCACCTACAAATTATCACTATCAGTGTACAGTGCTGAAACAGGATGCAGCGACCAGGGCTGGACGATAATTCCATAACATTATATATCGATCAATAGACGTATATCGATGATAGAAAAAAGGGTAAATAAAAAGTTAAATAGAATAACAGTTTTCCTTCCTTTTGCATTCTAGCCATGTAGGTTTATATTATATCATTACATCCTCCCAACCAATCACAAACACAGACCCAGGAAACACTCCGTCACCACGCTCCATCTCCCTTCAAAGAGTTCACAGACCACATGTTTATGTTTCTTTTTTAAAAACTTGCAGTTTTGGTAAAGGTTGGTTGAGTTTGAATTCAGTGTTTGTGTGTTCTGTATCTAAAAATAGGTCCCTAAGCAACAGCATAAAATAGCCAGGGGTGCACTTAAAATAAATGTTTTGAATTTGTTGATAATTATCAATATTGCTCAATATGAGTTCTATTTTATCGATGTGCTTTTTTATTCCTATATCGTCCAGCCCTAGCAGGGACTTAAGTTTTGAAGCTTTGATAAGGGAAAGGTTAACTTGAGCAAACCAAATGACTCATTCAGAAAATAGGCCATAATCTTTTACTTTTCCAATTTAACTTTTCATTGTAAATGAAAACGTGGCCCCTAATGGCCTCATCTGTGTTTAAGTTTTATGCAGTGTTACATTATTTGTCTTATACCTCAGGTTTCTGCTATAGCTGCAGCTGAATTGTGTCTGAATTGATTGTACAGTATGACTAGCACCATGAACGATCTTATAGTGAGAGGACAATGAGAACATTGTACATAATTCACAGAGGAAGCTGCTAACAAAACACAATCTACGTAAGTTAACACTGTACAACTGTGAAGAATATTAATTTGTGCTACTGAGGCCTTGAGAGGCGATGTATAGGACGGATGTACAGCTGATTATAGGGATGCCTTCTGCAATGCTACAATGGGAATTTCAACTGGTTACAACACATTACATTTTTTCTTCTCCTTTTTTCGCCTTTTTATGGCAATGAATATGTATTACCGTGAATACTAGGGCTGGGTATTGATTTATATTTCAAGAATCTATTCAATTCCGATTCTCAAGATTTAGAATCGCTTCTTTTCGATCCGATCCAATCTCAATTCGGATTGCTGGTATTAAAAATGTATTTAGCTGTTACCTGAATTACATGACTGTATAGTTATGCAACATTTTGATACTAGTATTATATTAACATTTAACAGCAAATTAATAAAGAAAATAAATAGTTATGGCGACTGTAAGGACCAAATCCACTCCTTGAATTTTGGTTCATAATTGGAGAATTGTTTTTTTTAAGCAGCCCTAGTGAATACGATCTTATAATAAAGAGATTTAAAGGTTACAGTAATGAATATTGTTTCAGGAATTTTAGGCATGTTGTGAGCGATTTATAGACTGTTTAATCCCTTTAGTATATTTCACAATAAATAGAGTGCTGTGAAAAAGGATGTTAAGTGTATTCAGTTTTTTAAATGTTTCAAGCATGAAAACACGAGTAAACACAAAATGCAGTTTTTAAATGATAACATCTAAGGGAAAAATATCCAAATCCTGTTCTATTTGCAAAATTATATTTCTCTTGTATTAAATAATGAATAAAATGACTAACAACAGTTTTTGGAAAGCTGAGTTAAACTTCGCAAGCCACACCCAAATCTTTAAATAAAGCTGGTCTTTTACAAACTAGAAATCACTTTGATAGAACATGTCTGATGACGGAAAATAGGCTAAAAGATTTCAAAAGCAACACATCATGCCCTGATCTGAATAAATTGATGAACAGACGAGATGCAAAGCTGCAGTTATGAATCGGTCTAAGAGGGTTACGAAGCTTTTTTTTAAGGCTTTGGAACATGAGTGAACCAAAGTAAGAGCCATCATCCACAAATGGCGAACACACGGAACAGAGGTGAACAACCCCTTACCCAGGGGGTCACAATAGAACCCAAACGAACACATAAAGCACTGCAGACCTTACTTGCCTCAGTTACAGTAAGGTTAGCGTCCATGATTCAACAAAAAGAAAGAGACAGGGCAAAAATGGCTTCCACGAAAGAGCACCAAGGCTAAAACTCAGCTGACTAAAACAAACACAAATGCATCTTGATTAACCCTCAAGACATTTTGGGGTATATTCAGTGGACTACTGAAACACTTCTTTGATGGTTTGGCGCACACCAGCAAATCTACCTCTCAATGGCTCAAAAGAAATGAGTGGCCTAGTCAAAGTCCAGACTTAAATCTGATTCAGATGGATGGGGGTATTTTTTTCACAAAGAGTCAGGTGGGTTTAGATAGATTATTATATTTTAACAGGTTGAAATTATTATTCAAAACTGAATTTTGTTTCTGCATTTCTGGTTTTCTTTGCCTGATTAAGATTTGTTTAAACTTTCTAAATATGTAAATGTGTCAAAAAAACAAAAGCAAAGGAAATCTTTAAGGAGGTCAATACTTTATCACAGTACTGTACAACCTTGGCTTTTTGTGACGTTTTGAAAGTAGCACAGACAATCTGTAGGTCTTTACTGCATGAATGGGCAAACAAAATTCTGAAAACTCGAACAGACTTTGACCTCTGACTGTGTGGTGATAACCTTGACTTGTTTGCTTTACTCCAAACTGAAACATGAGACTCCTACAAACTTTTCAGGATATTATCACAGCTTGTGATTCTTTTCAGGTCTAAGCCTTCTCCATGAGTGTATGTATTGCAAAATGTTTCAGCAAAGATAAGAATGAGAACCAAAAGACGGCAGGTCCTTTAGTCTGTTGGGTCACTATGTCAAAAGTTAGTGATTGCTGTCTGTGTACTGAACAGACAGATATAAAACAGATAAATTGCCTCAGTCTGACACTGATGACCCAATTCGCAGAAAAAAAATCAGCTGTAGTGTCACAGTGAGCTCTAATTGAATCAGATTCAAGTATGATAGAGATACTTCTCAACTAAGTCTGTGGAATACGCTTTCTGCTGAACTGAAGTCTGTTAGTTATTCACCTGCATGCGAAACAAGCTCCAAAACTGTGCTATTTAATTTTCTTAATGCCTGTCATATGTTAGCCTCGTGAGACCATCCTGATCTCGCGAGCTTTCAAGGTTTCACTCGCAGATCAGTCTGGCTACTCTCCGTTGAAGAAAATTTGGAGCCGTTCACCAAACGAACGTCCAATCAGCGTTGGCTTTGAGGCGGGTTGAGGTGTGACGCAACGGGAAGCGCGTCAGTTCAGTCTAAACAACATGGCGGCTTCAGCAGATGAAACTAGCGTTAGCGTGGCTATCGAGCAAGTTTTATCGGAATTACAGAGTATTTCTTTGCTGAGCTAACGAGCCTTTACCTGCAGCAGCAAGAGTAGCTTGGCTTGTGGTTGTGTTTTCGTCGTCGCTCGTAAGCGACGACGAATCTGATTGGTTTATTTGGCCCGTCTATCACCAACACAGGCCAATCAGCTAACCAGTATTTTCGCCCCTTCCCAAAATTACTTCAACGGAAGGTTTCCAGATGGATATGCGGAGCAAATCTATCTGGCAGAGCCAGGTTAGGCATATGTAACCTGACAACAGCCAGCTGCATGTATCGCTCCGCCTAGCTCCACTCACATACATCTGGGACACGGCCATAGGCATTGCCTTTACTGAAGGCTGGGCCTTATCAAAACTCCTTGCATATGATTGGATAAGCCACTTGTCTGTCATCTTTATCGACGTGCTAAACGCGGAAAAAAAAACAACTTTTATTATTTTTTTATGTGTTTGCGGCTGTAGTGCAGGGTTTCCCGCAGCGCTATCTTGGCAAGGCGGCCGCGGAAAAGGTGTCGTCCACCCCCCCCCCCCCCCCCCCCCGCTCCGCGAGCCGGTCCGCGGAAAACGTGTCGTACACCCCCCCGCTCCGCGAGCCGAGGCGCTAAGAAGAGGGGGGAAGACAGGCGGCAAAGCGCCGCGGGTCGGAGTCGATCCCGGGCTGACCGCCCGAGCCGTTCTCTGATGTTCTTTTAATGAAACAATATTAGGTAGATTGGACAACACGGAAGAAATAGCAGCATCAATGCTAACGCTTGCTTCCTCGATGCGAGCCGCCATTGTTGTTGGAATCTCACGGTGGCTTCTCCACTACGTCACATCCATGAAACACCCGCCCTGCGTCCTGATTGGCCAGACCAAAAATTTGGTTGGGGAAATCATTTTCAATGAGCCGTGTCCCAGATGTATGTGAGTGGAGCTAGGCGGAGCGATACATGCAGCTGGCTGTTGTCAGGTTATGTCATATGTGCTTGCTCCAAACTCTCTTTCAAATTGAAGTGAAATTAGTTTAAATTAAATCAAATGTTTTATAAACGGTCAAAACCACAATTACTGTAATTAGAATTTAAATTTGAACCCATTTCAATCTATAATTCATTTAAAAAAATCCCCAGAACAAGCTGTACAATAACAAAAGTTGCAGAACAGTGTACAGCACGGCATCACTCGAAATACAATGACCACCGAAGCCATTAATAGTGATAGCAAGGCCTCTAGGTTAAATTTGAAGTGATAAAGTGAAGATTTCCAGGCTGATTTACCCAGTGGGGAGAAAGTTAGTGGAAATGTTGTCTGAGTGCAGTCGTTTGGAGATTGACAAAACCAGCGCTCTGCAGTGAAACTTAAAACCCCATTAGGATGAGCCCAGTCTGCTGTTTGTTGTTCAATGATGAATGACCACCTGTGCCAAAAATTGTAACAAGAAACGCTAAGAATTGGGCAGCCTTAAGACTACACATAGCTAGCTGTGCTCCAGTTCTGACCAGCATCTTTATTCTGATAAAAAAAAAAAAACTTTATTAAGATTCCAGCAAAAGTGCTGTTACTAGAGTTTTCTGTAGCTCTATGAAGGATAGGGTACCAAAAGCGCTTCCCTCACCCCTCCTGTTGCTGCACACTGCCAGTGTCTTGGTTCAGTTTAGGAAGAACCAAAATGCAGAGCAGTAAAATTATCGGGTTTTAACAAGAAAAAATAAACAAAGGTTACGGGGAACAAACGGGAACAAACCCACCAGTGAGCCTATATACTGAGGAAAGGTGTGGTTAATGACATGGACTACTTAGAAGAGAGCACAGATAACATAATTCTAACTATAGTAGTCAATTTGTTATTAGGAGGAATAATTGTTGCTTTTCTGTTCTGAAATAAAAACAGTCACATCAAGTGAAGTTTTGATTTGAAGCTTTTGTGTTGATACGGTTTTATCATGAAACCCGTGTATTTTTTTTACTTAAGGTTATCCTTCTGTGAGAACCCTACACTGTACCTGTCCATACCTATACATAAATAAACAGTCTTACTTACATTTCTACTGCTTTGTTTTTAGAAATTCAAGATCTGAAGCCCTCCTTCAGTGAACGCACACACAGGCCAAAGAGAATCTGATATTTCTCGGAAGATGGAGCCTGCTGAGTCAGAGATGAACATATTATCCAACGGGAAACCCCATGATCTTGGAGATGACATGGGTGTGCCAATGAAGACGTTGCTAGCAGAGGATCAGTGAGTTTGCTTACATTTCTTTTTTTTTTTTTTTACACATAGATGAATGGCTGCCTTGTTTTTTTAACACTGCATGTAGCAAAAACTTTTACTCTTCTTTCCTCCTTGTTGCCTCTCTGTGGTTATACTTATGCGAAAACCACATCCTTGGTACTGTACAGTAAACTTAGTGAGCCAATAGCTCTCTTTTATTTGCAAATAATAAAACTGACCTCTGCATTTATGTTTAACAACGAGTGGGATAAAAGGTGTGGTTAGAAACATAAAGTATGACTCTTGTGTACATTTCTATTTCTTTAAATGCATGTTTGCCTTGTTTTTGTGCTCACCTCATCTGATGGATCCTTGTGCAGAAATGGTACTGAATCTGTCAGGTAGGTTTGTTAAGAACTATGAGGAGTTTTTTTTCTTTTTCTGATGTGTTCACAAGTCAGAGGTGGTTTGACTACAAATTCATCTATTTACTTTTGGTCTCCAGATTTGATGACCCAGAAGGAGCACTTGAGTGTGAGGAGTTCTTGCCCAGCACAGATGGAAAGAAGCCCACACGTTTCACTGATGTAAGTGTTTTTAATTCAAGGACACTGTAGCTTCATGTTTGCTGTCATAACATTTTATTTAAAAATATCACCGATTTGGCTTTGGGAATGTATATTTGGGAATGAGAGGGTAGTAACATTAAATTCAAGTGAACGACAGCACCCTGTCAGGTTTATTATGTTTAATGTTAGTTTGCTAAGGAGTAGTCTGAGCTCACTTGTTCCGTTTTATCAAACTCGTTCCCAGTTTGAAGGAAAGACTTCCTTTGGTATGTCAGTCTTCAACCTTGGCAATGCGATTATGGGCAGTGGCATCCTAGGACTGGCTTATGCCATGGCTAACACTGGCATACTTCTCTTTTTGTGAGTAAATCATTTTTCATTTTAACTGCAACTTCCTAGGTGATTTTGAATTACATGACTTTAATTTGTGCACGTCCAGAACAGTTTCTCAAATGCTAGACAACAGGGAAAAAAGCTAATTTACCTTAATGTCTGGAGTTTGATGCTAAAGCAGTGGTCACACTGTTTCCTGGGTATCGTTGTGACGTCACTGTCTTGTATTTTTGTTCCTAATATTTAAAGCATGCTATCCCAAGTATGTTGCACATTGAAAGTTGTATGTCACATGGGTCAAGGCATGAACAAATTACATAGATTTGTGGATCATAAATTCCTGTTTTTGAAGTTTGTTCCTTTTTAAGGAAAAATAGAGTGTGAGTATTGGGATCAATGGTGTGGTATTCAGTGTTCTACTGTCTCATAATGGGGTACAAAACTCTGCTGTGACAGCACTGCCTGGTTTTATCATCTGCTTTTCATAATTGAGGATCAACTTGGGATTAAAGTGGATTGTTTGAAAGTTTGCACCATTTGGTTTACAGATGATGCAGCTTTAAAGATGTTTTTTTTTTATTGTGAATCGAACATCAAATAAAATCCATACCTTGATATCCCTATTTGTTCCCCTTAACGCACAAGCGATAGGCGGCCCTGCAGCACAGCTAACTGATGCAGGAAGTTAGACAGGTAGCGGTTCAAAAATTTAAAGGAACTATACCTGGTTTTATTTTTGCCTGATCAAGAATGCAATGTATTATGAATTAAAAGACATAATTTGATAATAAAAATTGACTAATTGATAGTGTGATCAAGCAAGTCCAGGTTGTTTTTTTAGTAGGAAATAGCAGTGAACTGGGGACACCCTGCGGCATTTTCTCTGCCAATGGCACAATGAGCTGCAGAGCCGTTACTAAGCAGCAGCTCCTCCATCGCGAGCATGACAGGGTATGTAAACAGAACAGCATGTAAGGGTCGACCACTAACAAAGGAAAATATCATTTACCCGAGACATAGCTATTTATGTCTAAGAAAATGAAGAAAAGTCCCTCGAAGTAGCCTTGTTTCCTCCAGAGTATTACGCACAAGCTTGAGGCGCGTGTTATGTGTATGTCTCATGCATGTCTAGGGTTTCTCATTTGGAAAAAAAAAAACTGCTGAGGGCGGGGCTTACAGTTCAAAGTAAACTGTTCTCGTCACTCACAATTCCAATTCGTGCAGAATCAGGTATAGTTCCTTTAAGTTTTACGTTGCTTCAAAAGTCATCAGATGGTTTTTATCATCTAGCAGCCATTGTAGTGTGTTCTGCTTATGATGTTCCTGCAGTAATAAGTCAAAAGCTCTCATACATGTTGCTAAAAATATCGCTAGAAATTTCTACTAGAAAGGCTTAGCACTAGATTTGGCTGTTTAGCTAAATCTTTTCTAATAATCCTTAGTCATTGTTGCGATGAGCTGCTTAATCAAATCTAAACAAGCAGCCTGTATTGATGCTGCCGTTCTGTGATGGGCTAATTTACAGCCTGTCACTGAGCATATTGCTTAAAAAGCACTCTGTGATATGCCCACTTCTAGTCACACTGTCTTTTTCTCAGACCCTGATCCTACCCTAGCTGCCAAAGATAGGTCAGGCAAAAGACACGTCTCAGAATAACCAAACCTCCAGACGGCAGTGAGACATGTGGACTGCTCGTTTACTTTCCTCCGCTCTGTGCAGACTGCTGCTGTCACGCCACGATTCTCAACGTCTCAGTCGTGTAGTCTGTGTTTGTGTAGCAGACGAGAACGCAAAGGGCTGAATGGAGTGCAGGGTAAAGAAAATATCAACTGTGAAAGAAAAAAAAAATCATGTATGTGATTACTGTAAATGTGCAAAGCATGGATCTGGCAGTAAAAAAAATATTTTTGTACATTTATGTGGGCTTTTTATTGGTTATAAACATAATAAAAGCTGCAATTTTTTTTTTTTGAGTTTGAACAAGAACCAAAACAGATCATCATGAAACTGATAAAATATAGGGAAGACCCAAGAGACTCTTTCAAGCAGTATATACCAATCAATTTTATTTATACATTAGTTCCCTCAAAACATTCTCTATAAATATATATATGTATTCAAGGTAATATTATATTTGAATCAATCAGCTACTTAAGTGTTTCCATATTTATATATTCTAAATACGTTTGGTGTATTCTAAATACACCAAAAGTATGAACCTTGTCTTAAATAAATGCTAAGTATCCTTGTAGATGTACATTTATACTGTGATCAGGTGTTATTAGTGTCAAATCCCATAGCTCTCAATAAATCATTGACAATTTGGGCCAACATTTATTTCTAAATTTTATTTAATTTATTTCAGAAAATTATTCCTTATCATATGAAACTATTATTTTCCCAAAATAATGACTGAGAGTAAAACTTCTGTCATGTTTAATAGCTTCTGAAACCAAAACCAAATGTTCACACTGAGAAGCAGTCATTTCCAAACAGTTCAGAAACTCCAGGTTAAAATAACTTTATTGATGCAACATATCAGTTCCTCTGGCTCAGTTGTAATGACTTTTATATTTGCCGTGGCCGCGATAATCCAATATATAATAATGCATGTAAGTCACTTTCGGAAGGTCTGTGTAAGGATGGGGTCATGAACGAAGCCTGACTTTTCAGGAATGCAGGAATGACCTGAGATTCGTGCTCAAACGTGTTTTGGTTTCTGTGCGTTTATAGACAACATAGGAAACAGCGTGTAAATGAGAATTGATCTCCATCATTTAAGTACTCTTCCAGGTTATATATCAGTTATATTAGATATAGACTAAGACTTAAAAGAAAAAGATCAGACCGGAAAACACATATAGAATAAGGTGTAGAAGCAAAATACAAATTAATCTTGACATATTAACAGGTTTACAATCAACTTTGTGTTTGTCTCTGGTGAACCTTTGTTGCAGGTTTCTTTTGACTGCAGTTGCAGCCTTATCGTCCTACTCCATTCATCTACTGCTCAAATCTTCTGGCATCGTGGGTGAGTTTTGTGTCACTTTTCACCTTTTTTGTAATCAAATCCTGAACCTGTTTCTAGAGTCTATGAAGGTTAGACGATTTCTATCGGATATTGATGAAAATATATACTTTTTTTGCATTTAAACTCTTTTTTTAAACTGAATCCGTTCTTAATATGCAGTCATATTAAATAAATTGGAATATTATTGAAACAACAATTTATTTCAGTAACTCCGTTCACTAAAGGAAACATATCAATTAGCACAAACTGATGATATTTTAAAGCTTTTATTTCTGTTAATTATGATTTTTTTCCCTACATCCAGCTAATAAATACACAACATTTAGGACTAGAAGATAAATAAAGACCAATAAAACATTTTTCAGGCAGAAATGGGGGTTTAATGAAAAGAATGATTCATACCTGTCTTTTTTTTTTTTTTTTTTTGTTAGTTAAAAGGTACTTTTAATCTGACAAACAAGCCTCTTGGAACTGCATATTCTAGTTTATTGAATATGACTGTAAAAGAAGCCATTGGAACTTTAATTGAAAGTTTATGGACAAAACAACACTGGCGCAAAGATTTTGGTCATTTTGTTTAACTCCGTCCATGCCACACAGCTTTGCATTTAACAGATTAGGTTACCTGGTAACTTTTTTGAAAGCTTGAATAGCTCATATGGAGAGAACCTTATAATGAAAAATATCATGTAACATAAAGCAAATTTTAAAATGTCTTGACAAATATTGAACCAGTGAATCGGACCAATCCGATTATGTTTTATTGTTTTTTTTACTGTGATTTTATTGCGTTGCTTTGAGGGCCATCTCAGCAGCTTTGTCTGGATGTAATTGCCAGTAATCTGCTTCCAGGTATTCGTTCTTATGAACAGCTGGGCAACAGGGCCTTTGGTACTCCTGGAAAAATGGCTGCTGGCATCGCAATCACCCTGCAGAACATTGGCGGTGAGCGCACTCATTGAATTTGTGATGTCCTTTGGGAGTTTGATTGTTTACAGTTAGACTGTCAAAGCAAGAATTATGGACCATTAAAGTGGTTTGACTTTAAACCCCAAAACAGACAACGACAGCCGCTTAAGCCACCGGCATTACTTTCGTTTTTGTTCTTAGTTATAAGTATGGGGTGTGGGGGAAGTCTTACGAGAAAACAGTTAAAAATCTGCTGGTAAAAAGCTTTATTGTTTGTGGTGGGTAAGTTAAAGACAGCCGCTTGTAGTACGGGGACAGCATGTGTGGCTTGAAATCTCAGACTGAAGCATTTCAGAGACAGACTGGCTTCTGTGCTAAAATTTGTGATTAATGACTTTTGGCAGGTTTTTATGAAACGTTTTCAGCACAAAGAGATCCAATTAACCCAATGAATTTAGAGGTAAGATTATTGGACATGAATGGGTTATTAAATGTGCATCCAGTCTAAAAGCTGAGTGGAAAGTACTTTAGTAACCCCAGGCAGTGACAGGGCTGTGTAAATAGTTGTTAAAAAACAATCGCTTTAGATTTCTGCCTTTTTTTTTCTTTCTACTATTTTAATAAACAGCTCAAATTAATGTTTCAACTGTGAAAAAAAGTTAGATTAGTGATAATAGTCACCTCTACCAGGCTACTAAAACCTTAAGCTGAATCACTGCTCTGTCATCAGCAGTTGACGCCATGCTGCCGCATTCGTAAACCAGGCTTGATAAGTGTTTGCGTGACATAGCATTTGCTATGTGGGTGTGATCAATATGCCACGGTAGCTGCTTTCAGGCTAGCTTTGAATAACCTTTAGTTTGCATCTTCTGGTTTTCTTTTCACAGCCATGTCCAGCTACCTGTACATCGTTAAATCAGAGCTGCCGCTGGTCATCCAAGCTTTCCTGAAGGCGGACCCCAACTCTGAGTGAGTATTGTTTGCTCGTCATCACAGACGTCAGTGGGCCAGTTCCAGTGAAAGGCACGTGCGTCCCGCTGGTCGTTGACCCGGACTATAGTTTCTGTGTGTGGGACAGGGGGCCTGGCGGTTGTTTGTGGGGCAAAAGTTTTGCTTTCCACATGTTGTTGATTCAGTCACGTTCGGGGTGTGAAAAAAAGTGAATGCTTAGAATTGGTTGCGCTTTAGGAAGGTCTTGATTGTAAATATATAGGTCAATGATAAGGATGTTTTTGTCTTTGATGAATATCCTGTTTAATACGGTTATCAAAAAAGTACTTGAAATTAGTAATTAGTAAGTAGTGTTCAACGCGTCATCCCTAGACCATTAATACCTTAACTTCTCAAATATTATCTCTAGATTCATAAGCTGCTAACCACATATCAACTTCTGCCTCATAAGTCACAACAGTATTTTATTTAGTTTTATTTTTTTCATTTTTACATTGCTTGCACTGTGCAGGCAGGGTTACCCAATGCTGCTCAATGGAATTGCAAATAAGGCGTAGAAAACCATCAATGAGCAACTGATATGTTCATTATTTATTTTTGCTCTTCGTACCACCCTGTGATATGCTGCCCTGGACAGAAAGCCACACTGCCCATATTAAAAATGGCCACTTACTGCACAGAATCCTTAAAGGTGACTAGTTAAATATTATTGATTTTCTTTCCCATACATGCCCTTACAATTGCTTGATGTGTAAAATCCTCTTTGCCGCAGTTGCCTCTGTTGGCTGGATTAGTCAGGTTTACGAGTGAGTGACTGGGGCCGAATTCACTGGGCATGTGCGTGGGTGTGATGCGTTGCACGCTCTCATTCACCTGGTTACTTTGTTGAGTCTCCGTCGTAATCGATGCATTAGCGAGAGAACAGGGTCTAACTTAAATATTTATAATTTTCTTACCTCAGAAGACATCTCACCTCTAAACCAAAAACCAGTAGAGTGGCAGATGTTTTTCCTCTTCTCCCATGCATGGGCACAACACTGATTTCATTTCAACTTGTTGCCAGAGGGGGCAGAGGTCTGCAAAAATCCTGGAATTTACGTTAAGTACCGTTAACTTAACCCTTAATTCTGAATAAATGGCTTCCAATCAGCCGGACCTTATTACAATAATAATTATAAGAAAGTCTTGAACTATTATTTTCCTAATTTTTAAAGATATCACTCTAAGATATTGATAATGTTTGGTAGTAAGTTTTGTTTTGCAGCCTAAAGCATATTATTTTGACCTCACTTGTCATTTTTCTTGCTTTTTAAGTATGCACACTCTAAAATCTTCTGTCATGATCAATCAGTCAATAAATCAAAACTTTATATAAAACGTGCGTTAACATATCATAAGCCACCCAAACAGCTGCACAGGTAGAACCATAATAATAGAAGCAGTAAGCAATGCCAACACAATAAAAACAATAAAATTCACAATGAAAAGGAAAACACAAGGCAAAGGCTGGCCTACTGATCGGCATGTCTGAAGTTAAAAGCCAGCGTGCAAGGAGTTGGCAGGAAATAAAGGGGGAAAAACAAACTTTGTAAGATGTTTAGAAAGACAGAGGAAAAAATTATCATAATAAAAAAATAAATAAAAAGTCTGGCTGCTTGTAACGAAAAATCTAGGAAAGAAGGTTTAAAAGATTTGCAGTGTACTGTGTGTCTGACATGGGGTGGTATCCTGTACTGCTGATTCATTTTGCACAGTGAATAAGTATATTTAGAACACCATCCATCACACGGTAGCGCCAGGCAAGTCCCAAATTTGGAATCAGATAAAGAACTGTCCTGAGCAACTGGAGAAATCTTTGCAACAGATGGTGTGCCCTTCTTCTAATCCTGAGCTGGTCGAGTTCTTCCGTGATTCCACGAAGACTCAGACAGGTTTGCCCTGGGACTGCATGACAATCGCAGTTTCATTTAGCTTCTTGGATCCGCACAACTATTAGGTGCCTCTGCGGTCTCATTACAGTTAAAACTGATGCATGAAGTGTTATGACTGTTTTGTACACACGCACTCGCTCAAGCGACGGCAGCAGGTGGCGTGAAACTGCGCTGCCAAATTCCAAAGCTGAGCATAAGGACAGGACAGCTTAGGGCCGGCTCTGACTATTTGTCTCCACCCGACGCTCCCACCGTTTTCCAAATGAGTGGCGTCAAAGGAGCAGAAATTAATGGGAGCTGCGTGGTTGGCCAGGAGCTTTATTTATGACCCGTGGTTCTGTAAATGGGCAGCAATGACCTGTGGCAAATGGCTGGACTCTTCAACCCATTGCATGTGCTGCACCGGCTGGGAGATGAGTTTATAGATTAGGTGATTACATTAAATTTGAGGTGTTCTGTGAAGTTTAGCACACATTTGGAGGTGGTTAAAATCTCTCTTGAATTTAATTTAGACATGGATTTGCAACAAAAAAGAAACCGTGTTAGATGTTCCATATGAGTCCAAACTGAGTTTATTCTAAAACATGCTTGTAGTGTGATCAAAATCAGTCTGAACTCAATGTTACCCGCTGCAATTCAGAAACCCTAAAGACTCTGACAGAGACTCAAATACAGCTTTGGACTGACCTTGAAGTACTTGACTTTGTGCTAAACTGCAGGCTGGAACGGACTCCGTTCGTGACTCTTGCTGGTGAAAGCCGAGCAAAAGGCTAGAGAAACTCATGACCTGTTATATGTGTGACTTCCTGTGCTTTCAAGGGACTCTTCCAAGCACGCACACACGCACGCGCACACAGCTTATGTCAGACATCATTGGACGCTCAGGTCTTTAGACCTGTAACAGACAGTTTATCCCCCCTGCTTGTGTTTCCTTCAGGGTCAAGAATAACAGGCTCAGCAGCTTAAAAAGTCCAGGCGGCTCTGGGGGCACAAAGACCTCTCTGTGCACAGGATTTAGGCAACAATAGCACTAAATGGATTGACAGTAATGTATTTAAGCTGCTTGTCGCTTGTGAGATGACTCCCCCCCGCCAGTGATGGTTTAAAATGTATTGCACATGAATAAAGACAGTATTTTTTTTTTAATCATGTGAACCTCCTGCTATTTGTTTCCTGTGTGCAATAAAACAAGAAAAGAAATAATCACTACCTTAAATGCTTCTGACATACAGTAATCCTGGTTGTATATTTGACCGCTCCTATCAGTAGAATTGACAGAGTTCGATGAAACTGATCACCTGGCATGGACATGGCCTTTAAACAGTTTTTTTAGTAAGGCCATATTTGGGGTCATTATAGAAGCTTCATGCTTTAGCCATTCAAAAACCAGTTTTGATGTGTTTGGGATCTCTTTCCTGTTAAAACCAAAGTTATACCCCTCCGTCTGTTGATTTGAGGTAAAGTACAGGAATTTGAAAGCAGTTCTGCATCTTCATTATCCCACAAACTTTCTAATGTACCACTGGCAGCTAATTGGACCCATAGCATGATGCTGCCACCGCCATGCTTGGTTGTAGTGTCCTCAACTGTGAAACCCTCACCTTGACTCATCCAAACACACCTCTTTGTCTTGTGTGACCATACAACCAGTTTCCAGAAGGCTTTTGAATCCATATGGGTAGCTTCACATTTTAGGTGTCAATTTTGGAGTGAGGACTTCTTTCTTGGCCTGCACTCTCTGTGGATGGTGACACTAGTCTTCCAGCAATTTTCAATTTATGTCAGACTTGATTCTGTGTCTTTGCTGGCCTGATCTTGAAAAATAATAACCAAAGTTTCTCTAAGAGTAACATTTTGGGAACATGGCCCTGAGTTTGGATAAAGTAGGCTAATATTTTGCCCCCCGAAGTTGCATATCCAAAGCCCTGAACTAAACCCTATTGATGTTGACCATGTTCAAACTCCAGGGTCCCACCCAAGAAACAAGCACTTTAAATAAACTCGACCATTTCTGTCAAGAAGCAACAAGAGTGTGTAGACATTCAGCCAGAATTTTAGCAGACATTTTGCTAATAGCAGTAAAAACATGGTAGTCGGTGTGAAACTTGCTTTGGGGTCTTCAGCAAAATATTAGTGGGGGTGAAGTAAATATCTGATTAAAGAATACCTAAAATTAATTCAAACTAGCTCAAACTGTTCTTGTTTTTTTTTTTTACATTCACCAAAGCTGTTTTTTTTGTGCAACTGAACAATTTCTGTGCTGTTCTAAATCCAGGGATATTTTTTTTTTGCTGACGGTGAGTGTTCGCAAACCTTTCACCATCGATTTGGTAAACAGGACCTCTGTGTTGGTTCGAAACAAAACATTAGTTCAGATGTAAACTTCCGACTGCTTTAGTGAAGAGCACACTTTACACGGGATGCCTATGGTACATGCATGACGGACCTCTTTGATTAGGACCAACCACAGGATGTTGGTTTTGAAAAGAGCAAATAGCTCAAGCAGTCCATGATCATATAAGTCCTTCCACCCCCGTTGTTTCATTGCCTTGCTTGAAAAAATGAAGACGTTTGACAGATGTCGGCGCTAGCATACTTGCTGAATATTTTTAGCGTTTGGTTGGTTCAGTTATGTAATGCTCTATTCCAGTACTTTTGATGATAGCAACTGAAGCACACGCGTTCTTTCCACAGGGCCGAGGATGTTTCCAGCAGGTTAGCATTAGTCAGACATTAGAACCGCTGCAGATTTTGTAACTTCGGTTGCTTCATGGCTATTCATAAACAAACTGTTTTACCATTTGTTTAACATCCTGAACATTCCTCTGTGTGTGTTTCTCCCTCTGTCTCTCAGTGTCAATGTTTGTAAGACTGAACTCACCAAAGTAAACTACACTTCTCTCCAAACAGTCTGTGGTACTTGAACGGAAACTATCTGGTCATCATGGTGTCAGCCAGCATCATCCTGCCCCTAGCTCTGATGAAGCAACTTGGTGAGTAATTTTAACGTATTAACTTGGATTTATGACAATCGTGCATTAAGGAGTTATTAGTTTTCTGTAAGCATATACAGAATAAACCAGCTACTCTCGTATGCTGTCTATAAACACGTATATTTTTTCTACACTAAGACATTAATCATGCTTATATTTCCTGCCTTAGGTCAGTTGCAGTTATTCAAATATTTCTATTTGGCCCAAAAAAGATACAGAGAAATATAGTTTTGCTTAATTCAATTCCACAGTTTAGATACATTTCTGTAGTTTTTGGTAAAACTACCTTTAACACGAGAAATTCTTCCTCAATAATGCTGAAGTTTTGGCCCATTCCTCTTTTTCTTTTTCATTTTTTCCCTTGTCATATCTGGCTTCATGGTAAGCAGAATGGTGCTCCGCCTGCCGTAGTTACGTCAAACATATTTGCTTTACCAAGGGAGTCTAAAAATCCTCCCTTGTCGCCCAGCTCTTGATTTATTTCAATGCTTTTATGGTATTATGTTCAAACTGATGCCAAACATGGCAGAGCAGGAGCCAAGAGGGACAAGAGGGACCAAATAAAAGTGACTTTTATCTGAGGATCTCTTTCAGTTCTCCAGTGCAGTTCAGTCTCTTTTGTTGCTCGCATGGCGGGGCCCAAAAATTGTTCAATGGAATTGAGATAGTGATGGTCACTCTGAAACACTGATTTAGTTTTGTCCTTAGATGACTTTGTAAGTAATTTGGTGCTGTGGTTTAGGGTCGTTATCCATTTAGAAGACCAATTGTGCCCCAGCTTTAGCTTCCTGGCTGATGTACTGAAGTGTTTCTTCAATATTTTCACGTAATGTTCCTTTCCCATGATGCCATTTACATGCTTGTAAAGTTCATCTGTCCCTCCTGCAACAAACAACTCAACATCACGATGCTTCCCCTTCTGTACCTCACAGTTAGTTAACTACAATGATTGGGATTAACCTATTAGAAGCTTACTAAGCCATGACATCATTATCTGAGCTTTCCTTAATTGGTTAAAAGCTTAAATTTTGGGCACTTTTGACTTTTTAAAAAGGCAATAAATATGTATCATCTGGCTTGTAGCAAATAAAATGGAATTTAGGAATGTTAACTGACCTAAAACATTGAAACTCTTTTCTTAGACTGTGATGAAGAAGCGCTGCCTGTCTTTTCACACAGTATTTATTATACATAATCTATGGATGATTAATTTCTAATATAGATTGACATAAATGTGTTTTTTTTGGCATGCTTTAGAAGCTCTCTTCTGAGAGGAGGAGCAGTACTAACGCTTGTTGACATGTTTGCTTCACAGCGTTCTCTCTATCTGGCACCTCTTAAACATTTCCTCATAACAGACCAGTGTGTTCTTTAAATAAGAGCAGAAGTCATGCAGGAAAACACACTCTCTTTAGTTTTTCGGTCCAAAAAAAGCAGACACTGGGGTCCTTTTTTAAATCCTCACTGTAGTATCGAGAATGTAGTGTTTGTACAGTTATTTTATTGTTAATTTTAATAATTTTTTTAACGTTGCTCAAATCTGACCTGTGTGGGATCTTTAACGGACAAAATGTAAATTAAAACAGCTGGAACATGTTTAGATTTTCACCGAAGTTTGTTTCATCGCCCAACATTAGTTCTGTTAAGCACAGATTAATCAGAGATGTCCTTTTACATTAAGCCAGCTCTCATAATTACACTCTGATGGAGCTCTTACATCGACACGAAGCAATTAGCGTGTTTTTATCCTGCTGCCAGCTGCGAGAGCAGCAGGTTCTGCCGAATTACCCTGAGATAATCACGCCCTCACGTCCAGTATAATCCGTCCATGACCAAAAATCAAAAACATGTTATTTCCCCGTCTGTCAAAGCGGTGAGGTGGCTCTGACGGAGGCTTTTTGTAGCGCCTTTAATACTAGTGAGACAAGCTTGTAGGTTTCTTTTTCATGGGAATCAGGGGTATAAATTCAGTTTATTGTGCTCTATTGCCCACTACTTCATTTTTTTAATTACAGGTTACCTTGGCTACACCAGTGGCTTTTCCCTCAGCTGCATGGTGTTCTTTCTGTCTGCTGTAAGTCAGCCCAGCTCTCACATAAAAGCAGCATCCTTGGAGACTTTTGTCTGACGACATTTCCCTGCTTTTCTCAACGCAGGTCACCTACAAGAAGTTTCAGATCCTTTGCCCGTTTGAGGAGTTCTCGGCCAACAGCACCGCTGGGCATCTCGGCCTGAATGATTCCAGCCTCAGCCACGACCACAGCAACAGTTTGCTTCACGAAGACAACGACTCGCACTGCACCCCACGCATGTTCACCATCAACTCACAGGTGGGCAGCTGAAGTGAAGAAACGTTGGCTCGTTTGTTCACGTCTCGTTTTTTGTTTTTTTTAAACCATGGGTATAAGGTTGCTGAACAGATCATTGTGTGATTGTGCACTCCTTTACAGACGGCGTACACAATCCCCATCCTGGCTTTCGCCTTCGTTTGCCATCCCGAGGTCCTGCCCATCTACACCGAGCTACGCAAGTGAGTCGCCCCCACTTCGCCCTTTGATATTTAAAAACACGGCAGTTGCAGAACGTGGCATTCGCATAACTTTCCAATCTCTGATTTCAGTCCATCAAAGAAGAAGATGCAGAAGGTTTCCAACGTCTCCATCCTTGTTATGTACACCATGTACTTTCTGGCTGCTCTCTTTGGCTACCTGACATTTTATGGTGAGAGCAGCTGACAACCAATAGAGAAACAGAATGGCAGACAGTTAACTCTTTTTATCGTTTGTTTGACCTAATATAAAGTTCAGTACGTATCCACAGAACTGACCGTTTACGTACATTGCTTTTTAACTGTGGAACGCTCTATCTTCGGACTGATTTTGGGTCCATATATTTATTGTTATGAAACTAGCAAAAGAAGAAGCAAGATGATTGCCTTGGCCCAATTGTAACACTTAATCCTGAAATGTTTTCATTAGCTGCCCTTAAATTAGAAGGTGAACAATATGAAAGTAGTAGATTGTGAAGGATTAGAAAATGTTGATGAGCTGAAAAGCAGAGATCACAACACTGACTGTAGGGTTCATTCTGTTCATTACGGTTCTATGCTCTTGCTCAGACTCATTTTTGTTTTCCTCCCTTTCCCTCAGCTTCATAAACTAGCTTTTCTGTAGGAACTGCACTCTCCCTGAGTCTTCCTGCTGTTGTTTACCTTTAGAATAATTATGTTTCTTTTTTAACTCAAGATTTAATTAAGTCTTAAGGATTATTTAGAAATGTTAATTTTAAATGACACAATTTGGGTACTCATATGTTCTCTGGGTTAGGGTTAGAATGCTGAATGCTGTCTTGTATTTTGCTTAAGGACTGTGTTTTTTGTAGTTGTGGCTGAATCAAGATAGCTGTTTTATTGTAAACAATATAACATTTTTTTTTTTGACAAATCAACAACCCCTACCCTGAATTTAACCAGAAACACAATTAATAATGCCCAGACTGAATATTTCAGTGAGAGCAATTTTTTTCCAATGAAAACATAAGTGAGTGAGAGGAATATGCTGCTATGCTTTAGATGTAATATAACCCAGAGACGATCTGTTTTCAAAGGACAGCTAACTTCAGGAATTACTCAAAGTGAGCCTGGTCTTCAAACCCCCTTTGTTTACAGCGTTTTCTGTGTAAGTAAACCCAGCCTATTGACTTAAGTCACTGACTTTACACCAATCCCTCCTCCTGAACAAGCATGTGGCCACAGTGGGCAGTTGATTCCACCAAGTTGTTCACTTTCCAGAAATCCCTCTATCGAGCATGCATGTGGTCTGCAGAAAAACCCACAGGATGAAACGAAGTACAAATAGGTAGTCACAGCTATAGCTCCTACAGTTGGCCTATAGAACAGAAACACAAAATGGCAAAGCAGCAATAGTTCAACCCATGGGGCCCTTCAGGTAGGTATCACAGCTCAACAGAAATGCTAGGTCAGGTGTACTCTCTATGATTATTTTTAAAAAACGAGAAAGATAATGGCAGCGATAGCAGCAGATAATGTATAGTTATAATTATTATACATATTGCTAAAAAGGGAAAAAAGTTTTCCTTCTGGAATGAATTTGTCACCAAGAGAGGCATCTCAAAAAATGTGAAAGTTGTTGAAAAGTTTATTTCAGTGATATAATCCAGAAGACTGGTTAAACTCTGAGTGATATATTTTAAGTGTTTGTTTAATTTTTTATTTTATTTCTGAAAACATAAATGATTGCTGAAATAAAGTAACTTGCAATAA
Organism: Fundulus heteroclitus; assembly: GCF_011125445.2. Taxonomy (NCBI): domain Eukaryota; kingdom Metazoa; phylum Chordata; class Actinopteri; order Cyprinodontiformes; family Fundulidae; genus Fundulus; species Fundulus heteroclitus. The sequence goes on along the minus strand of NC_046380.1, from coordinate 19,409,335 downwards.
TTTAACGTGGCAAAACATTTGACTTTCTTCCCTGCATGATGGAGAAGCTAATCCTGTACACAGGTTGCAGGCGCCCTCTAGTGGTTGCTCTTATAAAGTTCTGCCCAATCCACAGTCAGAGGTATTGGTCAAATGTTTCTATGACTAAGTTTTATTTTGATGTCCCTGCAGATAACGTGGAGCCCGAGCTGCTGCATACTTACAGCCGCATCGATCCCTACGACGTTTTGATCCTGTGTGTTCGAGTGGCCGTCCTCACCGCTGTGACGCTGACAGTGCCAATTGTTTTGTTCCCTGTAAGTTAGAACCATTTTTTGTTTCTGAAATTTAAACAAACATAATATATGTAATAATATTGGTGTATTTTAATCTCATAGTAAAATGTGTGTCCGCAGGTGCGTAGAGCCATCCTGGAGATGATATTTCCCAGCAAGACTTTCAACTGGTTACGTCACTTTGGCATTGCCTTCGTTCTGCTCGTCCTCATCAACCTGCTCGTGATATTTGCTCCGAACATTCTGGGAATCTTCGGCATCATTGGTTAGTATATTACAGGAAATTGTGCGAAATTAAAACTTCTCTACGTGCAGAGTGTATTACACAGAATCACTGGCTTTGTCTCCTTTTCCTAATGTTTAAATCTTCCATGATTAAACATGGTTGAGAAAGGAGAAAAAAAAAAAACATCTCCCCTACCAAGATGGATAGAATCTTTTATACATTCAGAAAGCATACAAAGGTAGCCGATTATGAACACTCTTTAGTTTGCGCTGTAGGTTTATGCATTATTGACTCCTGCCCGCTCAGGAAAGTGCTTAGAAGTGAAGACTAAAACATGTGACCACCACGTGTTCGCTCTTGGAAAGAGTGACAGACAGAATCAATATTATGTCACAGCTTGTCCCTTGAGCAGAGGCCACATTTAGTGGGCTGTAAGGCAAAAAACATCAAAGACCTCAGAGAGCATCTTCAAACCAGCTCTACCTGCTCCAACAAAAATTTATAGCATACATGACACCTGGAGCATACATAAACGCATAAACCGAGAACAAGAACGATGATGCAGCCTTCATAAATAGCTCCCATGTCAACTAGCCTATTATATTTACATATTTATAGAAAGTAATTTGATTAGAAAGGTGACATCCGGTGTATGTCAATAAATCGATATATATATACATATATATATATATATATAAAAACTCTCGATATCTATCTATCTATATATATATATATATATATATATATATAGATATATATATATATATAGATATAGATATAGATATTGAGAGTTTTTATGTGATATATATATATGTATGTATGTATGTATGTATGTATGTATGTATGTATATATATATATATATATATATATATATATATATATATATATATCACATAAAAACTCACACAGCTACATGACCAAATATGATGACCTGTTTGTTCAATTCAATTTTATTTATATAGCACCAATTTATGAAACATGTCATCTCGAGGCACTTTACAAAATCAATCAGATTATACAGATAGGTCAAAACAAATTGTTCTGGATCATGGCAGGGTATAACGTTAGCAGGTGCCATTCACTAAGTTCATGACAGGGGGTCAAATAAAGCCTTTCAAACAGAAACATGTTAAGTTCCTAAAACCAGTTTTCTATCTTTATGTACTTCAGGCGCCACATCAGCTCCCTGCCTCATTTTCATTTTCCCCGCCGTCTTCTACATCCGCATCGTTCCCAAAGAGGATGAACCCATGACCTCCACTTCGAAAATACTGGTGAGGGATAAACATTTTTCATTAGACATTTCTATTTCTCATTTCAGATATTTGACAGCTTAAAACGTGTTGAAAACTAAGTAATTATGCTTTCTGTGTTGTTTTTTTTTAAGGCTGTTTGTTTTGCCGCTCTGGGCGTTTCCTTCATGGTGATGAGTCTGAGCTTCATTTTCATCGACTGGATGTCAGGGAACAGCCTGGCTGCGGGAGGTCACTAACAGCAGCCTCCGTGCATGCTTGTGTGTGCGGTGTTTGGAAAAGAGTCGTTCGGTATGTTCAGCGGAAATGGGAGTGCTGTCACCTCAGTCGAACGCATTAGCGGGCTTTCCAGCACACGAGTCTGGGTTTGCCACCAATACAAAATACACACTATAATGAAGATTATGTGGAAGGAATCAATACCGTTATTGTATCTTGTCAAATATCTAAGCAAAAATATTGTCTTTGCTGCATTTTGTAATTTATTTTTGATATTACATAGAATTTCTAATACAGTTGCTCACGGTTACACAACAGAATCCACCTGGGATGGTGAAATGGTCCCGTCCTGCTGCTAAGGCTTTACGTACACGCAATCAGCTGAATCTGTGCAGAGAGTTAGAAAACGAAAAATATTTCAATTATTCTCAATGTGACGCACAAAGCAGTGAGGTGATCTCACCTAGAACCAAGAATCAGTCTGAGCTGCTCAACATCATCGTGTGGAATTAAGACTATGAAAAGCTTTAAGACTTTTAAAGTGAAGTGATGTTTGTACTTTTCTGTAAGCTTTTTCTGCGTATGCATTAAAACCGCTGTGCCTTTTATCATTCAGAGTGGCACGCACACATTCAAAACTGTATATTTATTTAGTTAAGAGATATGTCCTTTTATGATTTAATGATTTAAAATCATGTGTATTTAACTGCTGTGTATGATCACATCTAAAAAATCAATGCATTGTACTTGATTTTTATTTTTGAAAGCATTACAGACTGACAAGGCTGTATAAATGATTTAGGAATTTGATACTTCTTCTTATCAAATCTCTAGGCCAAACATCCTGGGATTTGATAATAAGCCTACTGTAGATTATGCTGACCTTACTAGTTAAATAACATGTATTTGTAATATTTCCATTCCTCATTTATGGGCATCCCTGGTAAAGAGGTGTAAAAAGCCTTAAAATAAATTATATATCATAAAATTATAAAGATTAACATGCTTCTGCTTTACTTGACTAGGCGTGTTGTTTAGTTTTTCCCATTTCGCAGAATGACTGGTCAAAACTGATCACTGGGTCATATGTATACCTCAGGGAAAGTCGTTGATTACTAATTAAACCTTGAACCTCCGATCAAGATTAAAAGTCAGAATGATTTAAGTAAAGAGTGTTTACTATAATTTTATTGGGGATTATTAGTGGTAAGGTAAATACAAGTATTTAAAAAAACTTAGCTATGTTCCCTTCATTCAGTAAATATACAAGTTAAATACATTTTTTATTATTAATTTTTTTTCATTGGTGCTACAAAAATGAATTAATTTTGATAGTTTTTACACATATTTACCAGGGTTGGGGTCACAGTAAATGTTTAGGGTAATTATATGAGACTGATACTATAGTCCCACTGATATCTGAACACTAACATAAACCCAAATTCAGAAGTCTAAAAGTCACTGGTGATTTGACTTTGAACTCTTTTTTGTACACAGCTTAAAGTAATTTAACCACACCTTTCTGCATGTTTATAAACTACAAGGCAAATGTGCTGATTTAAATTGTGCCTGGCCCGCAGTGGGTAGTTTGTAGTAGTGCTGTGCCTTTGTGATTCTGCTGCAGAGTTTTGATGATACTGGTTTATTGTGCTTTTAAAGGTACATGCTTAGATCTGAACCGACAGCCTTTCTACGATGTTATTGTCCTTTGTAGTGAACTGCAAAGTGACTTATTCGTCTTTCGATGTTATAATATACTTTTAGTCTGTGCTGTAGTATAATGAAGACTGTAAAAAAAAATTATTATATTGCAGATTTAACCAAATACCTCCACAAACTGAAATTCTGAACCGAAATTGCGTTACAATACTAAACTTCAGGTTTTACAATGTAGAGGAAAGTCTTTATAGGATTACAAACCAAAAATATGTTACTTTCACAATAAAGCTAAGTTTCACCTTGGATCTAAGTAAAAAATACAACATATCCATATAGTTATGTGTTATCAAAGAATATTTTAACCTGTACCTGTCTTGTTTTTTATGGTAGCTGAGTTGTATTATGAGTCTTGGACTTCAGAAAAAAACAAGTATAAAATATCTGTTCTATAAAAATATAGCTAGTCAGACTCCTTACTCCTTATTTTTTTGATAAAACAAGATTAGAATAAACAGGACGTACAGATTTACAAAAATAGACATCCGAAATACAGCAAACCACATCAGTTTCATTCAGTGTTAGGTAAATTGATATAACAGCTGAAGTAGTATATATATATATATATATATATATATATATATATATATATATATATATATAAAACTAAGTCATCATTACATAGATTAATTTACAGCTAATGAAAACATTTTCTATTATAATATTACATTTACATTAGCAAAGTTTTTCATACTGAAGTGGACTTAATAAAAATTATGTTTAGTCCCTAAAGATTGTTATTTACAAAAGGTACTTGTACTAGACAAAAAAAAAACCCTCACCAGAACACATCCCAGTTTATTAGGTATGACTTTAGATCAGAATTCCTTTTATTGCCATTGTGCAATAAAGTACAACAAAATTTGAAGAACAGCAACTTTCAAAGGCAGTGCAAATTATATATACTAGGCAGACAACCTTTGGAACAGAACTGACTTGCACAGCTTTTCGCATGTTTATTCATAAAAATGCCACTCATCACAAAGCATCTATAACAGTAAGATCCGCACTCCCACCTGACATCATCTCTTTTACGTCCATATTCCCTCCCTGTTTTTTTATTTCACTGTAGATGTTGTGATTTAATTGCCCTGCAGCATTGTCTTGTTTCATTTAACCATCTCTTTTTGTTCACTTTAAAGGGTGATGCCAAAAATAACAACAGACTACCTACTGCTTTGAAATGCATTCATAATAGGCGCCACAGTATCAACACTAGACATTGTTATAGTAGAAATGCTTGTATTGTCCGTAAATGATGCTTCAGCATGTTAAACAAATAAGCAAGGCAGAACGTTATATAAATAATGTATATAAATGTAAAAATTTTATATTTGTGATGCTTATTTACAGTAGCTTGTAAAGTGTAAATAGTTTTAGTTTGGAAATAAAACAATTGTAGATGTTTTTATATTGTCTCTGTCTTCATTTCTCTTTGAGCAAGTTCTGGTTGTTTGATGTAAAACCGCAGGTTGTTTGTTCCGATTGTTTCCCCATCTTAATGTTTTAGCACATATAATGCATTTATAATTATAGACTCCTGAGCAAGTTGAGCCATTTTCATCGCCGAACACCCACACAGTATTTTTCCCACAAAGTTGGCTGTTTGTGTTTTGTCAGAGCCCTTATCTGTCGAGGCTGAGCGGATTTAATGGTCTGTGGGTCAACATGATCATGCACTCTCCTGGCATACCTCTCTTGACAAGTAATGAGTTGTAATAAGATTACTAATGAATTCTGCAAACTGCACTCGTCACTTTTTATGTCATAATTTTTTGCTTCAATGCAGTTATTTATTTGTTAATTCTTGTTCAATTTAGTTTATTTATACAGCTCAAATTCACAACAAATGTCTTCTCACAGCACTTCTTTGTCTCAACACTGAGACAAACTTCATAGGTGTGACAAAGACCACCTAAAATGATTTTCAAAATGTTTAAAAAAAGGCCAACTTATTAAAATGTTGGATGAGGCGCGTCTTGTATGCGCCAAGGAAGAAAGGACGGATAAATGTGGATCTGAGACGTTTTCATTTAAAATTAGAAAATGTCATTCCCAGCGGCAGTAGTAGAGAGGAAAGAAGGGAAACGAATGGATCCTTGTGGTACCACCCATAGCATTTAATCTGAAGTGGAGGCAGAGTATACAGATCAACGTAGACACAGAAACCTCGATATGAGAGCCAAGACTTAAACCACTGGAGAGCTGACCCTTTGATACCCACCCGCTGTTTAAAGAAGAGAGAGAATCTCATTATCAACAAGGTTAATCAAAAATGAATGTTCAGTGCTAAAAATGAAGTTGTAAAACACATTTGTTTCATTGCCAAAAGCCTTGGCCATGTCGGATGTTTACACAGTATAAGTACATGTTTATAATTCTTTTGGATAGCCGGGGAAGTATAATTCATCACCCTTAATCTATTTTATCATCCAATTTCTGTCACCCACCCATCGCAAAACTATCATATCACTGGTTTAAAGGTCCATTAGACGTCAGTTATATGACTCCCATTTAACACAATCAACTGATCACATTTTTTTCAGCATTTTATATCTTGCAGTTATTAGAATTATTATTTTTATTTCATGTGACTCGCTCTTTATGATTGAATTCAATTGACAACATGTTTCGAAAATACATAGAATCTGCTTGTCATGTAAAAGATCTTGACACGACATTTGTTGTAAAATGGTACAACATAAATTGAAGTGAAAACTAATAAAAATTATCTTAATTATTGTTTTTTTTTTTTAAACATTTAGTTTTGTTTCTCTGCTGCTTGAATTTGGTGGGATTAATGTGTAAAGCATTGAAGTGTATTATTTTTTTTTTTGTAGAAAAAGACATTGTATTGTAATAAGATGAATCCAAACCACACATCTTTTGGAGCCTGGTCAAAATACAGTTCTCCTTTGATAAAATTCACTCAGCCTTTAGTAAGGTACTTGGTCATGTGAGACTTTGTATCTTTGAGACCAGTGCCTGATAAAACATTCTGATGTCAGCAGGAAAGAAACCCCTAACCAAGAACTCACAGATACACCAAAACACAAACATGAACATTGATTATGGAAGATGTTCAGAAAGCTGAAAATGAAACGCCTGAGTAAACTTTAGACTTTTAATTTGTTTATTTTCTTATTTTTTTTTAGCATTCAACAACACATTTTAAAAGCAAGTTATTTGAATGTAAGCATTTTTTTTCTTTCATTCCATGTGCAAGGAAAAGCTACCAATAAGCTGCTCTGTTTGACCTGCTGGGACGTTCCGCAAACTTCCACTTGGTGGCGCTGTACACTTGTCATTCAGGCCGGCCTAATTACGTGCCAAGGTATTTCATAAACATGTGACGCACGGAAGCTTGCCATTTTAACAGCCACAAAGTGGCTCATGCATGAAAACAGCTACTCTGTGCTGCTGTATTTGTCGACCTACGGTCAGCAGAAATGCAGAGGAATGTAGCTGGAACAGCGCCCCCTGCAGTCCGCACACAGCGCTCCCCCTGTGACGTCCCTCGGCGCTGGCTCATTTCCCTCTAATTGGTTTCGCTCGGGGCCAGTCCGCGGAGAGCTCGCCTGCTTTTAATTGGACTATCGCGACAAGTTGCTCAGGTGACGTCAACGCAACCGGTTGGCAACTTTTCGCGCGACGATATCTGAGCATTTTCGCGCGAGACTAATTGACTGCACCACGGAGGGACGCGCTGTTCAGCAGCAGCAGCAGCAGCAAACGAGGCTGACAAGACGAGCGAGGGGAACGGGCGCAGGCATCTCCAGCCCGTGGACGGATGGATGGACGGACGTAGGGCAGAGCGGGCTCAGTGCATCTCGGCATGGACCAAATAGCTTCTAGTTGAGAGCAAAAGAGCAGAGACGTTGATTTCTATATATGAACATTTGTCTGGAGTAGGTTATTTTCATCGCACAAGCTGCGCCGTCGGTGTTCCTGAAATCAGCAAAGATACCTTTTTTTTGCGCAAGTGGTCGGTGCGCCCCTGCCTCCGGAGCCATGGGTTGCACTGTGAGCGCAGAGGATAAGGCTGCGGCGGAGAGGTCAAAGATGATTGACAAAAACCTCCGAGAAGATGGAGAGAAGGCAGCGAGAGAGGTGAAATTGCTTTTATTAGGTAGGTTTCCCCTGGAGATTGCTCCGGGGTTTATAATATTTAACGGGCGGAAGTGTATGTATCCAGAGGTAAATAAATCTCAGTGGTCCAAAGTAAAAAAAAAAAAAAAAAAAAACACAACAGAGTTAATCATCTCTAGGTTACGTTTTATATTAGCAGATTCAGTAACATCTGGCCAAAGAGTCACATTTGAACAGCATTTAAGATGTTATTAATTAGCCAATACAAATGTCCTGATTCCTGGAGATAAAGGCAGATATCATCACGTCAACAAGCTGCCCTGCTTTGCTTCTCAGAGTCCCGAGTTGGCTTTCTTCCCAGAAAGCTTAATTTAATACAGCCTTTAAAACCTGTGGACCAGGGCTAAACATTAACAGAGCCACCCACCGGCTCCACTCTTTACAAAAACACACCGGTCACTTTGGTACACAGCAGGATTCACTCCCGAGTATTGGCTAAAATCAGTCTGTTTTCATGAGAAGAATCCTGCATCTTGGAGACATAGTCCTTATTCTTCCCTTGGCCTTTTCCTCTCATACTGTATGTGCAAACAGTTTCCGGCAAACAGCCAACACTCATCCTCCCACTCATCACCACATTCTCACTCCCCCCTTATCCTCCACTGCTGTCTTTTCCTCCTATGAAAAAGAGTCAGACATTTTTTTTTAATTGTTATTAATTCTTCTGCTTGATTTGAGTTTTATTTCTTGTGTGTGATGAAGTGTAGCTGGGGATGGAAATTATTCTTTTTTGCAGTGTCAATATGTTTATAGGCGACTTGATCTAGCGATGTGGCTGGTTGTTGAGGTTTCATTAACCAGAAGCTCCAAAACTGCTGCCTCACAATACAAATTATTAATATTATTATCAATAACAACTACGGATATATTAGCTGGAGATGCTTTTGGGTTCCCGATCTGATCCCAAAAATGTACATATCTGCCAATATTTTTTTAGATCATAAAACCTTTTACTTTTTATGCCTCTGTGGGGTAAAACACAACTATTGATAGTCTCCACCCAGTCCTTTCATAACTACGTATGTTAGCCGAAGAGCTGTTAAATCTATAGACTGCTAAGACTAAGGTGAAAGATAGAAGACCATGCACTACTATGAGTAGTTTTAAAAAGGCTGCTGCTGTCAACCTCTTGTCTTTATTGGGAGTAAATGTCACTACAAAACCCTTTTGATCTGATGAAAATCATTTAAGCTTTCTCTCACTAGAAAATATGTATTTGCACTCTTCAATCTGTGAGGGACCGTCTGTTTAGACATCCATGAAAATTGCAAAATTCTGCAGCCAAAAAAATAGTGGAAAGATTGTCTTGTTGTGTCTGCATGTGGTTTGTAATTATGTGCATCCTCAGCCCGTGTCTGCCTCATCAAAATTTTCATGATGTGAACACATAATGACAATATAGCTTTTTGATTCTGTAACACTGTAAAGGTTTTAATTGGGATTAGTGAAGCTACCACTGCTAGTATCGATAACCATAATTTATTTTATTTCTGGATTGTTAATATTCCTAAAACTAGATTTACATTGCAGGCAAAATGTGGCAGAAATCCCCCTCCCCCCCCCCCCCCCCACACATGAACTTTGGCTAAGTTCATGTGTGAACTTAGCCAAAGTCTTCCAACAGGATATTGAAATTGGAAGATGGGAGTTATAATAAAATAATAAAATAAGATTCTATGTTCATATTTTCTTTTGTCTGCTTTAGTTCCTTTTTGCTCCTCAGCAGAGCTCTGGAGATTTGTCCTCAGTTATTATTACTACTCTAAATGTGTGCACAAAACACATTAACATTTAATATATATATTTTTATTTTCCTTTCTGACCCTGAAACAGCTCAGAAGAGGAGGCTTGGCAGCACAGAGTTTACTTTTCAGCAGTAGAATTTCCACCTACTGAGTTCTTCAGTAACAAGCTCCACCCGTATGTTTTAAACATTAAAAAAAATCTCATTAATGGAAAAAAAAATCTGTTATATTAATAGTGCAAGATTATTTTCGTTTAGTTTTTGTTGATAGCCCAGAATTCAAGAATAAAATCAATCCAAATATGACCTTCAGTAACAAAACACCATGGAGTCTGGATGAGAATTGGCCGATTCCAACCACTGGCCAATTTATTGGTGCACTTCTATTAAATGCACATTTCTTTCAGCTGTTATTCTGTTATCTATCATCCATATCCTGCACCAGCAGGCGGGTCTCGCTGCCTAAACATGGTTAGATCTTGATGGCTGATGGTGCCCTTTCCTCACTGTACTGCAAACCTGCTGTCACCTTGTCTGATTTGGTATGCCGGCGTTCTTGGCACAGGCTTCAAAATGAGATGTATCCTTATAGGTGTGTGTGTGTGTGTGTGTGTGTGTGTGTGTGTGTGTGTGTGTGTGTGTGATATCAGACACAGGGTTCCTGTTGTGAAAGGGTCACAGTAAAGGAATAGTTGACACCTGAATGATGTGCCGCTTGAGCATTCACAGTAAATGTGACAGCTGATTTTCAACATCAGCAATGTGTTATGTTAAAATGTGGTAACCTAAACTACAGGTATAAAGCTTAAGGTGTTTTGTTCAAGTATAACGCTGAGACATTCCGGTTTATCAAAGGGAATTTTAGAGATGCACTGATCAGGCTTTTATTGGTCTGTAACAATTGTAGTTCAAAGTCTTACCACATGACTCCATCTTGTCTCCAATTTTTTTTAAGGACAGTAACAGGAAAAGCATACTAAATTAAGAAAACTTTGTTTTCATGCAACAGTTAAATGTAACAAAACTAGATCTTGATGGGCATGTACTGCAGGTTCTTTGACAGAGGTTGTAGGTTAAATGTAAATCCAATCAGATAAAGATTGGAGGTTAAAGATCCATAGTGTAAGTTTTAAAGTTAAATATTTATTTTCTTTCCTATTCATGCCTTACGATTGGTCGATGTGTTAAATTAGTTATCCTCTATTTACCACAGTTGCCTGTATAGGCTGTATTAGTCAGTTTGTGAAAGAGCAATTCGGGCTGAATCCTCTGGGCATGGGTGTGAGGCGCTGCAGGCTCTCGGTCACCTGGGCTACTTTGTTGAGTCTCCGCTGTAATCAATGCATTAGCGAGAGAACACGGGCTGTTAGACCTCTAAAAAAAGACCTGTGCAGTCGCAGTGGCAGATGCTTCTATTCTTCTTCCATAAACATGCACAACACAGGTGTCATTTCATCTTGTCACCAGAAGGGGCAGAGATCTGCAAAGATCATGGAACTTATGCTTTGCCCCTTTAATTTAAACGTGCTATATAGTACAAATCAGCTAAAATTGGAATCTTCTTGTCAGAACTCAAAGTAAAGTGTAAAATATAGTTATCAACCCTTAAAAGCTTGATGGGTTAACCTCTACAAGAAATGTTTTTCAAGTTGGTCCAGACATAATGAAGCACATTTAGTCAAAAATAAATCTTCATCATTGCTTAAAGAGCATTTGACATAGCATTAAAACTGTATAAACTATTCCTTAATCTCTGATTTCAACTTTTGCAGCAGTTGCTTATTTATTTTTTATTTTTTTATACATCTTTGTCACATTTCAAAGAAGGAAAAAAGGTCCATAGCAGCCTGAGTTCGCTGGATATCATCACTCTATGCATACCGTAGCACCAGATACAATGTGATAATATTGCAAAACTATTTTCTTATATCCCTTGTGTTTCCGTGTCATTGGAAGAAATGCTACTTTAGATGATTGATGCACCATTTGGTAATGTGGCATATATAACATGATCTCCAGCTAAACCGGGCTGCAACAGATTCATGGAAAATATAAAAAATTTCACTGCTATGAGTCCAACTCGTCTTTGAGTCCAACTCAAATGTCACAGCAATGACTCAATAATAATCTTATTCAGTCTCACGCCAAGCTATGCAGATGCTCGGTCGGTACTGGTGAAGATTCCTACACCTAGGCATGCCAAATGCTTAGAGTGGCTTCAAGTCATCCTACTTTTTGTCTGATTCAATCATTAAGGATGGGAAGTAAGATACAATGGAAAACATTTGAGCCCAGATGGCACTATTCACACCAATACATTAAATAGGCACACATACGTCAAAGATGTGACAGGATTTGATGTGCAATTCATTTTCTCATGTTTATACACAGACAAGACACCTTTTCACACACATTCCAGCATGCATGAGAAAAACATCATTGACAGCAGCTTTTACAGTTGTGTACCTTTTTTTTAAATGCCATAGACGGGCAATGTAAAGAAGCAAATGCGTAATGAGAGCAAACGGGTGAGTTATATTACGTTTGGCTAAAATTCACTAAAAACTTTGAAGCATTAGAGCCTATAATTTGTTTGAACTGAGTAAACTTATTTTGATTGTCAGTTCCAATTTCATGTGTGACAGTTAATTTATTATTCTGCCTTTTAGAACCCTCACATGAAACAAGTTTTTTTTCATGTATAAACTTACGAAACCATGAAGTTTTATACACAATACACACCATTTTAGCACATAAGATGTATGTTTGTGAGTGTGTTATTGTACTATGATTGATCTTTTTTTATATAAGAAAACTCTGTTTAATGGAGATTTGTTAATGAATGTTTTTTGCAGCTTTCTTTTTTAGTCCTGTTTCTAGTACCTTCACTTGCTTTTGGGAGTAAATGACATGATTTGACAGCTTTCATATGATCATTGCTTTGATTAAATCCATCTCATGTCAGCATCCCATCAAATTTCGAAAATCTTAAGTCTGTAATGAGCTGTCTGACAAATTGGCACAAAACAATATCCTAATTGAACAACGACTTGCTCAGACATAAGAAATGAAACAAACAATGGTGGTTTGCGGATGGATGAAAAGCCTCTCTCATACATTCAGAGAGCTACTCTGCCTGATGTTTTGCCTGACTGCGTAAATATTTCAGTATGTGTCCAGAGGAATTATATCAAACCCATTTCCAAGTATTAATGGTTAAATGCAGCAATGCTTCTTGGCTTTGTGCATTGATTTCTTGTATCCTTTTATTTAAAACTACATAATTAACATCAAACCAATGATTATACAGATCAGGGATTATTTGTGTTCTTTTTGGGAATTTCCTGTGAAGTCAGAAAACAGAAGCTTGACCTTTTCAAGATGAAACCAAATTAATAAATAATGGTCTTATCAGCATCAGAAGCTTGTTGGCGACACATGTTTCCATATTGCTCCTGAGAAGACAGCCAGCTCCCCATCCCCTCACAGTCTATCTGGCTTTGTATTTCGGTCCCACTGTGTTGAATCGCTCTGCCGGGTTAAAGCCTTTGGTCAGCTTGGCTTCACTTGTCCGACATCCTGTAACACAAATGCTTCCACTATCCTTAATATCATAATATGGATTTATGATAGAGCACGGGCTGAGAGACGTTTGAATGGAGGGGGGGTCATTTGACCGGTTTTCCAAATATGGTAGTAGCCAATCAGAGTGAAGTCAAGTAGGAAGAGCTGCTTATCATTAACGTACCCACACCTATTACTGAGGAGGGACATTTGGCCTGACAAAACAAGCTGAGGTTATTTTTTTAATGAAATTCTATGGAGAATTTACATATGCAGCAATATCAACTACATGAAATGGTTTATACAACAGCCCTAAACAGACAGTCAGAGCTACAAAGGTTTAGATCAAAGCGTGTTCTTAGTCGAAAACAACCCAGTCCTAAATCCAATTGACAGTTTAGGGCAGGACTTGAAAACTGATGCTCACAGACACTCTCCATCCAATCAGACTGAGCCTGAGCTATTTAGACGTGCAAAGCTGGTAGATTTCGATAAGGTATTCACTCAGGTGGGCTGAAATCATGCCACACTTTGATTTATAGCTTTAAAAACCTTTGGAAGTCCTTTTTTGTCTTTTCCCGTTCAATTCTGAATTATTTTGTGTTTTAAGTGTCTATCAGATAACATCTTTATAAAATGAAGTTGAATTAGTGGTTGGAAAAACGTGGAGAACTAAAGTGATATGTCTAAGTTAACAGCATTTTAAGGGCAAGAAATTTTAGTCAAGGTGAGGCTGCTTCCTTTTCCATTCTCGCATATATTCACCTTTCCTTGTCCCTTTTTGAAACGTCCTAAATCACTATCAACTGCAGCTACCCTCTTAATTCCCTACTCAAGCATGCTAACTATAATAATGGTGCTTCACAGACATTACTCACCTCTCATGACGGAGAGAGGAGAGCTCAGAGTCTGAGACTGTCCATCTAGAGATGACAGCTTCACAATTACCCGCTTATTGAAAGAATGTACTTATCGACCGTTAGTCATGTCTCTGATGAATACCCATAAGTCATCAGGAAATGCATGTATGTGCTGAGCTAGCAAGAAATAACTGCTACTGCATTCAGACTTTGATATCAGTTTTACTTTGAATTGTGAAGAATGTTGCAAAAAAAATAATTTGCTTCAAAGAGATTTAGTTTCTCTAATGAGAGGGTTCTGGTTAACAGGCTCATCTTTCAGGCTTCAAGCATGTGTTGGGTCCTATTTTGTGTCTCTCAAATGAGATAATGTCTGAGGTGGTACAGTTGTGTGTCTGCTCTCCCTGATGAAGTGGGAAGTCATCTCTGGATATTTCCTGAGGCAGGATGGAGGTTTATCACACCCTGGTAGAGTGTCAGGTTTTGAATTTGTGGAAGTGAGAACTCACTCACATTCAGGCCTGTGTGTTTAGGACGTTTGTTTAATGCTAATATCTGATTTTCACTTCCAGTGGACTTTTTCTTCTTGTTAATAATTTAGTTACTTACAGAATGTCTCTTTTAAGTGCTGCAGCTATGTTGTAAAATTTAATTAGACTCGGACTTGATATATTCTAGCAGGCATAACGAGGGTACTCGATGCAGCTATTCATCATCCTTGTCATTGCAACTTTTGTGCATTCTGATGAAATTTGTTCTCTGGATTTAACTCATCCCTTAGAGGGCTTTGGGCTGCCACTGTGCGTTACCCAGGGAGCAATCTAGGCCTAAGGGTCATGCTCAGTGGCTGTCTGTGGGATTTTAACCTAGGAACTTGCAGCCTTCACAGGATGTAAGAACCCTGCTCTAACCACTAGACCACCACTCCCCAATTCTTCAATCATGAAGGAATCTGTCTCGATTGACTAAAGTCTATGTTTTTGACCATTACACCAACAAGTCTAGAATATTCTAGACTTATAGATGTAGCTGAACAGATGTTTGTGGGGACAGTTAGCAGCAATAGTTAAGCCAACACTTTGAGAATGTTTCTTCATATAAAGACGACTGGGAGATGGTAAACATTCATTTTTGAGTGGATACATTTCAAAACACCGGCTTAATTTTTCCATGTGTGCACGCAAGCTGCATCTTTTCTTAAATTATTACATTGTTGCTCTCCCTGTAACCTGCATGCACCTCATTCTCACAAATAACAAAGATGGCGCTGTCCGGTGTTGCAGCTTTGTTATGGCTGCTAGTGGCGTCCTTAGACTCTTCCTTACTAACAAGCCCACTCTACACAGCATGTCCTCTGCCATCCCCCATAAAGATCACGTTGAACGTGTATAGATGTGTGGGTGTCCAATCCCCCGCCATGATCCTGTATTCACTTCACATTAGTTGTCTGCATTTGCCCAATGTTTTTTGCATGTTTCTTTGGCAGTGTCACATTGCCACCAATGGGCCCTGCGTATTTACTACAGCCTATTCAGTTGTGCTGCTTCCTCTCGTATGGACACGTGTTTTTTTTTTTCTCGATCGTTTATGACAATTTATCGTAGTTATCTAAGTGTAGACAAGATCTAAAAAAAAATACACTGTGAAACTAGCTCTAACTCTTTTGGGAGTTTTCTGAGTGTTTTGGGGAGTTAGAGCATGAAATAAAATTTCTGATTAATTATTTTGAATCTGCTAATCCTAATTAGTGTTACCGCCAGTATTTCTAGAGTTTCTTGTTATCAGAGGTGTGAACACAGTTCAGGTGTTTCTTACAGGTATTAAACTATACCAAGGTTTTAAAACGTTACATGTCTAAAATAGCTAAATGTTGCTGTGATATGATTTGTGAAGTTGAACGTCGTTTTAATCAGATATCAGAGAAAGTGCAAAAGTGAACGTGCCCTTTTTCTGTCTATATGGAGCAGCTGGGGAAAAGCTCCTGCACCTGTTGCTTTGCACTGCTAGTCAGCTGGTTTAGTAAGGATACTATACTGTTCCCTTGATGACAAGAAAGACAAATTTGGACATTTTGACATCTTTCTGGTTGCAAAAAATACAGTCATAGCGGGGATTCAAAGGGCCATCCATCACTTTTATCGGTGCTTCTGTATGGTAGCCCAAGCAAATAACTAGCTAATAAGAGCTTGTTCTACTTTTTACTAACTGATGAGCAGAACGGGAGAAATTTATAATTTTTGCACAGGACGCACGTAAAACCTACAACTGAATTTAGAAGGTTTTTTGCTCAGTATTCAAGCAGCATAATATATTGAATTACAGTCGTCATCACAGAATCAGTGTGTGCAATATGGCAATTACACTCCTTGGATGCAGAATTTGGTAGGATATGGCAAGTCATATGCATACAAGTTTTTCATGGCAAGAATATTTTCAGCTGGTTGGATAGACGTTCTCTGGCTTTGATGCCCGCATTCGATGTATGTTTTAGTGGCCAAGATCCAAAAACACTGACTGACAGGGACATGTGCAACAATCAGTATACTATGGGTTAAAGATAGAGTTGGCGATTTTTCCGGAAGTTTCCCCAAGTCCCCTTTGAGTAATTGTGCATGTGCAAGACTGTCTTACCTGCTCTTCTGCTCCTCAGGGGATTGTGTGCAAAAAATTCAAAATCCACTCTGGTCTTATTTCTTTCTACTGAGGCCTCCTTCTTCTTCTCTATAGCCCCATTTCCACTACCCTTGTTAAACCGATCCATGCCGAGCTCGGCCCGAGCTTGGATCAGTTAACCAAGCCGAGCTTGGTTCTGACGACCGTTTACACACCAAGCTATCTCGGTTCCTTGGTTTCCTCGCCTCCTAGTGATGATCTACTGTACTACTGCTCTATAGGATTGAAGGAGGGAATCAAGCAAATAAAAATGGCGGCACCCGTAACATTCAGGAAGTTATGTTTGGTTATTCGTTGTTTGTGGAGAGTCAGGCGAAGACGGCAACTTTTGGTGAATTTTGACAGTCGGCTTTTGGGAAGTGCATAAGACAAACGAAGGTCTAATAAGGATTTACAGATGCAAGAAACAACGACAGAAGCTGAGTTTCATCACTGGAAACCGCGTGTCATGGTAGGGAAGCTAGTATTTTTATGAATGTCTCAAATATCAGCTGGTTGCATGAGATGACATGGTCTGCTCATGTGCTCTTTGTTATTAGAGAACCAAGCCAGGGAAAAACCAGGCCGAGCCCACACTTGGAACTGGTCTGCATTTAGCGCGGCCGGTTGTGTCTGGCTCAGTTTAGTTCAGTTTGCGTTCCATTTACACTCAATAGTTATCTCGGTCACCGAGCTGGGGCTGGTCTCGGGACGGTTAAAAAGGGGTAGTGTAAACGGGGTAATAAACTTATGGTCTGCTTCTTGTGTATCTCAGGCATGTTCAAAGTTTAGAGAGAGCAGCGAAGCTACAATAAACGGCTAACCACTAAGCTAACCGGATACATAAACACTGGAAGTGTGCATGTGTAGCCAGCAAGAGGAAACTAATATGGAGCGAGCACACACATTGACGTTTCGTGAGCGCATCAGAATGATTGGCATGTGGGACAACCAATAAATTAGGTGATACCTCTGGAACATGATGGACAGAGGGGGGTGAGAGCAGGACCAAAACTCTGACCAATTACTGCCATTCGGACCAAACAGCAGTGATTGGTCAGTTTTTACAGGCCTGCAGCTTTCACAGAGATCTAATTTTGATATCCCCCTTTTTCTGAATACATAATGTATTTACTACTGTCAGGATGGAAAGATGATTTGCCAGTATAACAAAAAGTGTGTCTGAACAGGATTACCAACTGTAGCTTAATATCATGCGATTGTGCTATTTTTATCTAAAGGGTAAAACAATCTTTAACAAAGGTTAACATGGGAATCTCATGCTTCCCATGCCTAGATGCCACAGAACATTAAAAGATGAAACATTTTGATACAAAAGAAAAATTATACAGCAGTCATAACATTCTTACACAATAGCTGTGCAGTCCTAGTAACATAAGACTAGAGATTTTATTGCAATGAAAGCAATAAATCTGCAGCGAACAAAATGTGATGTGTTCCGGCATAAATTGGTACTTATTTAAAAGGAAATCTTTCAGCAAGAGCTCCCACTTTAAATGTGGGTATACGGTATTACACAGCAACCTTTTATTCAAGTGAGTTCATTCTCGTTAAAACCTTAATAATTTAAGTTATTTCAAAGTAATTTAAATAAGATCTGTCATGCAGTTACTGCTGTAGTTTCTAACTCCTATACTAAGTCTTCTCTGTGGTTTTGGAAGTCAGATTAATTACATGGGAGATAAATTCAATTACCTTACTTTCTGAGTAATTGACCATTTCATAGCCAGTTTTCAGCGCCCCCCAACACACACACACACACCACCTCACCACCACCTTTCTTCATACGAATTGGACAATTTAATCATGTTGAATTTTTCAATCTAATTTCAAGGATTTTATTCTACACATATATCTATTACAGATAATGCAATGTAAAACATCTTTAAACCAATGTCAGAAAGTAGAACAGGATGGTTAGTCACCATCACATTGCCCGGACATCATCAGTCTCCAAAGCCTGTTGATGTAGGAGGTGCTGGATGTTCTGTAACTTGGCATGACCTTCACTTCTTAATTGGTTCTGCACGAACACTCGGAAACCTTGTCAGTATGATGAAGGATCACAGGGAATGATGCTGGGGGAAAAAAGGGTGAGTGTTGGAGGAATATCAATGGTAGCAGCAGAGAATCAGTTGTTTTTCAAATGCATGCACTGGAAAATATCATAAATTGATTGTAAATAGAAAAAAAATATCATTGCGTACATATTTCTCAATACAGTTTCTTAAGGTCATCTGTGAAATATTGAATATTACGTAAAAACACTATCCTCTTTTGAGCCCTTTTCTTTGCAGCCAGTTTTAAGCCTTGCATTGAGTGACTGGACTCCGGTCCTGTTTATGGACCATGTTGCTTTGGGGATCTTACGAATGGAAATTACAGTCAACAATTTCTGGCATGTCATTACTGTATGAGAGCAATCGATATTTTATAAGTGCACTGTATGAGACTCACGGTTCACTGACGTAAGGTACTTATGCATCTTTAAAGCATAACAAATCTGAGTACCTCCTCTTGTTCCTTCCCTATTTGTTTTGCTGATTAATGCTTGTTGTGATTTATGCAGCTATTTAAATAAAGGGGTGTGAACTGTACAGACAAATTCCTTCACAAAAAGTATTTTCTCTTTAAAGATTGGAATGGCCTAAACGCAACAGGGGCATCTCAGTAAGTTAGAATATAATTAAAAAGTTTATTTATTTCATTGTCTCAGTTGAAACGGTGAAGCTCATAAATAAATGAATTGCACACACAGCGACATTATGCAAGTGGTTATCTTTGTTAATTTTAATGATTATAGCTGATGGGTAATAAAAAATCCAAAATAAATCCCCCCCCCACTCAAATTTATAAAACACCAATACAATAAGAAGAATAAGAAATACACAAATGTATTGGTTATGGCCCTATCAAGACTTACACAATAATTGAGAAGACTGCTGATTTGACAGTTGCCCAGCAGACATGACATCTTCAATAAGGATGTCAGCATCAAAGGTTTACCGCTAAAGAAGCTTATTGCTCATAGAGCGCTTCATGCATGATAATAGAAAGTTTAGTAAAATATGTGGTGCAAATAGATGCACAAGCAATTACACTTGGCATCGTTTAGGGTTATTTTTGTAGCTTTATATGTACTTAAATGTTCTGTTTTGGGATGCATATTTACTTTCTCAGAGGACTATTTTCATGTCTTTGTGTCTCTGAATTTAGAAACTGCAGATAAGAGTGATAGCAGGAAGTGATATTCAGTCCATAGAAAAGTTAAAGGATTTTTAATACACTGAAATGCAGAAACTAACTGAAGTGGCCAGCTTGGCATATTCATTAACTGTGCTGATGGTTCTTAAGTTTTTGGCATTACCTTCTAAAGGTTTGAAGAAAACTAAATGCAGAGATATCACAATTAATTCAATGGTGTCTGGAGTCAGTTTATGTTGGAAAAATTAAGAATTTAAACATTTTGAACCAGTAGTGCTTCCTCAAGTCTAAAGTTCGATTGCCCAAAATTGAAGTTGGATTAAATTTTGGCTCGGTAGTTTGTGTGTATTCTTTAAAATTTGCAAACAATTGTTGATCACAGGCCATTTCAATTCATACACCATTGCTTTAAGTTATGCAAATGCTGGAGGAAAACAAAGTTTGAGTAAAAAAAGGTAGGTTGGATCTTCTACCTACTGTTAATATAATAGTTAATGTAATAGTTTATCCTCGAAGTAGATTATGAGCTGCCCAAAAAGGTAACTGATTGCACAAAACTTAGTCCTCCTTAACTGCTGCCACCGGACATTGCCACTCTAACTATAATATATACAAGTCATAATCAGTAAATTAAAATATTATTGAAAAGTTAATTTATTTCAATAACGCTGCTTTAGAAACTCATGTGAAATGCATATAAATAATTACACACAGACTTATGTTTTCAAGTTTTTATTTCTGTACATTATGATGATATTCTACCTACAGTTAATGAAATAATTATCAATAATGAAAATAACTAAATATAAAAATGTGCGCCTAATGAAAAAGATGTTTAATCTTTTATTTGTAAAAGGTACTTTTAATCTGACAAGTCTAATCAAATGCATTATCTAATCTATTAAAATGACATGATAATAATATTGTTCACAAATTCTGTGTTCTCTTATAATTGTAAAATTCATATTAAATGCAGATCCATATAAAAAAAAGCTTGGAATTTAGTACTGAATATTTTTTATTTTGCTGTTGCACTGCATGTTAACGTAGGACGTTTCTAACTTTAAGATTGTCCTCTCTCTGGGGATTGTTTTTAATGCTAAGCCATCCAGCGGCCCTAAATCAATAGTTTGGTGCTAGTACTAAAGATGTAAGATGTAACACTTTAAAGGGCAGCGTGCCACATAAAATGTAATCACTCAGTTTTATTTATCTGCCTCTCCAAAAGCATCTGTTTCCATTGTATTAGATGCATTGGCTTTAATTTATTCACTGGCACAATGAAAACCTCATGCACAGGAGAGCAAACTGCAGGACAGCGAACTGTCGCTGCTTCCCTAATTATCGTTCTTCAGAGGTTGGTGCCGAGGGAAACATTACCGAGGCAGGATATTACATCCATCGATCAGTCACACACTCTTACACGCACTAGATGGGCTCGTTAATGAAGAAACATTAAAAAATCCCTTTTCTCCCTAGAAGTGGTAGGTAGATTTTAATGAATGGTTGTTTATTAGACTGATGGTAAAACATTTCAGGAGCATCATTTTTAAAACTGTTCGTTTTCACCAAATCCTACACTGACCAGGTATAGATAAAGGAACCTACACTGACAGGGACTTTTTTTAAGCAAAATAGGTGTAGGGAAAATGTCCAGTTGAATTTAAATATTGGTAACTTTTATGAAATGCTTAAGTTCAGGATTTACCAGAATATTTGCCTTTTGTAGCAATCAGTTATTTTTAATAAATGTAGGTCTTCAGAAATAAATAAAAATATTAAAATATATATTTTTAAAATACTATCCCTTTTATTGGTGCATAGTGAAAATTCTTGTCTGTGTTTTTGAGCAAAGGTAATGCTGCATTCAGACCGAACGCCATTTAAGCATCAAAAGGACGTCTTACGCTTCATATTGGACTCTTGCGCAGAGCGGTTTTGGCGCTCTGTGCAAAGTGTGGACAGATTAGTCTGATACACGAGAGGAGCTACCTTGTTCTTTTCCTCAAATGTGGGGACAGTTTTGCCGTGGTCAAAGTTTTGATAACTTACCCGAGATCCCAACTTTCCTTTCGATTACTGTCTCTGTAGTGATCGTCCAAGTGATCATAGATAATAAGACTGGCACAAAAGGCGAAGATGAGTTTGTCCTCCTTTGTCGACTTCCTACGGTCTCGTAAAATATGCCACTACGTCACATGGCGCCGTCTCTCAGATTGGTTGATGCTCCATGTCCAGCTGCAATTGTTTAGATCAGGGGTCTTCAATTCTGGTCCTAAGGGTCCGGTGTCCTGGAACTTTTAGATATGTTCCTGGTCCAACACACCTGAATCAAATAGCTGAATTACCTCCTCAGTTTGTAGTCAAGTTCTCCAGAGTCCTGCTAATGGCCTGATTATTTGATTCAGGTGTGTTGAAGCAGAGACACGTATAAAAGTTGCAGGACACACCGGACCTCGAGGCTTGAAATTGAAGCTCCCTGGTTTAGATTTTCCACATCTACACTTGAAACCTCAGACGCTGAAAACTTCAAAACGCTCTGCGCCCGAAGTGCGAATCGGGCCGCAGGACCTGTCGACTTCCCTAGACGCGCGTCCACCATAGGGTTTCCATGTAAACCAGACGCCCCTGACACTCAAATCAGCACAAGATGTCATCCAATGGAAATTGTCACATTTCTAAACTTGTTTCTCATTTGCTGTAAATAAACTGGATCAAAAGCCAAGACAAAAGAAGAAAAAAACTTTACTGGCTCAAAAATGCCATTCATACAGTTTAGTCCTTTTAATAAGATGCCAGAAAAAGCGCCAGCTGTAAGGAGCAAAGAGTAAGCCAGCCTTGCCTCTCCCCCAAGACTTCTAGACAAATATATACTTGTGGAAACCCATTCTTTTTGGAAATATATCATACACATTGTGTATTTTTTATTTAATTCTGTATATCAAAATAAGATGAAGTAAACATTATAGATAGCATTATTGTAAGTATACTAAAATTTATATTAGCAGCAGAGGTAAATCGTTTAAAAGAAAATGCAGTCAGATCATATTACACTTGTTCTTTCAATTTTTGTGTTAAAACCTTGATACCATATTTTTACTCACTGTAACCTTAGTAATCACCCCTAACAAACAGCCCTTATACCTTATTTAGCAAAATGTAAGATTTACAGTAAATGTTTTTATTTCTCAACTATTTATAAATTATTAATTTTATCTGTTTCTTCCAAAAAAAACTTTTTGTTAAACTAAAGTTGCCTTATTTTGCAACATTTTGTCCAAAAGAAAAACAAACAAATAAAATGCTATTTGTTTTACAAATTACCTAATGTCTAATGCTTTTTGAGAGGTTCTGCTTCTGGTGGTGGGAATAGCTGGCCTGGTTTATGCATCCGATACTATCTTTAAATTATACAACTTTAACGTGGAAGCTCAGCTGCACTGTCAAGGCCGAGGAAAAAATGCACGGCTCCCACTTTCTTCCTGCTAAGAACGTTGAAGGAGCAGTCGAACTGCTCAGCTGCCTCTCTCTCCGCTGCAGGTTTTAAAGGTCCAGCAAGAGGAGCTGCCTGCTCTGCAGCGATATAAACCCCTAGCTTTCAGTAGCATTTACAATCTGCGGCTCTGTTGCAGACTCAATCCATTCCAAGCTCTTTATTCAAGGTCAGCTATCGATTTGGCGTCCTGCTTATTCCAGGAAAAAGCTGTCAGCTTCTAGTACTCATTCATAACAAGAGCACTGACCAGTGGCTTAAAAAAAAAAAAAAAAAAGATTGTAATGTTGGTCGTAAAGGTTTTTTTTTTTCATGAAAACATTTTTTTGTACAAAATTTCACAGGTGGAAGGGAAAAACAGTTGCTGAAATATTTGCTCCAATATTAAATAGAGAGATGAGCCAGTGTGAGATGTATTTTTTTTAAATATAAAATTAAGATGGTAATTGTAATGAGAGATGCAAGAATCTGGTGAAGTGATGTAATTTGAACCTACACACACAAACTATACAATAACACTGACAATGAACTGGCAGGCGTCAATGAACTAGCACAATTAAGATAAAATAATGTTTTTTGCCTTTCAAAGTAAAATTAAAATGATTTTTTTTTTTTGGTTATTGTGTCTGAACAGTTATAGACTTGTTATAGTCTAAGTTTTAGTACTTTGTAAAGACTCATACCTACACTATGAGTCTATACAGCTAGCATAATATAAGCTGAAATGTACTGGATAATGCATTTTTTCCAAATTGGTAGGGTTGGGGTGAGTATATGTAAATATTTTAAATGCTTTATTTCATTGTAAGTGTACACTGTATTCTTACATTTTCTGACTAAAACTACGTGATATTCCTAATTTTAGACCAAAATTAGAAAAGGGCCATCATGACTATCATCAGTTATCAAGTAAGAAGGTAGTTCTTCTCCCCCTTTGGGCTGTGTATCACACCAGAACAGGGTGGAGTGGAAGGCTCTGTGACCTGCAAGTGTGTGAAGTTGCCTCCATTAGATTTAAAGAGACAGCCCCAAAACGAGTTGCTGTCCGACAAACCTCAGAACAGGGGCAAAAAGGGGGAACGAGGAGCTACAATAACGAGGAGTTAAGACCCAAGCGTTGCAGTCCCACTTTATATAGATCGCAATAATCTACACGAGAAAAGAAAAAAATTAAAAGCATGATATGCCCCCTTTAAGAAAACTGACCTTTGAGGAGTTCATGTGGCACAATAGACTTGTAGAAAATTGGCTGTTGATGTTGTAATATAGTTTTAAATAAACCATATATTAGTAATTTTGTACTGAGTCTGTCTAGCCTTTATATGGAATTACAGTATATGGAATTAAAATATCCTTATTTAACTTTAATAATCAATGGGACAATTTCCCTCTGGGTATTCTCTCCAAATGCACAATTTACCCCACTCGGGGGGGGGGGGGGGGGGTTAAGTTGTGCCAAGACACTGCTTATTTTTCCAGAAAGCTATGTTTCCTAATTTCTATATTTCAGATCCAGAGTGTTTATTCCACATAGATAAACCCACGGCATTTCCAGGCAAGAATTGACATTTAGAAGTGATGACGGACTTATTTTGATTGAGAAGAGCAGTGGTACTCAGAACCCCCCCCCCCCCCCCCCCCCCCCCCACTGACGGTCCCAGTGGAAGAAATTCATTTCAGGCTCTTGTATATGTAGAGGTGGGTAGAGTAGCCAAAAACTGTACTCAAGTAAGAGTAGCTCCAACATATTTTTACTCAAGTAAGAATAAAAGTATACAGTAAGAAATCTACTCAAGTACTGACTAACTAATCATAACAATTGATGATTTAATATTTAAAAAAAGTATGTAATCTGACAGACAAAATTATAAGGTTATGTGCAAATCCTGGTATATTAAAAACAACAATGAAAAAAATACAAAGAGGGAGAAGAAACTTTTCTAGATAATTTTTTGTCAAATTAAACTTGAAAGCAATCCTTACAGCAGCTAATGTATATACAATATGTTGAAACGGTGCAAAGTTCTTTCAATGAGATATCTACCATTTACTGTACGTCCATCAGACCTCCCTCAGTGAGTTCAGTAAATAGAAAATAACATTAAAATAACAAAGCTTGTGTACAAATGAGAAGTCTCACTTTAAAATAAACTCTACATTTTTGTCTCTGGTGCATTTTTGGGTAAAACAAGTATGTTCTTTATTCATGAAGTTACTTGCAGTAGGTAGAGTAGCCAGAAATTTTACTAAAGTAAGAGTAGTGATACTTAAGTAATAATGACTTAAGTAAAAGTAAAAAGTGCAGTAAAACTACTCCTAAAAGTTTTGTTCAAAAAGTTACTCAAGTAAATGTTACTAGTTACTACCCACCTCTGTGTATATGTTGCTCTTGTTGTTTTAGTCAGTTTCTCAAAGCTCACATAATTTCTAGTGCTGACATTTTGGGTTTGTCCAGAATTGGCTAGCTGGGGATAAAATCTCCTGCTTGTGCCAGATTTCCTCTGGACTGTTATTCCCTTCTATTAATCAATAAGATGAAAACTGGCTATTTCTCACAACTCATCCCAACTTTTCAAACAACTGAAATTAGACCTGAATGGATGTCATCGCTCACAAGTATGTTGTCTACTTTTTTTAAAAATAAAATCATTGACAAAATGGCAATAATTTTCTCTATAGTTCTAATGATTCTGCAAGTTTTTAAATTGACTTTTCATCTAGTTTTGGATCGCTGGAAAGAGTCAGACAGACTCCAGACAGACTCCAGGTCTCCTTGGAAACTTGAGACTTTGGACCAGGAGTACAAACGCCATACTTGCTATGTTTATTCAAGGACCGGATATCCTCTAAAAGTGACTCTGGCAGCTTCTATACTCCTGCAGCATCTGTCACAAAAGTTATGTGGTAAAAGCATAAAGCATATATAATTTGTTTCTAACCCTAACCTTTCCCAGAGTTTGATCTGCTTCAGTTATCTGTGCCATCACAGTCAAATCAGTGGCTCTATGTATGCTCATAATTTAATCTCATCAAGTCTCCTCGTAAGACCTAAAACTGTGGGGTTTGTGGAAGTCTGACATAAATTCACTTGACAGTCATAGCTGTGAAATTTTAAAGTGGGCCAAAACCAATTCACATAAAGTGGACCTACTGTGGAACATTACAGGCTTGGGAAGAGATAAGGACACCCCATTAAATGTCCATTTCCTTATTAAGAAATACAAAAGAATTTCTGTATTTATTTATCTCTCCAAAAACAAAGTCCTTTAAAGATGAGTAAATACCAAACATTAAACTTGTTTTGGTTATTAAACAAATAATACATATAAAAGGTGTATTCTGAGGAAGGTTAGGACACCCTACCCCTAAATACCTAATCTTACCCCCTTTGGTTAAACTGACTTTAGTGAGACATTTATTGTAGATCTCTGCGAATCTCGAGGAAAATGTTTCTCTACTCTTCACTTTCAGCTGTGGGATGTTGGAAAGATCTCAGGCATCTACAGTCCCATTCATTTGACCCCAGATTATCTCCATAATTAAGATTTGGGCTTTCCCAGGACTTTCAGCTCTTATTGTTCAGCCAGTCCTGTGTGTCACTGTCATGTAACAGGGTCCACTTCACCACAATTGTTTTTTTTTAAGAGATCCTCTTACATTTTGATCAAGCTCTCTCTGATACACCGTGCACTTCATGGTAGAATAATCTACCGTCATAGAATTATATGACGGTGAGCTGGTCAGGTTATGTTGCAGCAAAGCATCCTAAACTCGTTTAACTCCACCTCCATGATTCACAGTGGGGGATCGGTCCTCTTCCTGGACTGCTGTATTTGATTAATGCCAAGTGTGTCCTCTGTTCTAGTGTCAAATAATTCAGTTTAGACTCATCTGTCCAAATAACATTATTTCTGAAGTCCTAGTTTTGAAAGGTAGAGTCTGCAGTTTTCTTCGGAACTCCCTTTTTGAATAAATGTGCATGCACAAGCCCGTCTTACCTGCTTTTGCATTCCTCAGGGGGATCGCGTAAAAAAAATATCTCCCTAATTCACTGAGGCTTTCCTCTTCTTCTCATAAACAACCAATCGATAAGATGATCGAGACATAAGGTGTCCATCTGGTTCTTTTCATTTGGACGACTGTGGCTTGATGGGTTGAGTAGTCGTCTGGCAATCAGAAGGCTGTGGGTTCGATTCCAGCTTTCCCTTGCCACATGTCGATGTGCCACTTAACCCCAAGTTGTATAAATGTGTGTGCGTTAGTGAGAGCGACTGGGTGAATGTGGCTATAGTGAACAGCTATGGGTGGTCAGCATGACTGGAAAAGCGCTATATAAGTTCAGTCCACTTACCATTCATTTGGTCCAAATGACAGGAATGGTCAGAGTTTTTACAGACCTGCAACTCTCATTTTCAGAGATCACATTTTTTTTAACCTCTATTTTCTAAATACATAATGTATTTACTACTGTCAGGCTGGAAGGACGATTTCACCCAGGATAACAAAGTGTTTCTGAACAAGATAACCAACTGTAGCTTTAATGCTTGTCTTCAAGTGTTAATAGGGTTTCCTATTCTTTTCACATATCTGCATGACTTAGTTCAAAGGCTTTTAATTTCAAATCCAGGGGTCTACATGTTAGCCTCGTGAGACCATCCTGATCTCGCGAGCTTTCAAGGTTTCACTCGCAGATCAGTCTGGCTACTCTCCGTTAAAGAAAATTTGGAGCCGTTCACCAAACGAACGTCCAATCAGCGTTGGCTTTGAGGCGGGTTGAGGTGTGACGCAACGGGAAGCGCGTCAGTTCAGTCTAAAGAACATGGCGGCTTCAGCCGATGAAACTAGCGTTAGCGTGGCTATCGAGCAAGTTTTATCGGAATTACGTAGTATTTATTTGCTGAGCTAACGAGCCTTTACCTGCAGCAGCAACAGTAGCTTGGCTTGTGGTTGTGTTTTCGTCGTCGCTCTGTTACGAGCGACGACGAATCTGATTGGTTCATTTGGCCCGTCAATCACCAACATAGGCCAATCAGCTAACCAGTATTTTCGCCCCTTCCCAAAGTTACTTCAACGGAAGGTTTCCAGATGGATATGCGGAGCAAATCTATCTGGCGGAGTCAGGTAATCTACATGTAGCTTTAAAAAAAAAAGTAACGTTTTTATGTGCCAACGTATAGACATATTTTCCAGGTGGCCCAGGCATGGCAGTTTATTTCTCTCCGACTTTATCACCCATTAAGGTAGCAATAATGAACCAGCTGCTATAACACAAGCACCGTTGGACCAGATTGAAATATTTAGGTCTGAAGTCATCGTCTTCCACTCAGCGGAAATATACAGATCACAGTGTATTGTGTCTGAGCAAGGTGATAGGTTTTGCACATGAGAAAGATTCTCTTCTCAAATATCTACATGAAGCCACGTTATTTGTCTTTTAAAGTGTTTCTGCCGTCATCTGGCATATATGACTTTAAAAATTCACCCTAATAACTCATCCAAGGCGACTCTTTGCAGTAGCAGATTTTGTAAGCTTTTATAAACCAGCACTCTCAAAAATTTATTCTCTTGAATGAAGCGGTGCAATCAAGTACTGAATGGCACTTCTCTCATCTCATCATCTTGAAAGTGTGTGTGCGTGCGTGCATGCGTGTGTGTGTGTGTGTGTGTGTGTGTGTAAAGTATAAAATATAGGGAGAAACATAGAGGAGTATAAGAAAGCAGAATTATTTTGAGGTAAACACCAGCTGGTGTGATTTGATGCATGAAGAATGGCTTTTCAGTGAGCCAACATGTGGGTAGCTTCAGGTTTGTTTTCGTGAACGATGTGAAAGCGTTGTTCAGAATATGTAACATATAACTCAAACCCAATACAACTTTATTTATAAAGCACTTTAAATACCCAGCACAGGACAAATGTGCTATTCACCTAAAATAAGATGACATCCATCCATTGTCTATAGCCGCTTAATTTGGCTGGGTTGTGGAAGGGCTATCTCCAGCAGTCACTGGGCGAGAGGCGGGGTACGCCCTGCCTGTACAAGTCGCCATTTTATCACAGGGCATACATAGACACACACACACACGTTTCCTCATACCTAAGGCCATTTCAGTGAGCCACCAGTCATGTTTTTGGACTGTGTATGGAAAAAAGCCAGAGTACCTGGAGAGAGCCCGTGCATACACAGGGAGATGGACCCCAGGCTGGGATTAGAACCCAAGACCTTCTTGCTGCAACAGTGCTGCCAACTGCACCAGCGTACAGCCCCAAAATGTAACAGTACTTGATAAAACAGAATAAGAAGAAACACCCCCCACATCAGAATCCCACCTACACCGACCTTTACACTTTGAACTAAACAGTCAGACAACCACCCTTCTCCTGGCAACCGCCAAACCCAGACTCATCGACCCGATCACCGCATGTGGAGAACCGTGATTCATCTCTCCAGAGAGTCCTCCTTCACTTCTCTAGAGTCCTGTGGCGGCGTGCTTTACCCAACTGTATCCTATCCAACGCTTTTCATTGCGCTTGGTGAGGGATGGCTTGGATGCAGCTGCTCGGTCATGGAAACCCATTCCATGAAGCTCTCTACGCAGCTCTTCTTGCGCTAATCTGAAGGCCACATGAAGTTTGTAGTGATTGAGTGCAGAAAATTGCTGACCTCTGCACACTGTGCTACTCAGCATCTACTGTCTCTGACCTGCTGGTTTACATGGTCAACCTTCGTGGCAGAGTTGCTGTCATTCTTAGTTGCCTCAACTTTGTTATAACGCTGAGAGTTGAGTGGGGGAATATTTAGGAACGAGGACATTTTATGACGGGACTTGTTTCGCAGTTGGCATTCTATCACAGAACCATGCTGGAGTTCACTTAGCTCCCGAGAGCGGCCCCATTCTTTCACAAACGTTTGTAGGAACAGTCTGCATTGCCCAGGCACTTGATTTTATGGAAGTGACTGGAACACCTGAGTTCGACTATCTGGATGTGTGAGCGAATACTTTTTAGTGTATCGTGTATCTCATGGCAAATGAAGACTTTAGTGTTTCTTTAGTGTTTTTAATTATCCGTAAAAAAAACTAATTAGAACATCGTTTTGACCATTTGTTTAATAAGCTTGCACATGTTGAGTGTTGTGACCAGCAATCGATATGCTTTCACTTCATTGTTGTAATTAAGAGGGTCTTTGGGAAAGCTGAGAAAACATTGATTTCCTTCCGAATTAATTATCTGATTGGTTTTCTGAATGGTACATGATGCCTTTAATGGCTTGTCCCTCATAGGATCAGGAATCAGCTCTGCTGGGAGTGTCCTATTGAGTAAAATAGGAAACTGTTGATTTGGTTGCAACAGTAAGTACTGTCATGGGTTTGTGTGAGAGTGAATCCAGGAAAAAG
This sequence comes from Fundulus heteroclitus, assembly GCF_011125445.2. Classification (NCBI taxonomy): domain Eukaryota; kingdom Metazoa; phylum Chordata; class Actinopteri; order Cyprinodontiformes; family Fundulidae; genus Fundulus; species Fundulus heteroclitus. Next base: position 19,378,563 of record NC_046380.1, on the reverse strand, counting down.
ACCCTATCCTGGTTTATTTTTATTTGATATTTATAATATACAAGTCACCAGCCTCAAAATGCTTTGTGGTAGGCATTTGATTATATTAACTACACATATTTTTAACATATTTTATCAGTCACACGAAACGAGTAGTAGAAATATTGACCCTTTGGGAAATATTAATGTTTAACCAAAGATGTTACAAAGGTCAAGCTAAAAGTTGTTAGAATGTGTACATATTTGTAATACTTGATGCTTAAGGTATCCATCTAAACTGCGTGACCATGCCAGTCCTTTCATAATGCATGACTTTATTGGAAAACAGATCAACAGGTTAAATCCTTTTATTTTATTGTCCTTTTTTAATCTCTTGTTTTTTATGAGTCTTAAAGGGGAGCTTTATCATCCAGATCAACTTTGACCCAAATTTTAGAGATTGAATTCGTGCCGCAGCATTTCCTAAAGGTGACATTAGCGCAGAAAGCTGTCAGTGAATTTGGTGAAAGGATAAGGATAAACCTTAGATCAGCGTACAAAAACATTTCAAGAGCATGCTTTCCTTCCTTTATTTGTATTTTCTCATACTTAAATGCTTGCTTCTTGTTTTCATTTGAACCAAAGACACATTATGCCTGCATAGACCCAAAGACACTAGCTGCTATGATGTTGCCTTTAAATCTTGGTGATTTCATGTTTTTGTGTGTTTTTAAGTCTTTGTTTTCTTCTTCTTTCCTCTTTTCGGAGCATGTTGGGCCCGGAGGTCTATTGATGTCGCACAATATTATTCCTTCTTCACTTTCTGTTGGAGACATTCATCGGCCTCCGTGTCACCTTGGAAAATTGCTTTTTGTTCGGCATCGTTCCATTCTGGTACAGTCTGCAGTCGAAAACGAAATGTGAAAGAAAATGTTACCGGCCGGCTGAAAGGGCAGTCAGTTTTGATAGAGCCCCAAATAGGATAAGGGACACTTGTGTTGGACTCGTAAGCTCATCCTAAAAGACAGAGTACTTAAAAAAGAAATACCAGGAAACGGGTCCATTACTTCTAGATATGCTGCAAATGCATGTTTGTTTTTATTTCTTATTCAGACTATACATTGCTTGAAGGAAGTACCATTTCTCATCTATGCGGTTCTTGACGCCAGGAAGTCTTCCTATTAAAATGTCAACACTGGTTGGATTATTTGCTCTAAGAATGGGAACATTCAGGCATCTCAAGTCAAGGAAATAAATCATGCAATATGCTTGTGTTGTGCGCCCCCATAGCGGAGCACGTAGAGAGCACATTTAGAAGAGCAGCAGCACGTTTTTTTTTTTTTTTTTGCAGAGAGCGTGTCGTGTTTGCTAAAGAGGAGGATGTGTTGTCAGCTGTAAGAAGGATGTGATTTAGTGGAAAAGGGTATTAAAGCAGTCATGAGGAGTTCTGGTAACACAGGTGTGGCGCTCACAGGCTTTGCATTAAAACTGGATGATCAATGGTGCTGAAGGATGCACTGACTTCTAAAGGGATTAAGTATAAAAAAGTGCTTACTTGTGTTATTAGGAGACAATAACAAAGCAACTCTTCTGCACTCAGCGGTCCGCCTCAGGCAGCAATGATAAATTGCATTCCATATTATTTCACGTCACGTCTTCCTGCCATCTTTTATAATGTGTGGCTCACGCTGATGGTTTGCTGTTTTTTAATTTCTGTTCACGACACTACCTCATTATATGGCTTCCTTGTTTCTCATTTTAAAGCTACATTATTTTCTTGTTTCATTTGCCAAGCTGTCATTGGTTCAGTTTAACATCAGCGGGGCTCTAAGAGAGCGCATCAGGCATCCGACTCTGCTGAGAAGCAGAGGAGCTCTGCTGCTCTCTGCAAGGCTGATGACCTACTTTTCCACTCAAGGCAGTAGCGTACTGTATCGAGCAATGTAAAATCCCTCCATCATTATCCACCCTGCATGCGGAGAGGGTTTAGGTGCTATTGAGTGGGAGGTGACTGCATGACTGCCTGAAAGACTTGCAAATCTTGGCTTGTAACAGGCACCACTGTATCCAGCTCGCTGTTGCAGTTGTTCTCTTCTTGAGAAACTGAAGTGGTGGGGTATAAGAGGAGAGAGAAAGACTAAGCTCTAAGCTCTGGCGTTCTAGAATATACAGGGGTTGTGTGACTGCATGCAGAGCCAACTTGGAGCCAAGTGTGTGGTCATGAGAAACAAATCAGCTCCACTTATGATAGATTGTCCTAAATCAATGCAAAAAACAAAACGGCAACAAATCGGTAGTGTGGTGTTCCACTACTGACATTGGACCAAATTTAGATCCCCCCCCCCCTGTAACAAGAGAAAGTATTTATACTTATCGCAATAAGTAAGCACATTTGTGTTAATTGATTTATATATTAAATGGAAAAAGATTTTGGCAATAAATCTTATACTGTTGGAAAAAGCTGTTTTCCCCTTAAATCGTGCCCAGTTAGTGGGGGAATGCATTTGTGGGCTGAGCAGCAGAGATGAATATGTGAAATGCAGCCATGACAAACTTGCCAAAACTTCGCTGTCAATGCCAAGCAGTTTATTCAGTTGAGTCTAATGTGTTTTTTTTTATTGACTAGACTTGCCAAGGCCATCACACTGTCACCACTATGTTTGACTCTTATATGTTCTCCTTTTTCTGAAATGTCAGTTTCATGCCAGATGCAACAAGATTCCTCCCAAAAGTTCCCCTTTTTGTTTCATTAGTCCACAGAACAATTTCCCCAAATTCTTATGGATGATCAAGTATTATCTATCTATCTATCTATCTATCTATCTATCTATCTATCTATCTATCTATCTATCTATCTATCTATCTATCTATCTATCTATCTATCTATCTATCTATCTATCTATCTATCTATCTATCTATCTATCTATCTATCTATCTATCTATCTATCTATCTATCTATCTATCTATCTATCTATCTATCTACACACATTTCTTTTTTGTTTTTATTTATTTTTTTTGCAAATGAGAGATGAGCCTTTTATGTTGAATAAAACAAGTGTTTTTTTCTCTTTGGATCTCTCTCTAGTGTCTCTCTTCCTTATTGTTGAATCATGGTCACTGGCATTAACGGAGGCAAGTGAGGCCTGCAGTGTTTCAGATGCTCTGGTTTCTTCTGTGATCTCCTGGATGGATCATTAATGCCATCTTGGAGTTATTTTTGTGGGCCGACCGCAACCACTGTTTTTATGTTTTAATATCATTTGTCAGTATGATTGTTACAGCTTTAGAAAATTAATTTGATTTAGTCCCTTTCCTGACTGAATTGGCAATAACAATTTGTTTCTCATCTGCTCTTGAATTAATTATTTTGATGAAAACATGATATGGCGCTTTTTCAGATCTTTGAGCCTACTTCATACAGACAAACAGGTCCTACTTTTATTTATTAGTGTATTTATATATCTTACCAGTACCTCATTTAGTATTAATCAGGTCATCTTTATCTAAAATTAATATTTGATTGAGCAGAATCATCCACATCTAATATTAAAATAAATTAATAAAACTATAGCAGGCACAATCTGTGAGGAGTTAAATACTTTTTATTTATTTAGATAATACAATTTCACAGGGTTTTGACCAGATCCTGATTATACAACATTCGGTTTAAAAGTGTAACATTCCTCCAGGATGTAGATGCTGAATTCAACATTCAACTACATGTGTGCAATATCCTCAAGGTTATCTATGCACAGACTCTCACACTGTTCCACTCCTACTGGCAGCAGCTCTTTATGCGCTCATATATACACTGACATATATGATTTTTGCCGCTACAAACACTCAGATTGCACTGTGCGCGGTCACTTAACTATAAAAAGGCATAACAACCCATCTGTACCCCTCGATTTATGACAGTAACTTTTCAATAAGGCAACAGCATAATATTTGTGTTTTCTATTCAGTGTCATCAATGCCCTGAGGAGGCAGTTCTGCAAATGGTTAACAGAACGTGAACAATCGTGACGCCAACAGTTGCAGCCTGTGAGCTGGGATTAGAGAGAAGGAAGAATCGTGCCACAGCCAGGATAGTGAGTCATCTTTCCGTGGCATTTGCTCCGACAATAGGTGGCCTATGACGCTGGCATATGGCAACATGTGGTAAAGGGCTTAAATGCTGTTCAGAGGCAACGCTTCTGCAGACGGTTGTGTGTTTTTGGAGGGGGGGACACAAGCGTATAAAACACTGTTTCTAAAGGGACTATGTTCAACTACAAAACTGGTGTTTATTAGTTAATGATTGTTCTCCTCTTTCTGTTCATTTGGTTGCAGTTTTTGGACCACCTGAACCAGACTGGAAACAAAGCTGTCTACCTAGATAACCTAAACCTCTTCAGACCCTTTTTGATAACTAAAAATTATCAGCTTCATATTTTCAATTTTTTTCTGCTGAAAGATCTGTAATTGAGGTGTGCAACTGATTAAGATATGTTTAAAGAGGAACTTGTGCTTCAGCCCTTTTTCAGGTGTCTAAAAGCCTATGGTGGACCAAAATCCTCAGGTTAATCTTTCATATAGTTTTATTGCATATTGGTGACACCCTGTTGAAAGAATTGCCACAATGTTATTTCTAATCATCATCTCGAAAACCCTGATCATCCCGCGATTTTGCCTCGCAACCCCCCCTTATAGCAAACTAAAACAGATTTAATATGGATGCTGCTACATCTGCTAAAACTTTAACCTTACACACAAAGAAGCAGAAATTTAGCTTCTCTGCATGCAGTTCAGACCACTAATGGTACACTAACATGGGCGGTAAATGTCCTCAGACTTGGACCAAGACATAACTGCTGACTTTTTAAACTGCCAGCAGAAACACATGGCGGCCTGGCTTCAGACTGTTGCTGACGTTGCACTTTCACTTCTGCACTGGCCTGTCGCGTTGTTCTGTGCGACGCCAGACATTGTGCACGTCTGCTCAAATGCAGGTATGCAATCATAAGAACCACCTCCCTCTGTTGCATGCACGTGCTTAAATCCAGTGAAGTGCGGTCAGGGTAGGCAAGTCACCCATCATCGTCATGACAAGTAAAATACTAAGACGGATGAGATAAAATCAGTTTGTCCAATTAGCTGTTCTACAAATTTCCTTTAATTATGATTTTCATGATGTCACCCTAGAGCCACTGCAACTTTGTATCACACAAAGAGCAGTTGTTGTCACTCTGCGGTTTAGGTGCTAAAAGAGCCATGTCATCTCAATTTTGAGCAGAAGAGATCCTGCTCTGCCTCACATCACCGCTCGTTGGTGTTATGTACTGGGGCAGGGGGGTGTTATGGTCACGGTTGGTACTTCCTGGAGGGGCAGGTACCGACAGCTCTACGTAGACCTTGTCATGACCACTTGTTTTCCAGTGAGGGGCTGCTGCTCAGAGAGCAGAATTTATGTGGATTACTCAGAAATGCTCGAATCAAGCAAAATACAATGTTGGGCATGATTTCAATGAAGGGATAGCTTTACTACATAGTTCAAAAGCTCAAAACGTTGATTTTGCCTAATGTACACCGTTTTAAATTAAGGTCAAAATTGAAATACAAACATCTATTTTGGATTCACATATTTGTAGGTCAGACTCCAGAGGCGTCGATGTTTCACCAATCATGATGCAAATTTGTTAAACGTGTGGAAAATTAACACAACATAAGCAAGTTGATAAGTGAAAGTGTTTTATTTAAGCCCAGAACGTTCCTTCTCAAATGCCAGCCATCCTAGTGTCCTCAAATATCTGTCATTTGATAGCAATAGCATCCACACGTTCAAAGACAAAGGTAAAACTTTTCTGACTGTGTTACAGATGTTGTTTTGGAAGCTGTAGAAGTCAAATTTTGTCAAATGATAGATGCCAGCCAGCTGACAGTCTTGCCTGGGCCTGGGACAAGATAATTGAAGGCTACATTCACTCTGCAGGTCTTGGTGCTTAATTCCAATTTTTTTGCTGAAATCTGATTTTAAAATTTTTTTTTTTGATTTTTTTTTTTTGTGGTGGCCGTTCATACTACTATTAAATGCGACCACCATCAAACTGCTGTCTGAACTGTTCAAGACCGCAAAGCGACCCGCAAGCGCAGATAACAGAAGGAGAGAAAAGCGGTGTGGATGATGGAGGGGTGAGGGCATGTTTGATTGGCTACAACCATATTTGTAAAACTGGTCAGTGTGAAGGCAACTAAGTAGAGCCACATATCATTACTGTACCCAACCCTTTTACTGAGGAGGGAAACCTGGCCTGCCATAACCACTCCTACAAAAAGGTGATTATTTTTTTAAAGGTAATTCTTTGGATTATTTATATTTGAAGCAATATCAACTACATGAAATAGTGTATACAGTGATGTCATGGCCCCTTTTAAAAATACCATCTTGGAAGTGGACAGATCATTCCTAAGTGTTATTGGTAATGTAAATACACCCAGCTCCAAAGGTAGCTACTTTTAGTGTCAGACAGTTGTTTTAAAGTAAAGGCATGTGTGAGAAATTATTTAAAATAAGATTTATTTATTTTTCCTGGTCAGTGGACATACTGTACCTTAGTACTAACAGGTTATGGTAACCACAGTGTTATTTGGTGTGGACGGTGCTTTAGAGAAAAATGTTCAACGTTCATTATTATAACTATCACTGAAATGTTTTAGAGTATAGTCACTTTTAAGAGGCTATTTAAAACATTGAAACATGTCTGCAGTTTATTCAGGATACAATAGAGTGAGGGAGAGAGAGTGAGAGAGAGAGAGTGAGGCTTTCAGCAGATAACAGGAAGGCTGAGTGCAGCAAAGTTGCTCCGTTTTATCCTTTATCATGTGTATGTCAATCTCTAGTCCTTGAGGGCGAAATGTATATTGGTTTAAACAGACCTCAATTACTAGATGGATATTTAGGAGGACTCTGTAGAACTTGACTGCATTAGGGTAATTAGGTAATTTGATTCATGTGTGTTGGACTTGGTACGTATCTAAAAATTGCAGTTTAAATCCCCTGTTTTAGAGCGTTTAATCTCTGTTTGTCATAGAACATGGTAGATCTGTAAATCTCTTTAGCCTTTTGGAAACCTCAAAATGAAAATAATGTGAGGATCTGTTGTATAAATGCCTCACAAATCATGCTAATTGGTAATATATGATAATATAAGATGAAATAATTGGTAATATAAGATTATATAAGACGATAGTTAAAAATCTTAACCTCTATCACTATCTTTATTTTAAAATACTACTAAAACACCCTTTTTTTTTGTTTACAGTAATTACTCTTCCACCCATATAGTGTGATGTTGCCCATACTAATATAGCTGATTATTCACTGTTTATGGCAGCAGTGCTAGAAAAAAAAACAAATTTGTTTTCTATATTAGTTATATTATAAGTTAGAATTAGGTAAAATTGATGTAGGTCAAAATTCTAATGCTGGAGATCAGCAATCGGCTGTAGAAATGCCCTAAAGACATTTTTGCAACCATCTACTTCAAGTTTTGATTCTAATGGTTGATGTAGTCTGCTGCAATAAAACACTTTTTCTAGTTTTGGTTTAATATTCTTGTATATTTAGATTATAGCTTACAAAATATGATGAAGTTCAGTCTATTTGAGTAATTCTTATCAGGTGATAGAATAAACAGATTAATGCCAGACATATGTTTGGGTATTTTTCATGGTTTGAGTTAGTTACATCAGTGAATCAGACTTGCTATTGAGGCATTGAAGCACTTACCAGGGTCCCTTTTTAAACAGGGGGCATCATTGCATAGAAAATAATACCACTATGAAGTCATCCTCCCACCTTTGAATTCTGCTCAGTGTTCCTTATCCTTTGTTGTCTCGGTCTTAGATTTCGAACACCAGGATCATTTGTCACTGCTGTCCATGTTGTTCACCTCTGCTCCCAGAGAATTGTATCTTCTCTCTGGTTTGTTTGCCCTTGTTCTTATAGTTTACTTGCTTTTTCATCCCACAAACAATGTCTTTCATGTACAGCTCAACTCGAATCATTGCTAGGTTTTTCTTCACATACTATGCAGGGTACTAGTTGGCCTGCCTCTGAACAGCACACACCGCACAGGGTCAATGTGACCTGCTCAGCTTTTCCCAAGGGAATCTTTGCTCTTTGAAATGAACTGAAATGATTTGTATCGTCTCCCCCATTGAACGCAGCTCAGCCAATTTATAATGCTGCCTCTCCTACCCTGAGACTTGTAATCAAAGCACATGGTCATAAAAAACCTCCAGGATGTCCCGTGTATATGATGGATTTTTCCCCCCTAACAACTTCCTTTGCTCTGATGTTGGTTTGGGTTTTATATAGGCCTAGAGATCCTGTTATGGATATTATCTAATTTATTATTTTTAACATATTTTATAGTGCTCTCAGATGCTGTTAAGAGTTTCCTGCGAGCCACAATAGCGACAATGGTATTTGTTTGTGGTGTTTTATTTTTATTTCTTTTTTGATAAGCTATAAGTATGCCACAGTGCAAAAATCCTCTTAGATGGGTTTCTTTTTGGGTCAGTGGTTATGTTTTTCCTGTTTTCGTCAGTAGACATGTTCCATCCATATGTCACGTGGATAGGAGGGCCAGCTATGTCGGCTATGTCCTGGGATTACCCTTGGACCCAGTGCAGGTGGTGGGAGACAAAAGGACTGTAAGAAAATTATCATCATTGATGGACAATGTCTCCCACCTCATGCATTCAGTTTGGCTGTGCAATTTTGGCAAAAATGAAAATTGTGATATATTTCGACCATAATTGCTATTTAATTGTGACTTTCCTCTGCATTAACCACAAGCAACAAATATGGCCTATAGATAAAGATGGTTATAAACATGGACTATTTATAACAAGAAATGTAACTGTTTTTTATCAGAATATTATTATTCAAGAGAATAACTTGAGTTGGACATCAATCCTTGTTGAACATGCAACAGTGCAACCAACAAACAAGTCTACTATGTATTAAGCAGTTCCTGAAAGTTTCAGGTAAAAAAAAGTATGATTATATAAACTCTAAAGCACGTAATAAAATTTGATTATCTCACTGCTATAACTCTCTTCCCTTCCATGTGGAGGCAAACCCACTTTAAACATAATTACCGACACATAAAGGACGCATCTGATTCATTAATTGTTACATAGCCAAAAATTGCAGACCTCTGCGATTTGGAAATTGTATTTTTTTTAAATTGTGATTATATTGCAAATGCAATTCATTGTGCAGCCCTAGCATGGAGCTGTTGCAGGAGAGCTCTTTCAGTGACAGACTGCTGCATCCTAGATGCTCAAAGAAGTGCTTTCACAGGTCGCTCCTTCCAGCTGCTGTTAGACTTTATAACCTCTGCTGCTCACAACAAACTCAGTGTTTACAATATGCAAGAGTTCTGATCTGATTGGGAAGTTTCTAAGGGGCAAAATTACTTGCACATGCCTTAGCAAGATGTTGCTTTACTGTTGTGCATATTGCATATTATTGATTATTAGCATATTATTGGATATGTTCTCTGAATAGGCTCATGTTTTATTACTGTTTACCGTGAATATTTAATCTTTTTTAACTGATTTTCATATTATCAATAACTGTGCAACACTTACTCTGGTATTTATTTTTTACTTTTTATATTGACTTTCTGAGAAAGCTCATTCTCTGTTGATTTAAAATTAACTTTAGATTGTTTTTATGTTAAATGGCCTGTACTTGTATAGCCCTTTAACTAGTTGAATGACCCCAAAGCGCTTTACACTACAATTAGTAATTCACCCACACACACATTCACATCGTGAAGGTGGTGAGCTATGTGAGCAGAGGCAGGCCCTCTGACCACCGCCAGCAGGCAATTCGGGTTAAGTGTCATAAAAAACAATTTAGACAGTCAGAGTGGGGGATCGAACCAGCAACCCACCAATTGCAGGATGAACTCCCTAATTCCTGCGCCGCTGTTGCCCCATTTTTTTCCCCCCACATTACTAACAATTATTTGTAACTCTGTCTTTGCCACTGTCATTCCTGAATTTCACCATTGTGGGACAATAAAGGAATTTCTTTTGTTATCTTAATTTTTAGCGAACTTTTAAAATGTTACTAAAGAAAAAAAGAAAATGCCATCTACTGGTTTGGAGTGAATTAACCAGGCTATGCAAAGCACAATTGTGAGGTTGCAAACTAGCATGGACCACACATCTGTGAAAACTGGAGAGAGGTTAATAGAAATATGTTGCTGTCAGGCAAGTTGTAATTGTCCTGTCATGTTAACTCATATTGGCAAAGTTACATGCTGTCCAGAGACCTAGAGAGAGAAATGCATTTTTATGCGCATCATGGGACTATCCGGGAGGATGGCGCCAGCGGAACAACTGATCAGTCATGTGAGGTAAATGTTTGCTATGACAGAACTTATATGGCAAATGTGTTTTCATTTCCCGTTTTGCACTTTAATTTAATTTTTTGAAATGCCAACAACCACCTCAAGCGAGCGTAAAACCATAAAGTTTTTTTGATGGAAATACAGCTAATGTCTTCTCAAACGTCATGTCATTGTTGCAAAAAAGCAAACCCTTGTTTTAGTTAAATAATTTTTATATACATTTTTTAACACATGATTCTCAGAACAGTTAACAGGAAAATGCCTTAAATTAAAGGAACTATAAGAAAGATATTTACTGTAAAATCAACCTAAACCATTTTAATTTCTCACCTGGGATGGAAGTAACACTCCCTATAAACAATCCGTCGTTAATCACGTTTTTCTTCTTTCAAACCGAGAGGTATGGTCCTGAATTACTTTGGTTCTGAGTGTAGCCCGTGTTTACTACCTGGTTCATCAGCCAATCAGTTCCCAGGGTTCTCATCACAGAGTGCAGCATTTGGCATTTTATTTTGACAAAAGAGCAGCAGCCTGCTAACATAAAAGCCAGTAAGAGAAGCGGACTAGAAATAGAACAGAATACAACATCATAGATGTCCTGTGGAGGTAAAAATTCACAACAGCAACACACCACTTAAAAACGGCATATCTGTTTGTTGTGATTGGCAAGCTGTTGTACCGATTTGAGCCACAAGGTGTCAATATTACTTATAGCTCCTTTAACTTGGCTAAGTTATTGTAGCTTTACATCAGCTTGTATGAAATTCTCAACACATTGACATTTAAAAATAATAGTGTACTAATGGCAGAAACATAATAGTTATTCCTATTAGTGCTGAAACAATCCAACAAAATCTATTTTAGTTAGTATTCGAAACCAAGCAAAAAACTTAGAGAAGCCTTTTGGATGGGAGGTGAAACATTTTTCAGCAAACAGGAGGAGTCCAATTGCTTCCTATTTTGGCACTTCAGATTTTTATGCCCTAGATTCAATTCAAATTCAAGAATACTTTATTGATCCAAGAGGGAAATTAAATGTTGGTGTAACGCATGTCATAGGGGATTCTTCAAGAAGTTGTTTTAGATGCTAAGTGCTGCAGGCAGGAAGAATCTCCTGTACCGATTATTCTTACAGCTGATCTGGAGAAGTCTGACTGAAAACACTCTGTTGTTGTACAACCGTCCAACGAAGAGGATGCTCAGGGTTGTCCAGAATGTTCCTAATTTTATGAAGAATCCTTCTTTGCAAAGTTATTTCCAGAGGATCTTGAAGGGTTGCCAGAACAGAGTTGGCCTTCTTTATAAGCTTGTTGAGCTTCTTTAAGTCAGTTGCTCTGATGCTGCTACCCTAACAGATGATGGTAGAGGAGATCACACTCTCCACAACAGACTTAGAGAAGATGTGCAGCATCTTGTTGCAGACCCTGAAGGACCTACGCTTCCTCAGGAAGTACAGTCTCCTCTGTCCCTTCTTGTATACTGCTTGACAATTGCTTCTCCAGTCCAGTTTGTTATCTAGGTGAACACCAAGGTATTTATACTCCGCTGCCTCCTCTTCTTCTCCCCGGATGGTAATAGTGTTGGACCTATTCTTGTTTCTCCTGAAATCTACAAACATCTTCTTTGTTTTATCCACATTCACAATAAGAGGTTAGGGAGTTTGTCCTGCAATTGACGGGTTGCCGGTTTGATCCCCCGCTCTGACTGTCTCTGTTGTTGTGTCCTTGGGCAAGACACTTCGCCTGCATTGCCTGCTGGCGGTGGCCCCGGTGTATGGCAGCCTCGTCTCTGTCAGTCTGCCCCAGGGCAGCTGTAGGTACTAATATTGCTCACCACCGTCAGGGTGTGAATGTATGTGTGAATGGATGAATGACTAGATTGTAGTGTGAAGCGCTTTGGAGGTCGTCAAGACTATTTAAAGCGCTATACAAGTACAAGCCATTTACCATTCTGATTTTCATACACTGGCGTAAAAAAAATATAAAATACAGATTTATTAACATTAGAAACGGTTTGAAAGATCAAATTATAATAAATATTAAATGTTTTTGTTGTTCTGCACCTTTTTGAGTACCACTGGCAATGCAACCAGCTGATATTAGCTAGCTAAGTAGTTGCCTGCTATCTGCTCTAATAGCTAGCCTGCAGTTTGCTTATTAACAGGTTTTATTTTCCAGAGTCACTACATGCATGCTCAGTATGATGAATTGCTGCTAACTCAATGACACACTGCAAGCTACTTGGATTCCTAAGAATTTTTTTTTAAGCAATCTGTCTATGATTTGATAGAATTAACTTTAAAAGTGCCTTGGCTTGATGTGTTGTGATTGGTGCTATATAAATAAATTGAATTTAATCAGAAGTGGAGAAACATTTTTTTTTCACCCAGCTCAGGTCTCTGAAAACTCTGGTTTTGATATGAATCTGCCATGAAATAATTTACTTATATTAAATACCTAGATACTGGTATTGATTAATGAATTAAAAAATAGGTTAACACTTCCATCAAATGTTTTTTATAAATCTAAGAAATGACTTTAAAATGGCATAATTTTTATTGCTGTGGTAGTTGGTATGTCACAAGCTCAGAATAATAGTATTTTTAACATTAATCTGTTGCTTTATCTTGATTTACTTTAGTGATCGCATACAATCACAGGCGCAGTATTAAAGTTAGCATCAAAAGAAAATTCAGCCAGTGATGCTTTAGCTAATCATGAAATGACAGTGACATTTGTGTCATGGTGTTTCTGCACACCTTCGCTTAGTCACAGTGACCAAACAAAGGATGTCCATTACATCAGCATTGTGTGCTGATTAATAACACTCCAGGCGTTAGATCCAAACGGCGTATTAAACCGTGCACCCTATGCCAGTTCAGATCTATATCCACCCCCGACAGGTCATGATTTGAAGATGAAGAAGCAGACATCCGGCACAATATAAACCTCTCCTTGTGGGCATGTGGTGAGGGAGCAGTATGACTCCATACTCATCAAACAGACATCGACTGATTGTGGTTCCAGCTGTGAGTGTGTTGTGTTAATAACAAAAAATTATCCACTTGAGCACAGTGAGCAGCGCTGGCTGGTTGTTCTTATATAAAAAAGAAAAATATAGATACATTTACTAAGCAATGTTAGATGGAATGAGCTGATCACACTGCCTTTGGTGAAAGACAATATTATCAATCAAAGCCACTTAGTGAATTAACCATTAAGAGGCTTCCTCTTTCTTACACAGTGTGTTAGGAGTCAGTTACATCTTGACAAAGTATGAAACCTTGCTCTGTGAAATTACTTAAAACACCTTTGTATCCTGTTTAGAACGTGTCAGTTTTATATTCAATAGATCTGACATAGACAATAAAAAATAACAATCCACCCTGAAGCAGAATGAAATTTTCATTTAGTAATGATTTTTACTAAATACTCACTGCTGTAAGTGATTATTCATTTTTCATATTATAAGCTCAGGCAAAAACAGTATATATATATATATATATATATATATATATATATATATATATATATATATATATATATATATATATATATATATATATATATATATATATATATATATATATATATATAAAAAAATCTAATATAATATAATAAATAATAAATGTGTTTGAATAAATATTGTTCAGAGGGTTTATGATTAAATGTTTAAACTCTGACAAGTTTTTGGTAACAAAATAAACGAATGACAATAGATTTTGTTAGAATAATATGTCTCATTGGTATATTCCCTGAATGGAAATTTATTTGCACTAAGATATCAGGATTTCTGATCCATTTGTCGAACAGCTTCTCTGTGTCATCAGTAGTGAGTAACAGAGAGAGCTGCCGAACTCTCTCACCTCATGGCTTGTGAGAGAATAAAATGAGAGTTATGTTTTTTTTTCTTTTCTTGACCCTGGGTAAGTTCGATTTTCTTGCAGGGGATTATGTTAGTATCACTGATCTTTTTTATGACACTGGAAAAAAGCATGAGAACCTCTATGAATAGTTGGGTTTAATGAAGCATGAAATGGAAGCGATCCAGATTCTGCTGTACCGACAATAAAAAGTCGAAGTTTTGAGGTCTGCAGATAGATGTGTCTGTGCAACTGAGCTGCCCCCACTGTGTACCAACTCTGCAGAATCCCAGACTTCATGTGGCATTTCTAATTGAATTAATTCAATGTTCTATGCAAAATAGATCATTAAGGAGATATTTGTGTACGTTTTAAGATCTGTTGTGTAAGCAGTCATTTTTTGCCTTGTAAAACCATCCTGATATCCATGGGTGTTAACAAAATCTCTCTTTTTAATGTCCCCTTATAATGAAGCCTTTGCGTGTTTGTTTGCTGTTTCTATCAGGTTTAAAGATGAAAGTTGTGGTGTGCCACTCTGATAAATTAATGTTTGCACTGTTTACCTTTTGAATAATTAAACAGCTAACACAAGCTATCAGCTTTAGGATTGCTTATTATATCTCAGATGTTTAGAAGACTGGAATTAGGTTCAGAATTTACTTGTTATCATTTAACATCTTAACTTATAATGGTTTGTTTTACCATTCACAATTGCTGTATAATTAATTACCCCTGCCAATTGTAGGTAGATTTCAGATGGCAGTTTTACTATAAGCTTCCCTAAAAATATGTATGACAAATAGACCTTTTTTATGCAAAGATGTGCAGACCTGCCTTTTCCGTGTTCCTACTCTAACAAGGGATGCCAGAAATAAACCTTAGCAGGGATAGGTGTGGACAAATTCAGCAGTGGTGTTTTTAACAATGGATAGTAACAGTTAGGCTTTATTCAGCAACATTCTGTAGTTGCAGTTGTAGAATTAGCTTCGACATAAACAACAATGTAGGGTTTCAGTAGTTTTTTTTTTTTTTTTTTTTTCTAATTTCATTTTTTACAGTGCTGCAGTCTTGATGTTAAATGGCAATGTCTTGTATCTAGCCATCACAAGCGTCGGGACTGGTTGGCCCCTAACTCAAAACTAAGATAGCCAAGGGGTTAGCAGAGTGGTTAGTTGACAAAAAGGAAATAGTTCAAGGCTGTTGTTAAATAAAAATTTTGCCTTACCATATTGTTTATCTCAGTAAGATTGTTGATCACGTTTTCTTCTTTTCAAACACTTTTTTTTTTAATCAGAACTTTTAGAAAAATGTAAATGGCTAGAATATTGATTCTTCTTTACATGTCACTGTGCCTAAAATGGCAACTAAACACCAGCCCTATTTAATGTCCCAGAAGAACTTAAAAATGACGGATTATTTTGTTTGGCAACGAAAACCTAAAATGTGAAGAGAAATATATTTGTTTTTTCACTATTTAGAATAATTTTTAACCCCAGCCTTTACAGAAAAAAGTAGGGAAATGGTTTATGGATAACAAGGTTTCCCACATAAACCATGCACAGTGCTAACACCAAACAGAAATGTTCCAATTTCTATGGAGTAATTGTCATAAAACAGTCATAATAATATTGTCTTCTACAAGCACATTCAGGGAGTTTTGCTATCTACGCTGACATAATATAGTCAGTAGATGATAATTGTGGACCAGAAGGCAGCGGCTGATGGATGGATAGTGGGTCGAGGTGAGGTCACAGGCTCCATAAATTGTTTTCCTGCTGTCACAGTGTTTATGTAACACTTAGACTTGCTGGGTAATGATAATAATAAAAAATAAAAAAACAAGCACAGGACTGTTATTTTATGATACCTTTGGTTAATCTGGATGGAATCTGTGTATGTCTGCTTAGCTTTTATATCATAATAATAATACCAGCAGCTTCATTTTCACGATGCTTACTGCGATTTAAGGTAAAGATTGTATTATTAGTTACCTTCAAAAACAACAAATTGTAGTTAGGCAGTTCTTTCTTTTTGTTTTGGAATACTAAGAAAGCCAAACGATAATGACCTATTCCAGAAATCGTTTCATAATTTAATTTCAGCCCAAAGCTATGTGACGAGAAGAATGTTTAGTTTGCACTGTTTACTCCTTTAGTTTGCAACAAGCTGACATTTGCCTGTAAAATATGAAAGCGATCCAAAGTTGTTCCCCTCAAGCAGCACAACAGTGTCTTATTCTCTTAAACCATCTTGGATGAGTAATTAGGGGGCTCACCTCTTTTTCTTTCTTTTTACAGACGTTCACCTCCTCCTAGGCCTCAAATATTAATGGAAGGGTTTTATTTTTGTCCCAGAAAGGTGCCCTTCAACGTGTGTGTCCCTGCTGTGAGAGTAACACTCCACTTTATCTTTATGCAGGACATTTTTAAACTACAACATTCAAGTCATATGAAGCATTACATCATTTGCTGCTCTTTATCTCGTCAAAGGCAGTCTTTGCTGATCTCTATGGAAGTAGGGCCGGGTAAAACTGAAGATTTAAACAAAACTGATAAAAAAAACAAAAAAACTTTGTTGTTGGAGATTTGATGTGTTAAATGCTGGCAATTATCTTGTTACTTCATATTATCCAGATAAGTGCTAAACAATATTTAGAAGCTTGCCTTTCAGAATTCATTCATGTATTTGTTTTAATAAAGCAGAAACATAAAAATACATGTTAGATAACATGGACAAAACATCTGTTTAAGTGTAAATGTGGTGAGCTTTTGATTATTAGTTGATTATAGTGCCGCCGGTGGATCCAGTAGCCTTGGGCCAGTTTAGCAGTTGTTGGAAGGAGTTTTATGGGACTTTCATTTGAAAGCAAGATCTTGGAGGACTTTTGTCTCGTCAGTAAACAACATTAAGTGATTTATCTCGCTCGCATTGATCATTTTGCCTCATTCTACCTGTTGTATTTGAGCCTCAAGATGGGACAACCACCACCTGGTGCAAAAATAGGTGCAAATTGCTCCCATTTTCTTTGACTTAAGAGATGTGTGTATATCTACTGCACGCATCTACTGAAATCTGCAATCTGCTTTGTGAATCAGGTGCAGAAGTAATGCAAATACTGGGAATTAATAGCTTTATATAGATTGAAAAAAAAATAAAAAATAAGCACACACTAGCACTTCAGTCTTTCTGATCTTTAAAATAATTTACCAGATTATCTCCCTCAATAAAGCAAGCCTGCGGTTGACTGTTTATTTCACAATTAGGCACTAATTCTAGTTTTAGTTTTTTGTTTTAAAATGTCATTAAAAAGAATGAAGCTTCAATAGATGGGGAAACTTGTCTGTGTGTTTCTTCTTTGTTCATTTCTGTTTTAGTCTTTCCCTTTTCAACATGGACAAAATGTAGGTAATGATTTTGAGGGAATAAAGAAAAAAGCATGAATAACTCAATTTCAACTCAAAAATATATACCAAACAGTAATTTTTTTTTTACTTTATGAACAAACCAAAGCAAAAAGCTAAAGCCTATTAATGCCCGTTCACCATTAATTCAGGACTTACAGAAAACCTTACATTCTGACAAAAAAAGAGAAAACAAATCTGCCACAACACGTAATTTCAACAATTTAAAGACCTTATGGTCCACAATTATTAAGTATACACCCTAACCATATTTAACTTAATTTAAACATGTTTTTCTACACAAGAACAGTTTAATTAGCTTTTAACACATTACTAAAACTAAGACATAGTCTGACTCCCAGTGCTAAAACACACCTGTTTTTCACTTGAATTGCTTTGTTAAAAAGGGAACTGTTGCTCTTTACAGCAGACAATAATAGATCTGCAAACTACTTATTGTTTGATTTTTGGCAACTGTGATAAACCTTAAAAGCATGAAATGTGGTCTTAGCACACAAGTGTATTACTAAACTGCTATAATTGTCATTTTTGAAAGCTTATCTAAAATCCCTTTAAAAATAAAGTTTCTAAAGCAATCAAAATATGAAAATTTCTCCCTTTTGCTGTATTTATGGGTTTGTGAGCAGAGTTAAGTTAAATGAATTGGAAAAAAATAATGAATAAATGTACAATAGGTTTACAGTTAAAATTGCAATAAAATGTCAAAGTTCAGTTTTTTTGTTAACTATTTCGCGGCATTTTGTTTAATAGTTTATCTGTTCCCTATACTCTTCTTTTTTTTTAGCGTAACACACAAACATTGGAGTTAATGGGGGGAAATCATATCTGTGGATCACGTCCGCACAAATGGGAACATAAATAAGCGTAAACAACCCAGAGGACAAAAATGATTTCAGAGCCAGGCCAACGCTGGGTCATGTTTCCATGCAGCTGAACTTTGTTCTAATTATGCAGTCACATTTACAAAGACAACGCTGGCCTTAGATTTATGTGTGACTCTTAATATTTTGTTTTGTCAACAGGTGCTGGGGAGTCTGGGAAGAGCACCATTGTAAAGCAAATGAAGTAAGTCAAGAACCCTGTTATTTTATTTAAATGTCAGCTTTTGCTCATTTATGTTACCTGAAATGAATCATGTGCTTCATTAAAACCGGAGTAATTAATTTGCAACTTCAACATCTTGTTGTCTTCTGATGCAGTGCTTTTGTTTCTTGTGTTGAGGAAGAAATAAAAGCAAGCTTCTTTTATGTAGAGAAGTACATTATCTTCGTGTTTATACTATTGGACATTTTAAAGGCCCACTTATCTTTTGTGTGTGGCTTCTCTGATTGTATATGTTCTAAACCAAAACATCAATAGTTTGCGGTGATGTTATTATAAGAGATGCTAAATCTGTATTCTTGCAAAATGGTTTCCAGAAATACTTGAAGCTTTTTTTTTACTTTTTATTTATTCCTGTGAGATAAGTCTGTTTTCACAGAGGAACTTATTTTATTGATGAATTCAGTAAATCCACAAACGTACACCTAGCTGAGGAAACTAAATTATTCACATTCCCCAGGGCTAACTAGGTACTTACTCAGTTTATCATGAGTCTAAGTGCAAGCAGTCCCTTGTTTTTGTAATAATTAAATTAATACATTGAGACACACAAATCACCACATGCGACAAAAGTGATTAGAAATCCAAGTCCAAGATGAGGACTAAAAGTAAGTAAAGACTGTTTGCCAACGGAATAAGATTTTTGCACTTCAAATAGGAACAATAGCAGCAATTCATCTCCATCATCTTATGTCAAGTGCAGTATATCTAATTATCTTATTTTAGAGGTACAATAGTAATTCCATTGGCAAATAATCTTATTTACCTGCTCAAATCAAGTAAAAATACATTCATTTCAAGAAAATGTTTACATACATTTAGTTCCTTTTTTTTTTGCATCGCACAGTCTTAAAACAACAAATGAGATTTCATAATAACTTACCTCTGGTCGTCATTAATCACTTCAGTTTATTCCATCAGGCAGCTTGACTTTAGAATTAATAGAACATTGTCTCAGATTGCTATTTCAGCACTTTGTTGTGCAGCCTGATGCATCTGAGTGGAAATATACATTTGTGCATGCAAACACTTCCGTCATTTGAGTGCTTACTGTCACAATCTATAATGGATAGATTTAGCAGACTGCATCAGCTGAATGCTGCAGAGATGATGCAGTTCAACAATGTGGTTATGCGAATTCTGCAGATCTTACTGTACATCAAGCTAAGAGAGGGTTCCTCTGCAATCTGGGATTTTTTTTCAATGTTTTTTCTTCATCTGCATGAGTAGCAAATAAGGAATTAAACAAAAAAAATATATTTTCAGACTATTGATTATTTCATTTTCAAATGATTCAATATGTCTATCCAGCTGTCTGTCCTCCATCCATCCATCCATCCATCCATCCATCCATCCATCCATCCATCCATCCATCCATTATCTAGCCCTTCACAGTGTTTGCTGGTTCAATAGTTATGATGTTACTGTGCAGATTTTATGGCAAATTTGTAAGAATTTGTATTTATACTTTAATCAAATGCTAACAAGACAACAAACCTTGAAGATTTTAGTCCTTGAAAATCATTGAATTTGACTTTGAAAATGAAAGAACCTTGATGAGAAATGGTGCAAAGTATACAGACTGCCTTTTGACAGCAAAGGAAAAAAATCATGCTGGTATTAGTTTAATCTGTAATTGTACACTGTGGTTGACATGTTGCTAAATATCCTCACTGCAAATTATTATTAAACACTTTATTTAGCTTATCGCCTGACAATTTGCACTCGATGGTCAGGTGAGAGCGCTCTCTGTGTTCATGTGTTCTTCAAGGACCCGATTTGCTCGTTTTTTCCCTGAGAGGGTAATGAAATGTATGTGAGGTCAGTCGTTGAGTCTTTATTGACCCTCAAGCAGCGTAATAGCGTGTATCATTGGCTGTTTTAATGTAATACGGCTGTGACAGATTATTGACTGGTTACATGGATGGTTAGCCACTTTTTAACCAGACTGATTTCTATTTTAAGCTCTTAGAATCAATGCTGGAACTGTGGATGCATCAAATCTTTGAACTCTTTGAGATGTGTCTGATTGTGTGCCACATACTTGTTGACATTGTCTACAATTAGACACTGACACCAATGATGTGGCCAAATGTGCCAGTGTGTGAAATTCATTCTGGCATAAAATACAACAACCTATACAAAATCTTTGAAACAGATGATTGTTATGAAGACTTTCTGACTCCAATGTGCCACGTTCTCCCGGAGTTCTCTAAAAGTTAGAAATTGTGAAAAAAATGTTGTTTTTTTTAGCTTACTCAACCACTAACCCAAATCCTCACAATGTGTAGTGGCAAAAAAATTAGTTCCATTGCACAGCCTTGTTTGTCAAAGGTTTAGTTGTTTTTAAGGTTTTTAATTATCAATGAATGTATGAATAAATGGCTGACTTGATGGATCAATGGAACCACAAAGTCAATAAAATGAACTGAACCAGAACCAATAGTTTTCCAATCTGAGGAGCCTTTTTGGTGGGAACCAAATAGTTTTCAGTCTGTTTTGTATTTCTTCATTTCCTCATCCCATTTCTCAGCTAAAATCTAAGTCAGTTCAACAAGTGTGCCAGCAGCTTGATCCTGCCCCCCCCTATCTTGTTCCATCCCTGGTGTTCTGGTGGAAGTAACTTACATAGTATGGAGGGGTTTTGAATCACCACATCCAATCTTTCTCAAACTGGGGTTTTTCAAACTATAACTGGTGAAACCTTGTCTTCAAACTTTGCAGAGAGGGGTAAACCTCAAACCTTTTGTCAGCCAAGATAATGTTTTCGACGTTCCCTTCATCTGAATGAAGGGGAGTGTGGAATTACCGTTTTATGTTGCCTAAGTTCACTACATTACTTCACAAAATCATCAGTAAATAGGCCTTAGTGGGATTAATAATAAGTATAACCCTTGATATGTATAATTAATTTATTTGCAGGTGAATAAATATACAGATTATTATGAAATGAATGAGAAATATGATTTGACATATTTAGAATTCATCCTTCAAAAATGTTGCTCTAATTGTTTATGTATATTATCATAGTGTATTCTAGCTACAGACAAGTAGCAATTTTCTAAAAAAAACATTAGCTTTTTTTTAAAAAAAAACACTTTTGCCTATATTAAATTGCATGTTTTCTTGTTTTGCCTATTTTGAAGAGGGGCTTTGAGAAATGTGTTTGGTTTAAAGCAGCTTTATAGCCCATGGGAATTTAAATTCATAGGTTACTTACCTACTCGACCATTAAACTTAAAGTCTATAAAAAAGTTGTTTGGTTAAATTGATTTAATAGGAACTGTTCAGGAATATCAGAGGTGCCAGGTCTTAGTTATATTGTCTTCTGTTATTATTTTTATTATTATTATTATTATTATTATTATTATTATTATTATTATTATTATTATTTTATTTTTAAAACATACTTTTTAATCTTAAGGTACTAATAACATTTGATGTTGCATGGATACTGTTTATAAACTTTTGTTAATTTGTAGGAAATTCTAAGAAAATAAGTGTAAAAATCAACACAGCAGAGCTACCCGTTATTCTGCATCCTACCAACATTGTGTGCCTTTTTAATAAGATGCAATCTCCTCTAAATAACCTTTCAAGGTCTCTAAGATATTTGCGAGATGTTTCTTTTGACATGTTGCCCTTTATTTGTTAATGTCTCATCAACAACCTTTTTGTATGAATGCACGTGTTTAGATCTCCTCTCTGCACAGCAGCGGTGGGTTATTTTGGCTTTTGATCAGCTTTTCAGAGACATCTGACAGATGGCGTTCATGAATAAATAAATAACAGCACTCTTTAAACTTTTCTCCTTCATGGCTTTACCTATGACAATTAGCTTGTTGTTCAATTACAGTGTTTTTTTCAGTGATTTAGCTTTGAGAGCAACAGAGCTACACTTCTTTCAAGTCTATTCTTATATTTCCAACCCTGTTGCCCACTGTGTCATGCCCTAGCAAGCTAGGAAAATAAGCTTGCTCTCAGAAAAAGAGCTTTCTCAGTTGACACTGCTTCTTCATCTGACAAAACCAAGTGAAGTTGATGATTATCCATTTGTGAAGTAAAGCATTGTTTTTTTTTCTTTTTTTTTTTTTAGGCAGTGAACTCCTGTTATATTAGTATGTTAAATCCTAAGGCAAATAACTCTTAACAGTAAGCCTAAATATTTTGACTTTTTGCTGAACCTATTTACCACCATCAGATGTACCACACATGTCCTCCACTGCTACAGAAACAATGCAATAATGACTTAAATGTCACAGCAACGTCTCAATAATGATCTCACACTGCAGTAAGCAGCCAGTTCACCTACTGTCGGATTAATATGGCTAATATTTATCCAGCTTAAAAAACTCAACTTGGACTCAGCATTACATCAAAATTATAGGACAGATTTCCAAACATCTTTTTATGTCAAAGCTTTTTGAGAAGGCAGTTGCTGCACAATTTACAGCCTACTTGAGAAAAACAGCAACATCTATGAGTGCCTTCAATCTGTTTTTTGCTAAATGCATTCTACTAAAACAGCACTACTTAATATTTGGAAGTTATCCGGTCCTGGAAAATATACAATCCTGGTTAGACCCTCTTCTCAGTTTTTAACATAGTTAATACTACTGTTCTGATAAACCAACTGAGGAATCTGGTTAGGATGTCTGGGTTGGTCCTGAACTGGTTTTTATCCTACATATCTGTTAGGAGTTTCAGTGTCTCTGCAAACTTGATTATGTTTGAATCTACTAAGCTGCTTTGTCCAGTTCCTCAGGCCCCCTTGCTGGGATCTATATTATCTTTATTATATATTGTTCCTTTAGACTAGATCATTTAGCATTTTAGTGATGTTTCTTATCACCCTTTTGCAGATGACATTCAGCTATTCAGGTCCACAAACTGTCCACATTAATTAATTGCTTAAGAAACATAAAGCAAACTTTTGATTATTGCACCATACAGTGCCATGTTTGATATTAAACAGTAACTGGATGATTTAAGACTCTCACAGAAACGTTTACTCAGGAATTTTGTATTTTTGATCCAGATACTTCCCTGGAGTATATTTTTTTTTCATTTGAGGAACATCTCAAAACTTAGTAGTATCAACAAGAAAGTTTGAGAAGATAATTTATGTTTACAGTCCAGTCATGTAGACTTGACAATAGTCCAGTCATGTAGACTGGTCTATTGTCTACATGACTGGTCTGTTTACTTGTTTCATTAAGAGGAGCCTGGCTCATATTCAGGTTGTTCAAAACTCTGCTGCAAAACTAATGACTTGCTCAGAAAGAGGAACTCAAATAACTTGTTTAAAAGTCCCTACACAGCTGTCAATCAGAGCTAGCTTCCATTTTCCAATTTTAATCTTAACCTTGAAAGGTTGGGGCAACAGTGGCGCAAGGACCTAGGGAGTTTGTCCTGTAACCAGTGGGTTGCCGGTTTGAACCTCTGCTCTAACCATCTCAGCTGTTGTGTCCCTGGGCAAGACACTTCCACTGCAAAAGCAGAACTAAAAATAAGTCATATTTTCTTTAAAGTTAGTCTATTTGTCCTTGATTTGAGCAGGTAAATAAGATGATTTGCCAATAGAATAAGATTTTTCCACTTAAAATAGGAACAATTCATCTCCATTAATTATCTCTAATTATCTTATTTTAGGGGCAAAAATACTCATTCCACTGGCAGATAATGATTTACTGGCTCAAATCAAGGACGAATAGACTAACTTTAAGAACATTTTACTTGTTTTTAGATCCTTTTTTGCAGTGACCCGTATTGCCTGCTGACGTGGTCAGAGGGCCTGGTGGTGCCAATGTATGGCTGCCTCACTACTGAACGTGGTGTGAAGTGCTCTGGGGTCCTCTGGAATTAATAAAGCACTATACAAGTACAGGTTGTTTACCATTATACATGTACAGACTCTGTTTATTTCTGATTTAATTTGAATGCATATCTCTACCCGTGTACCCTGAGGTCTTCAAATCAAAACCTTGTATAAGTCCCCCATACACTTCAGAACACGAGGAGGCCGATCTTTCCAAGGTGCTGCACCCAGGCTGTGGAATGTGCTGCTTATCTTCCTACGGGGTTTGGACTCTGTGCATATGTTTTTAGAATGCTGTGAATCCAATTTTAATTCCAAGAGCCTTAGAGGTAACCTTTTATGATTTGCATTTATAGCTGTATTGGGTTTTTTTCTTCACTGTTGTGCATTGCTGTGTATTTTGTTGGACTTACCATTCTTCTAAGGCACTTTGTGACACCTGTCTGAAAAAATGTGTTTATATAAATAAAGTTTTACGTGCTTACTTTATTAGCCACACCTGGCTGGCAGCACTATATGTAATTTATTGCGTAGAGTTTGGCATCACGACTATTATAAACACAATGTGCTGTCACCACTCTGGCTCCAATTAAAAGGATCTCACCAAGTAGCTGAAGCAAACAATCCACACAATAAATAAATTGGATAAAACTGTTCAAATATAATGGAAGAGGTTTTTACTTATTTTTACCTAAATTCAGATCCTTTCCATCCATCCATCCATCCATCCATCCATCCATCCATCCATCCATCCATCCATCCATCCATCCATCCATCCATCCAAAAGTAATAATTATGGGGGTCCTTAACCTGGAAAATAATTAATTTTGACATGAAAAATGTATATGAATCTTTATTTGTACCTGATGTGTTTATGCTGTTACTTTCAGGAACATATTTCTGCAGTGATACTCAGTCTTTCTAAGTGTAGCAGGGCAGTGAAACCTTGTTTTAGTAAAGCATGTTTTGAGGTAAAGTGTGTTAACTCTGGTCTGTGCATATAACCATTGGTTTTCACTGGTATAAATGCTGCATGTTTTTCTGATATTTTTAGGATCATTCATGAAGACGGCTACTCAG
Source organism: Fundulus heteroclitus (assembly GCF_011125445.2). Classification (NCBI taxonomy): domain Eukaryota; kingdom Metazoa; phylum Chordata; class Actinopteri; order Cyprinodontiformes; family Fundulidae; genus Fundulus; species Fundulus heteroclitus. Next base: position 19,352,910 of record NC_046380.1, on the reverse strand, counting down.
AAGATGAGTGTAAGCAGTATCGAGCGGTTGTTTACAGTAACACAATTCAGTCGATTATGGCCATTGTTAAAGCCATGACCAGCCTCAAGATAGACTACAGTGACCCTGCCAGAGCGGTAAGACACACAAGCACAAGACATGGATCAAAGGCTAACGTTTGTGAAAATTATAAAAGCGTCTGCACTTGATTTCATTTCCAGGAAAATGCCCCACCTGTTATTGTTAACAATCAGGCTAAAGGCAAGTAGTCCTAATTAAAAACAAGTGAATCCTAAGGTGTTGTTGTTGAACATAAGTGGATCAATGTCTCCCTTTGGCCTCAGCAAACCCTCGTTTATCCACACGGTCTTCCTGCTCTGTGTCAAGTTCAGACTTTAAAGCCAACAATATGCTTTCCCAGAACTGAATTCACCAGTGTTTAGCTTTGTTTTATAAACTCACTCTTGTCCAAACTTACCTGGATGATCCACTTGTTTTCACTGGCACAAACATTTGACTCTCTGACTTGGACCTATCCCAGGGCAACTTGGTCAACAAAGAGTATTTTAAGGCTCAGACGTCTCTGGGAAACCAGGTCCGCTTCTCACATCCTCCTGGCAATTCTTGTTCAGTCGATAACACCAGCAAGCTGTGCCAGTAAAACAAATGTAGGATTGTGTGGCTTCCAGCATGCACCTGTTCACAGCAGCCTTTTTTTTTTTGTCTGAAGAAACATTGATGTGGTAGAAACTGGAACATGGTGTGATGTCTCGCTGATGTATCACTGTGACCTGCAGGGAAACGGTGTCTGCCTTGCTGGATTCATCATCCCCTCCATCTTAGATTTTCTCTCTCTGAGAGCTGAAATCGACACGTTGGAGTCTGAAACTTATAAATATGTGAAGCAACTACAGAAGGAGCAACCGATGAGTCTTCTGGGGATTGGGGTTATTCAAAAGTGCGAACGGAAGCTGTCTGTAGAATCGGCAGATGAATCAATGTATAACCTGCTGAAGTTGCCCAGCTGTAACAGAAAGAGTTCAGACATGGACGCATTGTTAAATTTCCTCTTTTTTTTTTTTTTTTTAAAAAGGGGGAAAAATAGCACAGAGTTATATTTTATGACTGCCTATTGCCCAAAATAAAATTCTCTTACATATAAATAGTTCTGTCATTGCCAGATCTACCTGGGTGTGGTAGCCTTGTCAGTATTGGTATGTGTCCCATGGGCTTTAACTGGAACAAAATGTGTCTCATTCTTCAGAAAACTAGATTAGTTTTTAATTAGATGTTTAAGTTTCACCACCTTGTGATTTTGCAGTCAGAACTATTGAGCCTGCTATAGACTACAAGGAGAACCTGATGACTGTTTTTTGTCTCAGGGGTGTCACCTTTGTCCAATTCACAGGTTGGCAAGCTTAACATGATAGATTCCTGCCTTGCACGTCTGTGAACTCATTAGTTGGTTAGTTTTGGTGACAAAGAATCAAATTTTACCCTCTATCCCTCCTGTTTAGGCCAAATCTGGATATACAAAAAAATAAATCTTTGAGTATAGATAGAGAATTCCGCCCATTAGTTTTTCCAAAGTGCTTTACAGAGAAAAGCTTAAAAATGGAAAAACAAAATGCCACCAACAAAAAATCATCTGTACTGAAGTGCAGTCCTGTCACATAAACAGATACATGCATTACAGACAAAATAAGAGTAGGAGAAGATATGAGTAGAGCAATTAAATTAATATTTTTTTTATAACAATGACTTCTAAAAGTAAACCGTAATATTCAGATTGGGTCTATTTTAAAGAAACAGGAAAAAGCTGAGTTCAAAATCCCTTTTTCAAGTTTCAAAGAATGAGCAGTTCTTAAACGATAATGGGAGATTGCTGCATTGGTTTGGTGCATAATGAATAAATGCATCCTTTGCCCTTGTCATCTCGCTGGTTTTGTAATCTGCTCAGTAAGAGTTTAGATCAGAAATGACAAAAAACTGTGAGTTTATCAGGCTTCTAATTTATACTTTGATCAAAAGGCATTTCAGGGGAGCTCTTTCTGTGCTGTGATGAGCACCACATCCTAAGACCATTTTTTTAGCAATTGTTTTGCAAAGGGGTAATTTATTTTTTAGTCTGTTTCTGGGAAGGACAGAGGGAGAGGGAATGGCTTAGCTTGGGGAATGAGATTGTAACAAAAGTCAATTAGGCACCTATACCACTCAGTTCTGCTATAACAGTCAAAGTATGTTTTAATCTATTGTTCGGCCTTTAATAATAAGTCCTAATTATGATTCAATGATTATTGCTCAGCCATGTTTATAGGTGTTTTATACAGAAACATGCACTTTTCGGGGCTTATATAGAATTTCAATCTGCAGTTCATCTATCCTGGCGTGGATGCTGTCCGCTCCATCCTGTAAAAACTTTCCAACCGAGGAAAAGTCACAGTCAACCCTGGCTGAACTGTGTGTCATTGTGAACTTGCAGTGAAGCCAGCGTATGTGCTCAGCAACTAAAGCTGTAATCAGAAGGTTGAGGACACTGCTGTAGTGGTGGATGTGTGTGTTTGCGTGTGGCTTTTTTCCCTCACCAACCTATCTGTTAAATGGCTGTGTGTACGTGACGGCACTCTCACACTCCTACGCACAGCAATTAGCGCGCTGGCCTGCCTGCACTTGGATATATCAGCTCTGGTGAGAAGTGCACACGCGCAAGCAAGCTCACATCGTTGCCAGTTTACACAAACACAAAATTGTACATGAAATCAATTTTACCCATTTAGCTGGATACTTGGTTTGGGTGAGGGAGCATGGAAAATTCAAACATACGCATTACATTACAGCAGAGTGACAGCATGGGTTACAAACTGTCTGAATGCTGAAGCTAAGCACTTTTACTGCCAACCACTTATGGTTTGGATGAGTAAATGCCATCACAACGAACTGTGTATTTGTAAAGAATAATTTCAGACGCGACAAATACATGATAAACCAGACAGTTTTCTCTGCTAAATATAGAGAAGCAATTTGCAAAAAAAGTAATTAAACAGTATGAAAGATCTGTTAAATAAATATCGTAAATTAGAACTTCTAACAAAGGGAGCTGCTGTTTTCCTGCCAGTAGCTTAAACTTGTAGCTATAGTTGGATAATGTTTTGAATACAGATCATATGCAGTCTTAAAATATTTGAAAAGTATCAAATTAGTTTATAGTATTTTCAAGGTCTGCATAAAAAAAAAAGAAAGGAAAAAGAGTATGGGAAAGATTTGTTTTACTGTAATGCTCAGAGAGGGAACAAGGCAGACACGGTGTTGTGTGTAAAAGATTTCTTTTAAGTAAACAAAAATGTGCACATGACAGCTGAACAGGCAAAACAGTCCAAATAGCTAGGCAGGATGCGTGATCAAAAAAAACAAAAACTGTCCAAGTAGTGTCCAGAAGCCAGAGAGCCGAATAAGGTGTCCAAGCGGGAGCAAAGCGAGACAGGAAAATCCAAAATAAGAATCTGCAATCCTAGCGTCAACTCACGCTAGGCTTGCAGACAATCTGGCAGTCACTGGCTGAGAGAGGCAGGTTTAAATAAACAGAGTAACAGGTGAGACCATGCGGGGAATTAAGGTCAGAGCAGGTGTAGCTGCTGCACTAATTAACTGAATGGAGTGGAGCTGAGCAGAAAGTGGAAAACAGCCAAGCAGCCCCAAAAAAACAACAGGAAACAGGAAGCATGACCGTTTCCAGACTATTTTTGTACTCCATTCGTAAAAAATTTAAATTTCTAGAAACATTCTTTAGCTCTATTCTAACAAATGATCTCGAGCCAAATTAGACTTTAGTGTTTTTATCTGGACTGCGGCCAACATCTTCTGTTTGGAAATTGTTGCTCTTAACCCTGAACATTATAGGAAAATGGTTAAGAGAATGTTTGGTTTTATTTCCTTTGACAGCTGTTATTTCCTGCTATTCATCTCTGAACCAACATACAGGAGTTGGATCTATCTTGGTCATGTTGTCCAAAGGTTTCTCTTATAACAGTTAGTCAATTAACCAGACAAAAATGAATTCATTTCACGGAGACGAGCCTTTGGGTGGCCTTGAAACTCTCCCACAGATACCACTTTTGTCAATCCATTTTCCTGGTATTGAATTATAAACACTGAGCTTAACTAGGGCAAGTGAGGCCTGCAGTGCTGTAAATATTTTCTGGTTTCTTTTGTGACCTGCTGGATGTGTTGGCAATGTGCTCTCGGAGTAATTTTGGTAGGCTGGTCACTCTTAGGAGGATTCACCATTGTTACATATTTTTTCCATTTGTGGATAATGGCTCAAGTCCCTAAAGCCTAGAAATAGATTTTTAACACATGTAAAACTGATAGATGTCAATAAACTAAGCTAAAACAGAGGACATTTGGATGGGGAAAATACTTTTTACAGTTATGTATGCAACACTTTATCAGACAATCAGAAATTGTGTGTTAATGTTGGATAATTTAACAAAAATAAAGTAATTTATTGATTGATTGACTGACATTTAACTCTCTGAAAAGTCTCCTTTATTCATATGGCATCTCCTTTAGGTATAAAGTACAACCCCCAAAAGCCTGTTTGAGTGAAATTTGCCACATAGGTACAATTTCTATCCACTATTAAATTACAACTTAACATTAATTAATTGAATTTAAATATTTGCATATTTCTAAATACTGCGTGATATTTTCTCTAGTTTAGAAGCTTACAATTTTCACACATGTTTATCTTTCAGCACAAATGTTCATTATAACGGCCCAGTTGGTAAATGTCACTGCCTCTCCTGCAGGACGATGCCCAGCAGCTCTTCGCCCTGGCCGCAGCTGCAGAGGAGCAAGGCATCTTTCCTGAAGACTTGTCCAACGTGATCAGACGGTTGTGGGCCGACAGCGGCATACAGAGTTGCTTTACGAGGTCGCGAGAATACCAGCTCAACGACTCAGCAGCATAGTAAGTATGGATTGGTGTTTCATGTAAAAGAGGGGGGGGGGGGGGAAAGGACATTGGGATCTTTGTGAAGGAAATTGGATCATTCTGCCGGGTGTTGACCTGCCGTTTTAATCCTCAAACTCTGAGCATTGTGCTTCTTCAGAAACTGTTAATTAGATGTAAATGTAAATGGCTTTGTGAAAACTCTCACTTTGCCACTCACTTTAGATAGCTGATTAACTCAAATGTACTCATTTTATAATGAAAAATGTCCAGATGCAATATTCTGCCTGCACGGGATTCATCATTTTGTTGACAGTTTTATGTCTTTGTTTTATTAATGGCTGTTTAAAACCGCTGCCTTAGAGGAGGCGGTTCGCTTGGCATTGTGATGGATTCCATTTGCAGCTTCGCTGATATGAGCTGCTGTGAAAACCTCTCCGAGTCCTCCGGGGGAGTAATGGAGACTGGGAAAATCGGCCTATAACTTCCATTTAACCATCATTTCCCCTTTCTGTGGCCTGGATCTTTAATATCGAAAACTGATAAGAAGAGAAAGATACAGTTTTTCTTCAGGGGTGTAAGAACAAAAAAAGATGTTTGCTCAAGGGCTAATGGTAATACCCACAGGTGACTCTTTTTTGCCTTTCTGAATCAATTTAGTGATTCTCTGATTGTGTATTTAGATGTATATTAAACTAGCTGTGATGAGAAGAAGTGATATTTAGCAAATTATTTATGTTTTCTTCTCTCCGGCACACCTTTCAGATTTTGACAGCTCATTAAATATTGAACCGTACAGGAAGAACAGATCAATGCTAGAGATATCCATTTCTTTTTACAAAGTGTAGGGTGGCTGGACATCTAAAGCTTCAAGCTGGCTTTGGAAGATGATGCAGACCTTGTGTAAGTGGGTCAGCCAGACTGTGCGGGGCGAAGATGCTGCTATGGCCCCCCACTGACCAGCAGTCTGTCAGAAACTAGAGCAAACACAAGAGATGACAAAGGGAAACCAACAATGATGATAAACGGAGGACAGAAATATACAGACAGACCTTGTGCTGTGTGGATATTTCTTTTTTTCCCCCTGTAGTCTGTGTTTTCAAACAAGTTACAGAACATTCCAACATGAGGCAGATTATTGTGTGGATCACTATAAAATGCCATTCACAATGAAATTCATATGAAAAGTAGCAAATTATCATCATAGAATTGTCTGATTTTTCCACCTTTTAAATGTTATCACAGTCCTGGATATACATTTCAGTGTGTATAGACACACTTTGAATGTCTTGTTACTGAAAAGTGCTATATAAATAAACTTACCTTACCTTAGACTCATAACACCAGGATCTACGATGCTCTTGTAGATTTGAAGCTTGCTGTCCATCTTTTCACAAGCATTAAAATGAGTATAGTGATGCTTAAAATGTCCCCCCAAAACACCTTTTACACAGCATTAAAAATTGAAATACGGCTGTTCAAAATTGAGTTCTGAGTCTCCAATCTGCAGCTGGAGGCTACAGTCTCTGCTTTCCATTTGATATTTCCTCTCAGCATATCAGATGCCCAATTTCCACATATAAGGCCACGATTCCTCCCTTGGGAAATATTGTCCCGATTCGAGAGGTTTGCGAATATGTATCATCGTATTTGCGTTGTTGATTAGTAAGCTACATGTTGAGTGAATGACTCAGAGCTACAGTTTGTGCAGAGCCTCGTCTAAAAGAATCTCAAAGTGACCCGGCAGAGCATGAAAACCATTAGCAACAACGATCAGCTGGAGAGGATGCCGCACAATCTATCCTGCACGTACTGCGCTGCACTCAGACAACAACAAAAACATTCATTGCAAAATATATGCAAAAGCCTGGACAGTTAACGCATAAAGGCAACTCCAAGGTGCATGGCTTTATAAATACGGAAAATTAACGTATCAATATTAACACTAATTAGTCATCTACTCTAATTGTGTTGATTGCAGCACGTGTGAAGGCGTAATAACTACGTCGTTTTGATGTTCAGGTGGCCTGTGAACAGTTTTATAAGAGCGATATCTGTGATGAATGGGATTCTTTGTTTTTTGTTGCACTGCCACTGTAACAAATCAGCAGAATGATTAAGTTGTAGATCAGCGCGACTACCCAGTGCAACGTAGTCTAACCAGATAAATACATTTTATCCAAACATTAAAGCACTGTAACTGCACAGTCATGTGCACTCAAGCCTTCGAAAGTAGCAAGTTAGACCTTCCTGGAGGAAATGCAGAGGGCTTTGGGTTTCAGCTTAATTTACCTTCTTGCCCTGTGCGTTTCTCACTGTGAAAAGCCTGCCTGTAGTCTTGGTTTTCTTTTCTGCCTCATGGGTTAGACATGGTGTCGAGCTCAGGATCGCTGTTTTTGTCTCATAGTTACCTGAATGATCTGGAGAGGATAGCAAAAGCAGATTACATCCCCTCCCAGCAGGATGTGCTACGTACGCGGGTTAAGACGACCGGCATCGTTGAGACTCACTTCACCTTCAAGGAACTGCACTTCAAGTAAGATCACAGCGCAGCGACCCGATTGGTGGAAGCAAGGAGGACAGACAAAATCAATAACAACACAGTGCTTCGTCTGATTTTAAAAGCAGATTAACACAGTTGAGAGGGTAGGTTGCTTCTCATGATCATCATCATCGAGTTCATCGTCCATAGTAAGAAACATTCCCAGGGCTTTTGAAAAGTATTCATACCCCCATTGAATTTGTTCACTGTTTTTTTTTTTCACACCGTTACCACAAACTTTGGTGAATGTTTTTGGGGATTTTCTGTAATTAAACAGCTAACGGTAGTCGATGATGTGAACTGAAAGGAAAAGGACACATGACGTTCAAACTTCTGTAAATGAAATAGAAATGTGAATAATGTGGTGTGCATTAGTCTTCACTGCACATTTTGCATCAGTTACAGCCTGCAAGTCTTTTTGGGGTAAATCTCTACCAGCGTTAGAGACTGAAATGATTGCCTGTTCTTTTAGCATCTGTGAACAGATATTTTCAAGTCTTGCCACGGATTTTTAGTCGACTTTGGGTCTGGACTTTGACCAGATCATTTTAACACATGAAAACGCTTTGATCTACCCCTTCTATGTCGGGCTTTATGATAAGGGAAGTTATTCTGCTGGAAGCAGAAACTCCGCACCAGGTGCATGTGCTTTGCAGACTGGCCTGTATTTAGCTCCATCCATCTTCCTATCAACTCTGTCCAGCTTTCCTGTCCCTGCAGCAGAGAAGTATCCCCACAACCACAATGCTGCCACCACCATGTTAAACAATGGGGTTGGTGTGTTCAAGGTGCCGTCCTGTATTTGTTTTCCCGCATAAATAGTGTTTAGCATGTACACACGCACACAAGAAACACTTGGCTGTTTTTCCTTCACCTCAGAGTGCAGTTTGTTTAGTATAGTTCCTCATGTCTGACGTGTTTCAAAATATTCCCGCTTAGATTTACACAGCCTGCATAAGGTCTGGCTCTTGTCCAACTAATTGTCCTTTTTAGTGCATAGGGTGCAGCTTGCATTTGTTGCTGGCTTTGTTGTGCGTCCACCACAACCTCTTGGGGGTGCTGCACTTCTGAAGCAGCTGGTTGCACTAGGTTGCATTTATGGGGTATCAGATAGAAGAGGGTTCCCTACTAATGTCCATGCAACTTTTCAGGGTTGTATTTGTAAAAAACAATTGGTGAAAGCAGGTATCTTTCTCTGTGAAACTCACAATCGTGTTGATCACTCACTTGAAATCCATTTCCAATGAAATACACTGCAGCTTGTGGTTGTGATGTGTCAAAAATGTGCAAAAGTGCAACGGGTATGAATACTTCTGCTGTATTTGTGCGGAGGCGGGCAAACCTATTGTTTACACATTTGGTCGGAATATATAATGGTCCTGTTATTAATAGTGTTATGAGTGGAAATCCATGTTGGTGTAAAATGGGCAACTCCACTACTTAAAAGCCAAATCATGGCAGAAATTAAAAGCTCACCCATCATTATCGCTCTCAGAGCAGAGTAAATAAATCTGATTCTGCCCACGTTGCTCTTGTTCAATAATACAAGAGCTGTACTGAGTGATAATGTTTTAGAAGGTTCTACATGACGCATTGCTTTTGGTCTTACATAAAATATGCTCTGACCCAGCCGAAGCACTCATGTGTGGGTTAGTAATGGATGTATAGGGACGTCTCTTATAGAAGACAGGAAGTGGCTTAAATGTTGGATAGCCGTGGAAAAGATATGCATGGTGTAATTTTTCGGATTTAAGATGTTTTTTTTTTTTTTTCTTTTTTTTTTTTTGCCACTGAAGTGAATTGATCAAAAAAAATGCAGCAGCAGCTAAAGGTCTCTGGTGTGACCGGCTTCCTGATAAACTCTGACATTTACCCTTCGTCTCAGTCTCAGTATTTAGCCTGAATAATACATGGAGGAAATCAATAGAAGGAAGCCAGCTTTTTATAGTTTGGGTTCTTTTCCCCTCAATCGCCATAGAGGGAAAATACTTGGAGAGAGACTTGTTTTATATGGGTTTGTGTAGATGGTGCTAGTAGATATCATCAGGTTTGTTTAAAAGACAAACTACTTCAGAACAATTATCAGAACAAGATAAACGTCCTAAACAAAGAGGACATTTATCACCTCCTCTTTTGCATTCAGCTTTCCCATTTGTGTTTTGCCCTGAATATAAAGCAGTTTCTGTCTCCTGCAACCCTTCTTGACCCTCTTTTCTTTTGCCAGGCATCTGACAGACACGTTTCCACTTCCTCAGCACTTCTCCTCTCAGAGCAACCTCATGAAAGCACGATGCAGACTAACTTCCCCCTTCAATACCCCACAGATTTCCTTCCCCTAAACTCCTCTTCAGTGTCTTTTTCTCAGTATTAACCACATTTGCCCACACGCAGACAAGTTACCCTTTTTCTAAAATATTCCCTTGCAGAATGTTTGATGTGGGAGGCCAGCGGTCAGAGAGAAAGAAGTGGATTCACTGCTTTGAAGGAGTAACAGCCATTATCTTTTGTGTTGCACTGAGCGCATATGACCTGGTGCTGGCTGAGGATGAAGAGATGGTAAGGAAAGTCCCCATCCTCTGGTCTCTTTAGTTGATTTATAAACTTGTTCTTCGTCTTGCTTTCAGCTCAATTCTAGACTGTGAGACATTAAAAACCATTATGGGCTAAACTCCTTATTGGAACATCAGATAATCAAACTCCAAGTTGTTCATTTAGCTTAATGAACTTTGATGTTAAGTGTAATTATGTAATAAAATTTATAATATTCCCCCCTCAAACACGTCCACTTGGAAGTGTTTGAGATATGTAGGGACCTTTGTTGCTCCTTAAAATGAGTGTAAGAAACAACACTGCCCCCTGGTGGCAGCTTGGGCACATTGTTGTAATCCTGTAGTTGTAAAATGTTTTACAGGTGAAGTGTTAAGACTCACCTGAACCAGAGCGAATACCATCAGCATCTTATCTGGGCTGGCTGTAAAAAGCAATGGACTCTTGCTCAGATCAGTCCTCTTTTCTGATCAAAGACAATTTTGCAGTGAATTTATAAATTTATAAACTGCTTCCACAGTTTGAGATTTTTTTAAAGGCCAGCATGTCGTTTGCTGGTATGGTCCACTGGGTCTTACCAAGTTCAAAGCCAACGCACCCATCGACCAGAAAATCCTAGAGGCAATTCTTGCCTCAATATGCTGACAAGCTTTATGAAGATGCTGCTATAATAATTGTCCAGTAGGACCTGGGACCTGCCCATTCTGCTGAACCATGAAGGCATGATATTACTGCGCTTGATTGGCCAGCAAACTCACATGACTTTAACCCCAGAGAGAATCCATGAAGAAAGAGGCACACTATAGCCAACTATTCTGGCAACAAGAAGCTGAAGGCCTTAAAGGGACCTTGACCGTAACACATCAACTCCAAGCCACATTGCATTTAGGCAGTAATTTTCTTGGTAAAGGAGCCCCATCCAAGCATTGAGAATATATAGCTGCTACACACTAAATGCACATGCTTTACAGTAAGCCCACATTTCTGTATTAAAAGCCTTTTCTTTACTGAAATGTAATAATATAGTTTCTAATTGAAATTAGGGTTTGCATTAAGTAAGACATAATTATCAAATACTTTGCCACACTTCTACAGCCATAATCACAGACACTTCAAAACAGCCATACAGCAAGACGAGGCGAGAAATAAGTGACACTGCATGTTTGGCTGAAGACTGCTCTTTAATGGTGCATTCTTTATTTACAGACAAAATTACCGGGATGGCCCTCTGAAGTTTGAAATGCATTTGGGATTATCAACCTGAAAATTGGATATGGCTGCCACATGTTTGAAATGTAGTGACAGCGGCAGTGATAAACTGTTTAGCTACAGTTTGAATAGCAGTGAATTGTTCACACAGAAGTGTCCATCTGGTGCTACTGAGCATGTTCCTGTGTTGTTTTTAGCTCATAATGCTAACAGGGTTTAGCTTCACCTAGAATACAGTCATAAATATGTTGGTTTTCTCTTTTCACTCCTTTTTAAATTAGTTTCTGTTGAGACCACAGGGCCGTTTTTGACTGAACAACTTGTCTTTCAGGCATTTATTCATTAGCACTACATCCCAGTAGATACAATTTTTATGTACCTTGATCAAAAGCTGAAGCTTTTGGCCATGACCAATTTTTTCTTCTGTTTAGAACCGAATGCACGAGAGCATGAAGCTTTTTGACTCCATCTGCAACAACAAGTGGTTCACGGAAACCTCCATCATCCTCTTCCTCAACAAGAAGGACCTCTTCGAGGAGAAGATCACTCGCAGCCCCCTCACCATCTGCTTCCCTGAATACGCAGGTACGCAGCGCTAACACCGTAGCCTCTGGTTGCACATCGGCTCCTAACGTTGGCAATGATTGAAGTTTTCCTAACTTGTTTCCTGCCAGGAGCCAACAAGTTCGATGAAGCTGCCAGTTACATCCAGACCAAGTTCGAGGACCTGAACAAGAAAAAAGACACCAAGGAGATCTACACCCACTTCACCTGTGCCACTGACACCAAGAACGTTCAGTTTGTCTTCGACGCCGTCACTGACGTGATTATTAAGAACAACCTGAAGGACTGTGGTCTTTTCTAAAGGTGAGATGTGTGAAAGCAGATAAGAAATTCCTTTATTGCTCCACAATGAGGAAATTTGGGAAGATTGGGATTGAAGGGGTTTGCGGCAAAGTCGCTGTGTTATCAAAATATGTAAGCTATGTTTATTCATACCATTTGAACCCTTTTAACATTTTGTTCTGTTACAACCCTTTTCATAAATGTATTTGAATAGGATTGCATGTAATAGACCAAGAAAAAGTGGTGCATTTTTGTGAAGTGGAGGTTTGCTGTTGTGATTAAACTCTTTTTGTACTTGTTACCATTCTTGAACTGTGCTCAGATCATTTTTAAAAGCTTGGGATGTTGTTTCGTCACCTAACCCTGCTTCTTCTCCAAAACTATTAGCCGGTGATCTGCTGGTTTTCTTAGTTTTTGTGATGATGTTTGTTCACAGACAGACAGACCCTTTAATAATACACGAGGGAAGTTGATTTGTTACTGAAAAATGCTATATAAATAAATTTACCTTGCCTTGTTGTAGTTGCACACTGTTACACCTTTTGTAAGAGTGGATGGCACAGTTTTTAAAGTTTACATTATCATTTACATCGTTTACGATTGTAGTGGGAGTGGTGTGGTGGCCTACTGCTTAGGGGACCAGGCGATTGCGTCTTAGAGAGGCTGCAAATGTTGCTGGTTTGAAACTCAGTCTGTCACTGTGGGTCCCTGAGCAAGACCCTTGACCACAGATTACTCCCCATGTGCCCCTCAGTGTTGGCAGCACACTGCTGCCTAAAGGATAGGTTAAACCCAGGGACAAATTTCTTCTCTGTGGGACTATAAAGAAAAATATTTTATGCACATCAAAAAGAAGAGTTACACAAATGAATATGATTTGGTCTAACCGACTGTATTGTAGCTCTTGCTGTTCTGTAAACATCATTGTCCTGTTGGAAGGTGAACCTCCACCCAGACTCTTCATGATGCCAAGAGGCAAATCCATGGGGGCTTCTCTGACTACTTGTTTTCTTATCCTGGGGGTGTCAGTTTAGGTGGCCAGCACTGTCTTGGTACGATTATAGTTGTTTAGACATTTTCTTTCTGTGATTGACAGAGCTCTGTGAGAACTTGGCAAATTGTTTCACTAATAAGTTGGCTTCTGAAGGCATTTAGTTGCACCGGATTTTATTTAGGGTGAACAGGGCTGAACATAAATGTGTGCATCATAGAATCTTAAAGGTACATGATGCATGTTTGGAAGGTAAATATAATTTATTTTCTTTCCCTTGCATACCCTTGCAAATGCTTAACGTGTAAAATGAGTTATCCTCAATTTACCGCAGCTGCCTCTATAGACCCCATTAGACAGTTCATGAGAAAGGCTTTCGGGTCGTATCCTCTGGGCGTGCACACGTGTGTGTGATACTTTGTTGAGTCTCCACCATAATCGATGCATTAACGAGAGACCACAGGCTAACTTCAATACTTATAGCTTTCTTATCTCAGAAGCCATTACACCTCTAAATGAAAGACCTGTGCAGTCGCAGTGGCAGATGCTTTTCCTCTTCTCCCATGCTCGTGCACAACACTGGTGTCATTTCACCTTGTCGCCACAAGGGGCAGACATCTCCTAAAATCCTGGAACTTATGCGTATATTTCTAAATGCTTTTTGCTTTTTAAAAAAGCAAAAAGCTAAATTTCCCCACTAGATGGGCTGTTGAGCACTGTCTGTAGACCAAAACAAGATGTGTGACAAGCCACACCTCTTTCTACCTCCACTTCAGCTGCAACATGGCCTGACGCCCCTTTTTCCCTCCCCTTCTCACCCGTTGCCTCGTAACGGGTGAGAAGGGGAGGTTGCAACACAGCATAAGCTTTCAGAGAAACGTGTCTAGTGAAGAAGTAAGCAGCTCATAACTTTATAATGCTGTTAGCACGAGAACATTTCAATCTGCAGGACGTGCTGTCCGCCATTTTGCTTCTACGGTGGCATTTTATGGGCAGGGAGGGCCTAAGTCCTGAGTGGCAGCTGTTCACATGGACGTACATGCATGTGCGGCTGACCCAGCTTTGTAAACAAGAGACTGGAGGACAACAAAGAGAGATGGAGTGTAACGTCATGCCAGATTATATCTAAAAAGATCCCGTTAGTTGTTCAAGTCACTATTTTTTTTAGTTCTTTCAATCAAAAATAATGAATTATTACTTATTGCTACTCCAATAAGATACATTGAAGTTTGTGCATGCACCATCCCAGAATTAAAACACAGTTTTTACAGGATCCAAATAGTTTTGAAAAGCACTGTGTCTAAATGTGAATGGTTATATTGATTAGTATTTGATTTGATTTGGATTGGATGCATTTAGTAATATAAACTTGTACAAAAAATATTCTCTTTTCTTTTATTCTGCAGGACAAAACCCAACACACACAGACTGCATGAGAGACTGCAATAGCCATGCGACGATTCCTGCTTTTCTTCATGAAAACCATGATTTGATGATTTTTTTTTTTTTTAAATAGTTTGAAAGAGGAACCTGTCAGAACTTCTGCAATCACTGATTTACAGATAGCACCCTCATCCACACTCCTCTCTGTAGGGAGGTTTTTAAATTCATGTATAACAAACACATATTTGATCGTAAAACACAATTCCTACTTTCATTTGAAACTATGACTCTTTAATTAGATCTGTAACAGCATTTTATCCTCGTAGCTTTTGACGGAAATGCAAAGGTTGTCATCTGATCACGGCACAATGTTGGTAGAAATACAGCAGAATCTGAAATATTAGTCGTCCATATTTATGCCACATGCTCTGATGGTTTTTTTTTCATATTTGCCTGTTTTTGTATTAAAGTTTATCATTAATTTAGCTTTGTTTTGGGCTGAAAACAGAAAACAATCAACAACAACAACAAAAAAAACTTTTTATAAAAGAACACATGAATTTATGTTACCTTTTCTTTTAAACCCTTTTAGACCCTTTGAGGTGCACAGAGATTATTTTCTTTTTAAGGAAACTAACGAGCATGAAGATTGAAACTGGATGAAGGAGAAATGTGTTTTTGTACACTGTTTACACAGAATCAATATTCACACTTGTATAGTGGATCGTCCTGCATGACCCTCCATAGATTAGTCTGTAATCTCCCCCATACACTTATTAACAACCCCCAAAAGCATCTTGTTTTGTTTTATTTTTAAAAAAAAGAAGAAATGGTTAATGTGTCCTTCAAAGGTATTTGTATGGTTATGTCTGTTCCCAACAAAGATTGTTTTGTCAGTCTTTTAATTCCAAGTCTTTTTAAACATATGTTTGTGCCTTGATATCTGTTTACACTTGTTGTTTAGAGACATGCCATCTCCATCGTGTGAATTAGGGCTATTTTTATTCCACCCAGGTTCACTGGATCCATGATTTATGATGCAACACCACACAGAGACAAATGGATGATCGTTGTTCATTAATATTAATATTATTCTGATTCACTTGTTAAATGTAAATAAAGTTTGACCACATTAACTTTTAGCTTCAATGTCTTGTGTTTAAGAGGGAGTGTGAAAATGGTTTCTTCTGTTTTTGTATCTGGATAATTTTATGACAAATAAGAGGAGTCACTGTTAAAGATGGGCAAAAAGCATTCAGAATAAGTTAATCTTGCATTGACATGATCTCAAACGCAAAGGCCTCTGGAAACCTGATCAGTAATCGTCACGTCATGAAAACTTTAAAATAAACAGATGTTTGTTACAAACGTGATGGCCTCTGATAGAAAAATCCAAATCGGTTGTCAATGAGTATTTCAGTTATAATGATCTGAAACATAAAGCTAAATTGCTGAATCTCATGTCCTTGATGTGTCTGTGTGGAATGACTTTTGAAGCTGCGACTCCAGCTGCACTCCTCACCTTGTTGATCTCCCACAAACTCTTGAAAGGGTTTTGATTCACAATCCTCTCTGAGGTCCAATAATCCCTGTACATTGTTTGCCACACCTTTTCTTTCAACTAAACGTCCCGTTATTATGATTGGATGCAGCACTGTAAACAGCCCCTTTAGCAAGGACTTTTTGTGACTTACCTGTGGAAGATGGCAATGCTTGCCTGGACATCTGTCCTTCATTATGTACGTCATTAACAACATTTCTCTACTAAAAATCTGTCTTTAAATGGTCTAAAGTATTTTTCTTTGAAGTACTTTGTTTTATTTGGGTAAGCAAACTTGCATTTTAATTTGTCTTGGACCTGAATTATCAAAAGTAGCAGAACTAAATATCTAAAATACCCTTCCACTATCTGTACCCATTTATCCTTGCTGGGGTGCTGGTGCCTATCTCCAACAGTCATTGGACGAGAGGTGGGGTACAATCTGGACAGGCCGCCAGTCCATCACATGGCAATACAGATATACAGGACAGAAAACCATGCCCACCATTTTTTTTGACAATATTCAAATCTACCGAGATGCACCTCTTAATACCAAACATGTCTATCTGCTTTTGGTTAATCCACCACATCAGGCCTTGAATTCACAATTTTCAGTGCAGTGCTGTAGTTCTTGAGATTCTCACCGCAAAGCCATGTTTGAACTCGGAAGCCACAAATTGGCCTGGAAATCACTCACAATATTTTGAAATATAGGCGATACAAAGATGTGCAGGAAGCCTGGAAACAACAGCTTCATGTTTCCCACCACTTCATTTGGTTGAATTGTAATATATGATATTGTAAAATTTAATGTATTTCAACAAATCCATTGCCGATTTCAATGATCTCAGTTTAGGGAGATCATTGAAGAAGATCCAGCAGGTGTCGCCGTTGAGTTTAGCTACCAAGTTGAACTAAGCAGCATTGCGCTGTACCAGGGATGGCACTGATTCCTAATTAAATCTAACGTAATACTAACTCAAATACTTGGTGGGATTACTTTTCAATAGTTATTAGATTTGAAAGATTTGCAGCATCATTGCTGTTATCAAGCGAAGCCACCCAGTTTCCATAAATCGCACCTTGTTTATGGAAATATGTGCTGCAAACTTTGCCCGTCACATTTAGAGGCACAGTTGATATTCTCAATGTAAAAATTTCAATTAATGTAATAATACCTGCGGTCCATTACACACATCTGATTAAAATATTAGGCTACACTAAATTATATATTTTTCCTGTACATTGTGGAAGTGCAGTTGAACGATAATGAAGTCTATATTTCTAAATGCAAGTTAACCTTTAACACAAATGAAATTAATGATCCAGAGTGATCAAACGTAGCTTTTGTGCTGCTGCAAGTCTGGATTCCTGTTGCCCACATCCAGATGTGGAGTCACAGAAGCCAGAGCCCTGCAGTGAAATCTACACACGCTCACGTTGTCGTTTCTTTGCCCTGCTCCGCAAAGTTTGTTTCAGCCGGCCTCCTATTGGCTGTTGTGCCAGTGCTCTGCGCTGATTGGCTGCAGCAAAAAAAAGTTTAGAGCCCTCAAATTCAGCTGACAGACCTTCATCAGTCTCAGAGGGGAGATTAGATGCTGGGAGACACATCATCTTCTGGAATCAGCTCGGAGGTGTTGGACAGTTTATTGCGTTTAAGATTAACTTTAAGGTAAGGGAGCGCCGTGCTTGAGTTATAGTTTAGAAAGAGTGCAACTCTCTGGTTATATGGCTAAATTTGCTTTTCTTCCTTTTTTAGGAGAAATAACTGGGCTGTGAAACTTCACCAACTCTTCCCACAATAAATGGTGAGTTTATTTTCCTCTGACTGCTTCTTGATCCTTTTATACAGTCCCTACTTCTTGATTGCGTTTCAGGCAAAAACACATGGACTCAGTGAGGGTCTCCTATTCAGTTTTGCAGCCTCTCACTGGCATGTCCCCCCCCACACACAAATTTTAGTTTACGCACAGTTAAATATCCCTGCCAAACAAATGGGGCATATAGTGTAACTGAATTATCTGTCTCCATTGTGTGAAAGCAGCCAAGAAGAACAGGGGGGGACTTTAAAAAGCAGCAGAGTCTCCCTGTGGGTGTCTCTTTATGTCTGATAAGTCAGTGTTCATGGCCAAATGGTTCAGCACCCACAGCTGTGATAACATCATGACATTGTGGTGTCCTTTACTACTCTGAGTCAGACTCCTAAGTTTAAGGGGGGGAAATAGAAAAAAACTCTGGGGACAGCAAGTACTAGTAATATGCTTCATATAGATACTTTTTAACTGAAGAGATTGTGTTGATTTGAAACCTTTAAAAAGGGGGATTATCCACAGCGCCTGCAACATTTGTGTGTAATTCCACGAGGCTGCTGTCATTTCCTGCTGCATTAAACACAGCAGCCAACATCCTGTGGGCTGAAGGAGTCCACGGAGGATATGCGAGCCAACGCACTGCAGTCCAGATTCAGCTCCGCTTTGTTTCAAACTTCCCCTCTAAAGTTAAGGAGGGTAGTGGCTTTATTTTTTTAAAGCCGGTTTAAAAAATGTGTGCCCTGGGGTGAGTTCTGGACACTGATGCATGTGATGGAGTTCATAAAGCTGCTCTGAGTTGTTAAATGTGCATGTAGAGGCCAGTGGTGTAGAAATTGTATTGTTTAGTTGTGAACATGAATACAGGATATGGCCATATCTGAAGGAGACTTACACAGGCACAATAGGATACTTACGTAGCCTCTCAAAAATATTCCTATCCCTTCAAATTTCCCATTTTGTCAGATTAAGACTACACATTTCAATGCATTTCGTTGGGATTTTATGTGATACATGAACACAAGGAAACACATAGCTGACATGTCAAAAGAGAATTATACCTTTTTATGTTTAACAATAAAATAATTGCAAAGTTCGGAATGCATTTGTATTTGGTCCCCTTTGCTGTGATACCCCTAAATAAAATCTAGCGAAACCAGCTGCTCCAGTAGTCAACTGTGTGTAATTTAATCTCCGCATGAATACGGTTTTGTGAAGGCCCCATGTGAGGAACTCAGCAGACAGGTTTGGATAAAGTTACAGGGAACTAGAAATGGTTATATTCTGAAATGATCTCCCAAGCGTGGAACTTTTCACAGAGTGCTGTTTAATCAATAAGTGTAGTGGCAGTATAATGCTGTGGGGATGCTTTTCTTTAATGTTAATGGGAGGATTCCTGGAGCTGAATGCAATACAATCCTGGAAGAAAGCCTTCCAGATGAATCCAGTAGAGACTCTATGTCAAATGGTTGTAACATGACGAAATGGGGAAAAAGTCCAAGGTCTAGATACTTTTGCAAAGGGACTATATGTCAAAGGTATTGTTGTGGTCAAAATGCTGACTAAGTCTTGCATGGGTAATTGAGTATTTGTCTGTTTCTCAATGTGCAGCTGTGTTTGGGAAACTCCACCGACTGCCTCCGGGACCAAATGGAGTCCATGATGAGGTCCCTGCAGGACTTGAAGCAGACGAGCAGGCCGAGACCACTGAGCGAGCCGTGTGGCCGCTCCTTCGCTGTCACACGGCAGTGCAAGCAGAGAGCGCAGCAGGAGCGGCTCACCCGTCTCCGCGCGTCTGACGCCAGCGAGGCCAGCACCTACGACTCCGCCTGCTGCCTGGCCAACCCGCTGGAGGAGGAGGAGGAAGAGCGGCAGGAGCCCGAGCGGCTGCCGCGGGGTTCCCCCGGCAGCGAGAAGAGCGTGGATTTAGACTCGGGTTTCTCCGAGGCGTCCTGGCACGACGAAGGCGTGGTGCTGAGAAGGACCAGGAACGTGCGCGTCTCCAACTCCGCCTGCGCCCGAACAAACAGAGGAAGCTCCGGCCGCGCCCGGCCGAAGTCGACGTCGGACGTCTGCCTGGAGCGCTGGACTTCTTTCGTGGCGACCGACACGGAGGACTGGACCACGTCTCTGCTGAGCCGCAGCAGGAACAGGCAGCCCCTGGTTCTGGGGGACAACAGCTTTGCTGACCTGATCAAGAACTGGATGGACCTACCCGACCTACCAGAACCAGCTGAGATAAAGCCCAGCTCGGGCAGACGTCTCGCAAAGGACATTTTTGGCCACATGCGGCGGAGGCTGGCGGGGATGTCTAAAGGCGTGGAGCTGAGGCCGGCAGACCCCACGCGGTTGCGGCGAGCTGCGGAGGCTCCACAGAGGATGTCCTGTCCCGTGGGATTTGAGCCCCTCAAACCTTTCTTCCACCAGTCTCACACGGGGCTGCACCAGCTTGACACGGATTTCTACAGGTTTTCTGTACTCATGAAGACGGGCAGCCGGCAGCCCATCATATGCAACGACATCATTGGATACATCTGAATGTATTGCAGATCAAATCTAAATAAGACTCTTGTGCTAAAGTGTCATAAATAAAAGCTTTTTTATTATTATTATTTATTGAACATTGTGCTCAATTTCTGACACAACAAAGAAGACTGCTGTTGGAGGAGTAAACAAAACAGTTTCTGTCATAAGTACGCATTCACATTATGTTCCTTGTGGGGACTTTTATTAGCCTTTATTCGCAAATCACGTCTTTGATGTGTTACACAGTAAAAATGCAATCGGTAAGCAAGGTAGCCTGAGTTACTGTAATAACGACAGAGAAAATCCAGATGCCATCCGTATAATTTAATGCAGCAGGAGAGCAGTGCATCTTTAAAAAAATGTTCACATTAATTTGAGAGTGTGGAGTGAATTGCATTGTGGGGCTGAGCTTTAGGGCAGCACAAAAATAAGCCATCTGAGGACAGACAAAGGCCTTGTAGACGACTTCGGGAGCCTGGGAGGGAAGAGTGTCCTTAGCAGCAGTTCAGCTTAACCCCTTTGCCAGTTTATACCCAAAAAAACGCTCACCACTGCATACAGAGGGTTTGCCAAAATTCAGCATAGCCTTGCAAGCATTACACAACAAAATAACTAAAGATCTCACATATTAGATAGCATGGTCAAGCCAGGCTTTTAAAAGGTTCACAATAAAAGTTCAGAACACTAAAGAAATGCTGAATTTATTCACTTACTGTGGATAAATAATAAATCCCATGATCCCACTTACAATTTAATTTAGTCATATATTTTTCTGAAGATTTTATTAAGCACTCTATTTTCAATGACTGTGGGCTATGATCTCCATTTAAGGCAGCTGACTTTTATCCAGTATGATCGAAACCAAAAATCACGTCATGTGACCTTCAGGTAACCTTCACTAGAGTCACATAACCACAGCAGAACAGTACAGAAAAACACTGGATGTCGTGACTAAATGCCATGAAAGCAAAAACAAAAAAGTGTTTTATCACACAATAATTAGAAAAAAAGAAGACAAATTGTCCATAGATTTTGGTACATTTGGTTTGATATTAAGGGCACGCTTAATTGTTAAGGTTCATATTGCTAAACAAACGATCAAAAAGTGACAGAACACCCGTAACGAACATTCACATAGCTGTTTTGGCAAAAAAGCAGCTGTAAATCATGATTCAATCAATCTTATTTATTTATTCATCTGTTAAATCACTTCGCTGCTCCGGAGGGTGGAATCAGAAGAACTATTATTTTTTTTGTTGTAGAATGCATCACAGGAGCTTGTACCTGATGATGGGCACCGTCTCACAGTCCTCGTCCTCCTCAAACGAAGGGATCAGCTCTAACATCTTCTCATGAGGAGGGATTTCTGCCTTTGTTATCTTTTTCACCAAGTCGGACATGCTGCAAAAGATATGCACACTTGAATTAACTTTTGTCCAAAACTAACATGAAGTAATTCACCTTATGACCAGATTCACGGTGTTGGGGGTTTATGCGATAGACAAACGCAAAGCGGTGCACAGTTTTGCAATGATGGGGGAAACAACATATGTTTTTGTACAAATTAAAATGTGGAAAGCGTGGATTGCAGTGGTATTCCGCCACCCTGATTCATAGCTTTGTAGAATCCACTTTTACTGCAAATACAGCAGCCGGTTTTCCAGGGTATGCCTCTACAAGCTCTGCACAAGTTTCTGCCTGTTCTTCAGTCAGATTGGATGCAGAGCATGAAGGCACCACCACCTTGTTTCCCTATGGGGATGGTGTGCATTGTCAGTTTCCTCAGCAAACACTCTTCAACATGCAGGCCAAGAAGTTTAAAAATTTGTCTCATCTGACAGAGCACAATTTAAACTTTACATCTTCATCCTACATGGAATGTGAAATTAAAGTTCTTAAAGTAGTCTTTCAACATATCTTCTTACCACAGAATCATAAAGTTTGTGAAATGCAACTGTAAGAGCTATCTGGGGGTCAATCTACTTAAACAATGGAACTCTGCAGCTCCTCCAGAGTTTCCATAGGCCTCTTTGCTGTTTCTTTGATAACTTCTCTCTTTTCACTGCTCATTAGTTTAGGAGAACCACTGTGCCTTGGAAGGTTTAACGTTCTGCCGCAGTCTTTCAGATTCAACGGATTCAACAGAGCTCTGTGAGATGCTCAAAGCCTGGGATATTGTTTTATAGCCTAAACCACAACGTTTTCCCTGACTGCTGTGCTCCTGGGGTCTTCGTGATGCTGTTTGTTCACAAATGTCCTCAAACAAACTTCTGAGGCTTTCACAGCACAGCTGGATGTTTCATGACATTAAATCACACACAGACTCCATTCAGTACGTGCGATGTCTTGGAGTCGGCTGCTCTGGATTTTATTTAGGGCTACGAGGAACACGTTTCAGATTTTTATCTGTAAAATTTGTTTTAGAAAACCATAGAATTTTCCTTCCAATTTATAACAGGCCTACAGCTTTATGCATTATGCATTTAATGTTATGGTTATATTGTGACAAAATGGAAAATAAGGTTCAGTGTACGAATAATTTTTCAATTGGGCTGTAAATATTGGGCATAAATAAAACAATGCATACAGAAAAAAACACCTCTTCTACTTAAGTTAGTTTTTTGGGGAACATTTAGTGTTTTCTTGGTCACGTTTTGTCCGTTTTTTGTTTCTCGTACCACTTTCAGTGACTCGACAAAGGAAGCTCAGGGCAGGGCGAATGCACAGGAAGTGGCTGCTGTTTTGGACATTTATCAAGTGAAGCCTGGTGTCCACACGGTCAGCCCTCTGCCTCTCTTTCCTGCAACTTAATCTAACCACAACACCTGCTCCACAGAGACTCAAATGTCAACACTTGTGAGTTAATACCAAGTTTGTGCCAAAGATCAGCAGAATCAAACTTGAAAAAAAAAAAAAACAAGATGAAAGTCTTGCATGCAAACTTGCCTGCGGTTTGTTCATCTATCCTATTCCAAAAAGAATTAAAACAAATGTGGCAGGGTGAGTATTTTTGCTGTGATTAAGTTGTTTGGCTCACAAGAAGATTTCCCACCTACACTCACTCGCCCCAAGGGGTCTCAAACCCGTGCCAAACTGAACGCGCCCGAACAGCGTGGCTTCTAGGACGCAGAGGTTCCCTCTAATTTAACTGTTTAACGCTTGTGCACAACAAACAGAAACCCGAGCAGATGTCCCGGTCATCTGGGTGCAGTGATGCATGTGTCTGTGTGTCAACAGGGTCTATCCTCACAGGCTCAGAGGAAACAACTCCTTCTGCCATTAGGATCCAAAACAAACAAAGGAGCGCTGCTTTTTCTGGACCGCTGGGAGTTCAACCTGTGAGGGGACATCTTACAGAATCAGTTTTACTGGACATACCTCATTTTCAGCCTGTCTTCTTGTCCGCTGTATAGGATAGCAGGTCCATAATAAAGGCCGGAGATGGTCAAGCCATTTGTTTCCTGCATGAAAACAATATAATATTTATATTCCTGCATGAGGACAGTTGAGGTTAACCAGGATGATATGTACATTTGTTACATTTTGTCATTTAATCTGCAACAGCTAGTGCAGGGGGGGGGGATCTGGTGCATAGCTCCCACGGTCATTGGGCAAAAGGTGGGATACACCCTGGACAGCTCGCCATTCCATCACAAGGAAGCTGAGAGACCCGCAACCATGCATGCACACACCTAGGGCAATTTAGAGAGACCAATTAACCTTAAAGTCACGTTTTTGGACTGTGGGAGGAAGCTGGAGTACCTGCAGAGAACCCGTGCATGCACAGGGAGAACATGCAGACTCCATGCAGAAAGACCCCAGGTTAGGAAATGAATCCGGGACCTTCTTGCTGCAAAGCAACAGAGCTACCAAATGTGCAGCCCGGAGTTGGTATATAGCTAAACAAATACGTACACTACGCAATATGTCTCGAACCTTCCTAAGTTTGCAAAAACCCTGCAACGCTAAGGGAACCAGGGCATGGCCACGAATACATCTGAACGATGGCTGCAGACAAATACGCTGGAGGCAGCATCATGCTTTCATGCTCTAGCAATGCTTTCATGTAACCGAGGTTGCAAGACCAGACAGGACAGATGGAGAGACAGATGAGAAGAAATAGGGTGTATCAAACAGTCCAGTTTGGCTCCGACTCCTGACCATTGACAATTAAGGCAGTTCTGATGTTAAATATAGTCCAATCCAATACAGCCAAGAAAGTTTGACAGCATACTGAATACTGTGTTGCTGTTTCAAATTGTCTCCATTTCCCATCTAAGCCCATTCTATGGCATGCATTCAAGCTTGAAAACGAAGAAAACAACCGCCAAGGACCTCCTCCCTCTGCTTTTGCTGTTAAAATGGTAGAAAATGTAGAATGATGGAATTTATCTTGAAGTTGTTAAAAGCAGATCTAAACGGGCCAATGCCCTCAAACAATAGTCATTGTCGCACTGCATGCACTGCAGGAAGGCGAGCAAGTCTAAGAAAACAAATCTCCCAAAAAACGCATGCTGTAGCTGCGGGTGTGAAGAAAGTGTGTGCTTCCTTGTTGTACCTTCACATGCTGGATGAGATCCGCCAAGGTCATTTCCTGCTGATTGCAGCGTCTCCCTCCAACAAGGAAATCATCCCACAGGGTGTACTTCTTTCCTGCGACCTGCCGATAGACACGCTTACTCAGTTACACATCATACCGCTGCACACAGACACAGGACAAGCTGACAGACGAACGACGGCTCGCTGTGAGGGATGTGCAGCCCATAGCAGCTGAGAACAATCAGCTGGACCCCAACAACCCACAAAAAGGTCAAGAAGGTGCTTCCTGTAATGAGACTTTGCTTTTCTGGAGGTCCATCTTTGTCAAAGTTTCCGAATAAAAGGAATCTCTGCAGACTTAAAATGTTTGTGAGGGTGGGAAAGAGCAATTTGAGAGGAAAAACACTGCTTGCAATAAAGCAGGTCAGCATAACATTTGGTTATGTATAAAAGTATAAAAGATAAGACGCACACAAAGCTGATGTGTCGAGCAAACGTAAGGATTTGAGCGAGTTTAAATTGCGATGGCTAGATGGCTAGAGTCCAGAAGTGGTCCAAGCGAGGACCAGTGGTAACCTGGCAAAAGGTTCATGGGGCGCCAAGTATTACCAATGCAACTGAGAAGCAAAGGACTGATCTGATAGAGAAGTGTCAGAATATTCAGTTTGTTGCCATTGAGGCTGTAAAGTCATAAAGTTTTGTCTGATCCCTGCAGCGATTCCTGTTGCATAGGAAAACACACGTTTCATTGTCTAATCTCCTGGTGTCATGTGAACAGACACCAACTGTTTCTGACTGATAAATGGTTTAACCTGCATGTGGTTAACAGATCAACCAAGCATGTTGAACACTGACATACAGCACATTTATTTAAAAATGAAGTACCACATGGAGCTCAATTATGGGTTGAAGCAACAGAAGTCTGGAGCTAGCCTGACAATTCTGCAAAAACATCATAGTACGTAAAAATGCTTTTATTTTAACAGAAATAGTCATTTTCAACTATTTCTTGTAGTGCAACCTGGAACCTTAGTGCTGCACTCAGCTCTTTAGAACAGTCCCATTATATAATAAGAAGAAGGCTTACTTAATTTTTTTTTTCTGTACCTATTTTGTTATACAACAGAGTATAGGTCCCAGGATAAAACTAAAAACTAAGAAATTATTGCCGTCATGTATCATGAAAGAAATTAGCTTACAGAAATCCTCAACTTTATTTGTAGAGCTTTATTAAGCAGTCACAACAAACAAAAGCAAAAGAAAGAAATAAGAATATTTTTCAAAAAATATAGCAGACAATTTAGAGGCCATTCAATTTTAAATCAACTAATTAGAGATTGATAATGATTTCCATTATGTAGTCACTCAACTAAAAAGGCCTTTTAGTTGAGTGACTATAATAAGCATATAAATAGCATAATAAATACATGTGCCAGTTTCTCTGTGCTACTTAGAGTGGGGATCAAACAAAAAATACAGTAAATACTCAAAACAAATTATGGCATCATTTAACAAACAACTCAATGCACTTCAGATGCACTTTAACTAAAGAGATGCAATAATTAGGGGAAACAAAATTGGATACAGCCTACAGCAATGCATGTATACTCAAAAACTAACGTTAAGTTATAGCTAATGCCGTTTTCCATATCGTCGATTAAATGTACCGCCACTAAAATTGACATTTCTTATAAGAAAAGCACCTCTAAGTCTCTATTCCTGCGAGCTAAACTTTAAACCTTCAAACCAAGGCACAACATAAACTCGGACACTCAGACAGATTAATGTAACCCCTGCAAACATAAACAGCACTCGTTTACCCCAAACATCATAATCCACATGCATAAGACGTAAAGAACGAACATTAACTGACTAAAGCGGGTCAGGATTCCTCGCACGTGGAAAAGTGAGTCAAAATATGTCGCCTGGTCAGACGCTCCCACTCACACATAAGCGCCGTCTGGCAAGAGAAGCTGCGCAGACCAAAACTTGGCCTGACTTGTGAATACCAAAACCTCGGCTGAACCTGGCTCCAATTATCTCTCCTCCAGCAGCCAAGGGGAACTTTTTCAACCAGCCCGCACAACTCCCACCACTTACCGACGTTTTGGGTTATGGACAGACACGCTTGAAGCATGCTTCTCCCAGAGTTTAATCGGCTGACAATGTTTTTGTACCAGTTTTCAGACAATGCACAGCTTATTTGCAGGATGCGAATCGTAACTTTGACCTGTTTGCGTTTTTGTTAAATGCTCCTGCAGCATGTTATAAAAGCCCAAAACTGTTCACTAGCAGAACAATTTCAAATGAGAAAAAAAAATGGGTTTTGCTAAAGCAGCGTCATTGTTGCAAAGCAAAATGGACCTTACGAGGTCCCATGGTAGCTATTTTCAGGAGGGCCCTTGTGTGTAAATGCTGATCCTACACAATGCAAAGCAAGGCGTGCAGCCTATTTTTACACCATCTCCTCCCTTCCTCTAGCCTCAGTTAAACAAATGTGGCATGGAACCTGACGTAAACCAAATGATGTCTTAGTCCAGATACTCGGATAAGTTAACTATTCACAGCGCAAAGCAACAAAAAAAATAAAATAAAATAAATAAAAAACACTAACAACAAAAAATGCTGCAAGAATGATGGGACCAAACTAGCTGCTGGAAACAATTACAAATGGTCTCCCACAAGCACAACAACCTTTATATGGAGCTGCCACAATAAAAACAGCCGAACGGTTGCATGCCTCTGGGGGAATGATAAAAAAGTGAACCAGAAGGCTGTTTTCCTTTTAAAACAACATTAAAACAAATCACTGGAAAAGAATGAAATATGATTTATCAGTAGGAAATAATATTAAGGCACTTCTTTACGTAGGACAATAACTAGCTGCACTCAAGATGGATACTAGTCACTTGTAAGTTCAGTCAGTGAGATACTGAATTAGCAGATATCTATATACAGATGTTATTCATATCAGCATCTACAGTTTATGTTATAATGTAAATAACGCAAAAACTAACACATCCCTACCAAACACTGTTTGAAGGTTTAATTTAGTGTCCAGCAGTTTCTTTTTCCATGCTTGTAGTAAACAGATTAAAGATAGATCTCCAGGCTGACTGGTGATGAACAATAAAAGGAGGTATATGGAAGTAAGTAAAATTATTCGCATTCAGAGTAGAAAAGACAAGAAAAGTTTGACATCTTAGAATTTTAAAAGTCTGGTTAAGTATGGAAAAAGTAAATAGGATAATGGAAAAATATTTGGATTTTAAGGCTCTTCTCTTTCCCATTGTCTAAAAGTTGTATTCGTCCAACTGTCAGTGTGTGCGTTTTTCTGTGCCTTTGTGCATTCATGCATCCGTCCGTCCATCCACACACCCACCTACCCACCCACCTTCTTAGAGTCTTTGGTTAGTAGGTCCTGCACTTCAAACCTGACCATTCTAGAAGTATTTACCATACATCTCTGTTGAAGTTTTGTATCTCTAGTTACAAAGAAAAAATGGAAAATGTTAGAATAGAGAAGTATGGAGTTTGGACATGAAAATGTGTAGAAATCTGCAACGATCACTACAGGCATCGATGAGTTTCCCTCTACTGATCTACAGGGTCAAAAAGCAGACAAAAAATAGAAATCAGGTTGACCAGTCATCCTTCTGACAGGTTAAGGAGTTTGTTTGGATGTGGATATTAGAAATATATATCTTATTAACCACTGTGTACTCTTTGGCTTTCAGGCTCTGAATGCATCTTCAAAGTTTCTTTAGGATTTGTCAGCGTTTTTACTCCTTTTCTCTCACGTGATATGCCGTTTTTCTTTGAGAGATGTATTTTGTTGTTCTCATTTTTGTTTGTTGGGCTACTTTAAAGGGCCTTTAAGTAATACTTTCACCTTGTTGCTCAAATTGGTATAACAGCTTACCAATAACAATCTAGCATGCCGTTTTTAAACGGTGCGTTGCCGTTGTGAATTTTACCTTACACAGGCTAGGTATATGATGTTGTATTCTGTTCTGTTTCTGGTCTGCTTCTCTTAATGGCTTCCATGTTTTCCAGACTGCTGCTCTTTAGCCAAAAACAAAATACCAAATGCTGCCTTCAGTGTTGGGAACCCTGGGAAATCTCTTAGGATTGGCTGAGAAACCAGGAAATAAATACAGGCTACACTCCGCACTGAAGTAGTTTTGGACCGCACCTCTCAGGCTTGAAAGGTGAAAAACGGGACTAATACATTGCTGATGGAGAGGACCGATTGTTTACAGGGAATGTTACTTCCATTCCAGGTGACAAATGAGAATGATTTGGGTTGATTTTATAGTAAATATCTCACCCATCGCTCATTTACCCTACCCTTGGAATGATTTAAACACACAAAAGGTTTTTGGGCACTTCGTCATGAGACACAGTTGGTTCCAATGTCTTTAGCTGAATTTCTGAAAGCCACCAATAATTACGGTGCACAGTTCTAAAATAGCATTTTAGCACCAGAGAGCTGAGAATACGGGATGTAGCAGTAATTATATGAAGGAGGATGTAGTTCTCAGTGCATGTATGAGTTCACTGGATTGTTCCTATTATTCATGTACTTCTGGTACAGTTCATATTCTGTAGATACTTTTTTAGTCCTGATATGTCTTTTTCCTCTGCACTCCACTTGTCTTTTTCCTGGAGAATCACTGTCCCTGACCACTTTAAAGGATAAAAAGGCAGGAGAAATATAAAGGGGAGTTTGCACCACACTTAAAATGCATTGATATCCTAAAGTATCATTATTTAAGTTAGGGGGTGGATTAATTTCCCTTTTTGGGCTTTATTTGTTTTAAAAAGGTCTTTTAACTTCCTCTAATTCAGAATAGTTACAGAAAACAATGACAGCTTCCCCTTCCATCTCTATTGTGATATTTAAATGGACACAGTTTAAAACCGACATTAAATAATTTTGAACAGTCAAAAAGCAGAAATTTTGTGTTTTATAAGTTAAGGCGAATTGATTTTATATTTTTGTCTATTTACTTTTTTCCCCAAAGAGGTCATAAGAAACATTCTTATAAATGCGTGATATTTTCTGATTTGAAGTTCCCCAACATGTGACCTATCTGCAGGCTGCTTCCTCTTGTTGACAGGAAGTCTGAAGAGCTCCTGGTCTCTTCCTGAAAACTCTGAAGGCAGCCAGTAATTTATAATGTTCTAAAAGAGGACACAGACACTCAACAACAAACATGTACACCTTACTGGTTTGTTTTGCAGCCGTGAAGCTAGTGTTCAGGTGTATATAAGAACAAAGAAATAAAGAAATAAAACTGGCCAAAATGAGTTTCGTTACAAAACAAAAAAGAAAAATAAGTATAATTTGTTCAAAAATGTCAAACATAATTTGCTACAAATATTCAATTCATGATGAGTCATATTAGTGGTTTACCTTCATTATTGTTCTGTTTAACTGCACCTTGTGAAGGACACATGACTATCTAAAATTGGACCGTTCAAAACATCCTTGGCAAAAAAAACATCCTTGCCTAAAAATAGACCCAGTTAGGAGGTAGTATTATGTCTTGATGCTTCCACTGTTGAGATTAGAGGTCTCCTTGAAAGTCTAAAGAGTAAAGACTGTTTCAAAATAAATATCATGATACATTTGTTTCATTGGCTTAAGTGTGTAGCTTTTGCAGTATCCAAAGTCTGCCTCTGATTGGTTGATTAGCACCATGTGATGACTCCTCCAAGAAGTTCATGCTGCCGGAAGAATAAAAGAGCTGAGTTCTGCCAGATTCAGTAAGAAAGAATCAGATCCTATCAAGAAGACTTTAACGACCAAGGAAGAACTAGGCCTGTCAGATTCGGCTTCCTTTTTTTAACTTTAGTCTTCATTGTACATCATAGTAGTCTTATCCAGTGGCGTCTCTGGCATGATAAGTTAAGTGGGGCACAAAAACCCAACACCCAATCGCAAAAACTTTATTTTTTGTGTGATCAATACAACCTGACTTTGATCGATTCTAAATGTAAGAGAAAAATAACATAAACCAACATACTAGAATCGCCATTTTAAATAAGCTAAATGTAATTTAATTTTGTACATAAAATTACAAATAAAGGCTCACTAATAATGTTAATTTATTGAACAGAAAAGATTCACATCAATCCTTCAATGATTCAGCAAGGCCAACCGACACTAGATTGGCGCACACTCTCCGGCAGAAAGTAAACGAAACGTGTGCATTTCCAGTATTTTGATTGGCCGATCCAAGCTTGGGGCCATAGTATTTGTGTCCCATGGCTGTCTACTCAGAGCGTGTTGCGCATTCACACTGCAATTTCAGATGTTCCTTATTTAAACAATATTGGTGGGTTGGCCCCAATATCAAGGTGCCTCTAGAGGAGTTAGCTACTGAGCTAGTCAGTTTTCTGGCAGACTTGGATATATAGACACAAATGTTTATAACAGAATTTTATTGGTAAGAGAATCGGTCGATTTTACAATATTACTCTATAAAGAACGATCCTGTCCCACTGATTATTGTGAACATAGAGCTCCACAATGACATCTGGTGGGGCCAGATATTAAATAAATTCTCAGTTCAGAGTTGATTCTGAATAAAAAGATAATTTTGTTTTGGCAACTTAATCACATCTCACCTGTGTTAACAATAAATCCACAGGGTTTGCATCTCTGTTTAGTTCTTTAGTTTCCAGAGCATTTCAAATTACAGTATGGCCTGCCGCATTTGACAAAATGAAAACAGCTGACTGATCAAGCACATAAACAAATACCTCGTCCAACAAATATCAGCAAGAGCCTGGGAAAAAAAACAGCTAGCGGCCAATTAACCCAAAAACTGTCGGAAGGGAACGCGGTGTGGCTGAAAAGAAA
The DNA here is from genome assembly GCF_011125445.2 of Fundulus heteroclitus. Lineage (NCBI taxonomy): Eukaryota > Metazoa > Chordata > Actinopteri > Cyprinodontiformes > Fundulidae > Fundulus > Fundulus heteroclitus. The sequence goes on along the minus strand of NC_046380.1, from coordinate 19,321,178 downwards.
TAAATGAATGAAACCAATATGCTATTACCACTGGGCTTACTTGCCTTTGAGACAACAGATATCTGAGTTTGCCCTCAAAAGTACAGTGTGCCTCCAGAAATGCCACTGCAGAGGCTTTTTCTATCTCAGCTTCATTATCGGAGCAGAATTCCAAGACTGGAAACGTTTTTTTTACAACCCGCTGTGGCTGGAGGCCTGTTTCTTCAAAGGCAGCTTTTTTCTCTTAAATGGCTTCAAAGTGAGTTTTAGGGAAGTCAGATGGTGAATCTGTGTGGCCTCTTCACATCATATTTAAATCTTAATCTCTTTTAGCTTGTCTTAACTTTTCCTTCTGCAGACATTCTGGCAACTTAAAGCCCTGCGTCATACTTTTGCCCTTATGTGAGCCTCAAAGTCAGGCTGCAGTTGACATGAAGAACTGCATGTCAACTAGACATGTTGTACTAATGTAATAATAGGCTTATCAGCTACACTGAACAGTTAATTTCTGTTAAACGCTCAGTTCTTTTTTCCCCAAATGCATGAATGTCTTTTTCCCCCTCTAACAAAATTAATAGCAATTAAACCTTTACAACACCTTTAAAACCATATTTCCAATACAACTACTCCAAGACTTTTTATTTAATGTCATGACAATTTTAAATTAAACATTTAACTATAAAATGGGAAACCAATTTTAAAAACCAAAACATCAGCAATCATGATTTCAGTCATCAGCTCCAAAAACATTGACAGGAAGTCTACAAGACAAAATAAACTGGGCTTTAAATGGGAAATATATACATTTTATTAATGATTCTTATTATTTAAAAAAAAAATGATGTAACTCAGAAGCATATTTTTCCAAACCGCTGCTTAAAATGGTAAAGATGACATCACAAGTTATTCAAGTAAGGCAGATTTGTATTTATGCCAATAAATGTGGTGCTTACTTTCAGCACGCGCCAAAGCAACTATCTAGCAAACGACAAACTCCATTTTTGGTAGTGAATTTATTAAGCATACTACATCAGAAATCAGCAAACTAATCACTTATTAACTCTAAATCTGCTAACCTTTAGACAATAAAAGCTAAAAAAAATATATATATATTTATGATCTACAGCCTTTCTTTGCACTATTTAGAGCTTGTCTAACAGGTGAAGTGGGACTGAGTCGGGTACATATCTTAATTTATTGTTATTATTACCCGAAATTATGTCTAATAGATTCAGGCAAAAAGTAATCTATTAATTTTACCAACATTTTTTTTTTTTTGCCTGGAAGTAATATTAAGGTTTAGGAGTGGCCCAGCCGGAGTCATGCTATAGAAAATCTGAGGACAAAGCTAGGTGTTAAACATTAGGGTGATGACAAAGAGGCCTTCCAACATAAAAGACCTGGAGCTCATCACCACAGATAAATCATCAAGATAGGAGTGGAAAGATGCAAAATGCTTATCAGCAATTATGAGAAGAGGTTGCTGTAATACCAATGAAAATGTTGCCATTTATTATTTCAAGGGTATACATCATTTTCACATTCTCTTTTAATCAAATATAAATAATATAGACAGTTGCCATTTTCATAATATTAATACAAAATTTAAAGTTATCCTCTTTCTATATGTTTGATCATCTTTTGAGAGATGACTTTCACATATCCTATCACAAACAATCCTCTAGGTTTATTAAAAATCATTTTAAATTTACATTAGACAAGTTATGAATCATTGTGGGCTTTACTGTGTATTATAGGCTTTTGCATGTCAGGAACTTCAGATAGAAATTAGCTCAGAGACCTAAAATCTTATATAAGGCATATTTTCCTTTGAGACTAATATTCCTATATATGGTCCCTGTTTGACAAACTAAATAAACAAACAAAATGTAGGCCCATTTGGATAAATGAGATACAATATATTATGATCATCACATGTATGTAATGTATTCTTTTGCATATATAGACTGTAAAAGTCCTGCAGAGACATAAGTGTGTTTTGTACTAAAACAAACATATCATTTGATGTAACACTTAGGTAACTTGAAATAATTCTAACTCATAAGTAAAAATAGACAATAAACAATTTATTTTTAAGGGAGATGTGAATATTTGATTTCTGTTTGTGTTGACCTGAGTAGCTAACAGCAGATCTGCATCACTAAACCAATAAATAAGGCCTAAGTTGTAAAGCTGAATATCCAGTCAGAGTCCAGTTATATTAAAACAAGAGAATAATTTAGGACAACAGATTTCAATTTTAGAAAAAATTTAAGTTTTGAAAAATACTCAAGTCTGCTATCTTATTGAGATTCACTATCTGGTAATTGTACAAGTAAGGGATGTGAATCAAAAACATGATGGAGACTTACTGACTTAGCAGGAATGAACAAACATCTGTTTGTATGTTTTTAGTTAAGCCTTTTTTGTCCTCTTCATAAAAGGATGATGATGTACTGTCATGTAAAATGCTCCTTTTGTCTGACTTAAAAGTGTCATCTGCTACTTGATCAGTATTGATCCCCAAAGCCTTTCGGATTCAGTGAAGGGACAGATGGTTGGGACCTCCAACTGGTATTTCTGCTCACCGTGACGAATACGTCTCTGAACATTGTTCATGATATCAGCCTCAACATCTGCCGCTAGGAGTGATGTGTAAAATTTGAAAAATCAGGAAAAAAATCTACTTCAGGCATACATTTTGTAAGCTGTCTTGTGGCGTGCAGCTTCAAATGTGGAGGAGCAGCAGCTCCCAGCAGCACAACAGACACGTCTCAGCTCAGTGCAGAGTTTGACACACGCACACTAAAAGCTGTCTGTTGTCTGTTGTGTTGAAAGGCTGCCATTGATGTGTAAAACAACAAATAGAATCTCAATGGGATTGTCTTTCAAATGAGAAGATAACGGCACTCAACCTGACTGAAAATGACCCCCGGGGCAGAAGTACTGAGTCAATAAAACTGACAAATGGGCCACTGACATGATGGAGCCTGCAGATGCAGCAAATGCTGGAGAGACTGCAGCTGTAAAAGAGTCAGTTTGATCCATCCATCCATACATACATAATGAATTTTTTATTAGTAATGGAAGATCAAAAAAGTCTACTTTCTATAAAGTCATATTTAAAGCTAGACTATGATGTTTTTCCAAACTTTTCCTCGTTAAAATAAGCATTATTTAAAATACCTCAGAAAAATTCATGTTTGCAGACAAAATAACCATCCTGAAGGTTTAATAAAGTCATTGAAGGCGATTCATATTATGTTTAGTTTAGTTTAATCTCATCTATGAGATTACTTTTAAATGGTGGCTTGAAGAGGAACATATTGTTTTCTGTCTTCAACTGAATAAATTGAGTTTAAAATATTTGATGCAAGAAACTTAAAAAAAATACCAGTGTTCCTTGTGGCTGAGTATTTTTGATACATTTTGATAAAAAAAAGATCAAAGAACCAGCAGTGATCAAATGATCAAAATAGATTATAACAGTGCACTTTTACTTTCGCCCTCTGTGGGGAGCCTCGCTGGAAAATCAACCCCGGTTGCATTGTATACCTTTAAGACTTTACAGTCAAATCCAGTAAATTAGAATATTATTAAAAAATGAATTAATTTCAGTAACTCAATTCACTAAGGGAACTGAATTACTGAAATTGAATGTTATATAGATTAACACAGACTCATTATCTTTTAAAGCCTTGATTTCTGTTAATTTAGATATTTTTTTTTCCACCTCCAGCTAATAAAAACGAAGCATTTAAGATTAGAATATTCCATCAGACCACTAAAAAAGCAACATTTCCAATCCAGAAATGGTGACCTAATGAAATGTATATTTGATATCGCCTTAATGGTTGTTTTTTTAAAAGGTACTTTTAATTTCACAAACGAGCTGCTTAGAAATGCATGTATTAAATATGACTGTATACATATCATTTAGCTGCAGATGGCTCCTTTTGGTAATATTGTACTCTTAACTGATATTCATCCCTTCATACTTCCATTTCATCCCTTTAGACAAACTACTTCATGGAGGATCAGTTTACTTCTCTTGGTTGTTACATATATTGTAGGTGTTTTTAAACCGGAATCTTATGGTTGACATGCATTTGCTGGGGTGAGATAGTAAATAGGAAATGTCCAGATACTGTTCTTGCAGTTAAAAGCTGATTTACTCTCACTTTGGCTTTCTTATAAAATGCAAGATAACACAAAACGGCCATCTGTAAGGTGACAGCGTTTCCCGGCCAAGCGGTCAAAACTGATTTGACTTTCCCAGCTTTAGACTTTACACATATTGGCTTCCACATATACTGATGAATTTTTTAACTAGCTATAATATGCTAATGTGCCCCAAAATCACAATTACTTCAATTTAACTGTTTAATATTTTATAATGATTCTATATCAAGTCCTTTTCCTATTATTTGTTCTGATTCAGATGATTATTCTATAATACGACCAACAATCAAACCAAAATAACTCTGAGCAAACTCCTGCTAGGGTTATCTACTGGAGTAACATAACTGGATTTACTTACTCTGGACTATGAACAAATTATAAAAAGCATACTTTAAAATATTTTTATATGAAAGTGGGTACTAATTGACACGTGGTCAGAATGAAACTATATTTTTTGCACCCCAGAAAGTCTAGGATGAAAAAACCCTCATATGAAAGGGGCAAAATGACTCACACCCTTTATTTGGAAAGATCCCACTATGTTTAGATGCAATGTATAAGTAGCACATTTAATGTAAGACAGGCACAAAATTAATAATGCCAGTTTATTTTCCTTTAAATGCTGCCACAGTCATCAGGAGAACGCACGTTTGACCTTAAACTGATTGAATTTGCAACAATTCAGGAAGATGCACTGAGCTCGGTTCGACATATCCGTTTCATATTCCCTTGATCTACCGTGGAAGTAAATTTTTTTCAACACTGCAGAAGAGAAATTATGTTTCAATCATGAATACTTTATGAGAAAACAGCTAGTACAGAGGTCAAAGACCGATAGTGTTTTTAAAACAGGTTTGCAGACAAACCCCCGGAAAACCGACACGTCTGAACCGAGTCAGTTAGCTGAAGGGCAGCTGTTTTAGTAAAAGTCACGCTACCCTGTATGTGTGCGGCGCCTCTGGATTAAATATTTATGAGATGAAAAGATATAATAAAGGGATGATTTCACAGAGTGACTAGACCAAATGCCTGAAGCTTTTTAAAGAACAAAAGTGAGAGCTGCGTGCTGAGTTTATGATCCACATGCTGTACGGATTTACAAAATCTCTACCTGGTTTTACCTCCCATAATCTGAACTCAAATGTTGTTTCACTCTCGCACAACATCCTGTTTGATGGCATATGGACGGTGAGGAAACTGTCCACAGACACAATGCTCTGTTATGACAGAAAGCGGAAAGTTTTTAAATTTGTGAGGAACAACAACAACCAAAAAAGAGAAGATAAAAAAACAAAACAAAATATAACACGGGGCAACCAAAGTGAACCAACAAATAAACCCCGGAAAACAAGAGACGGCGACATGCCCTACGCGATGATCACAGATTACTCATTATCCCGCCAGCTCTATTCACGTCAGGGGTCTTGAGTTACAAACTGCACAATGCTCTCTGCGCTCCTTCGGGAATCCAGAGGGTCTTGGATCATGTTCACCCCCTGTTTCTTTACTGGCACGGACCAAGGTGGCCAACACATTTTAACCACATGTGAGGCGAACCCACCCTTTTATTGTTTAGCTTCTCTTTAAGGACTTCCCTGGTGTTCGTGTGACAGATGTATGGCCTTCAATTATGCAAGCACTAAAATCAATAGACACCTGGTAAGGTGCTAATCATTTTCTACGTCTTGAAGAACAAACTTCCTGTGATTTAAAACCGCATCTTTGTCCAGCTTCACAGAGGCCCACGCGGTAAACAAGCTGATAAATGAAATTTAATATGCTCATCTTCATCCTCTTCTGGAGACTCCACATTTAGAAAATGTGAGAGTAAAAAAGTAGCTGCTGGTGTGACTCTCAGCCGAAAGGGTACCTTTCGCCTCACCTCCTGTCCTGCTAATTAAATGCAAGACTAAGGGCGCATGGTGGGGAAGAGGGTTCAAACAGGGAGTGTGAAAGGCCACAAAGTTAGAACTCTTTTCCAAACTCTTTGCACAGACAAAAAAAAAACAGGGAGTATTTCATGGCACTCGACCAAGAGGTATAAAAGTAGACAAGCATGGGCAGTATACACCCCTACAGAGAGCTGAACCAGCTGCTGCAGGGGCGGAGGATCGCCTAATTCCCTACATAGCTGAAACATGTCCTTGTCTAGCCTCAAGGGATGTTTTTACATTTCACTGAAGCTGCACATCAGTAACAGCAGTGAATTTGTTACATTTATATATATATATATATATATATATATATATTTTGTTTCTTGAAATATCTTTTAAAAAGGTAATTTCACACTTTGGTGGACTGTATGGGTTCAGAAAAGAAGGAATCTTTCTACGGTCGTCACTCTGACCAAACAGAGGCGGCTCACTGGTAGCCTCCATCAAAGGCAAGCCGGACAAACCATTTAGGCTACAAGTGTTACCTAATCTTGATGCAATTACAACTTGACCTTTTATGGGGTACTGACAACACTCTTGGATTGAATATTGGGCCGGGGGCCACTGATCCACCCATAGATTCAGATCTATGGTCCCCTTATGCTGCAGGATGTGTCTGATTTTATGATTAAACTTATGATTAAAAGTCATCAAAATAAATACAGGCTTCTCATAAAAAAGTGTTTTTGCCATATCCAGTTTTCTTAAAAAGACAAACAGGACCAGCTTTTGCAGCAGCCCCTCTACCTGCTGCAGGGTAAGTAGTCGACTCACTCTCAATGTGCTTCTTCTGATATACTTTAGTGTACAAAAAACAGCAAAACACCTTCCCTTCCCTTCCATGCAAACATTCAGAGGGATGATGAGTTAGTTTGTTGTAGTAAAACCAACCACTTTACATCCATCCCCCCGGACACGCTCTCTGCAGCTCTGAGCAGACTAAAACAACTCTGTTGCAGCAGACATGTTTCAGTTTGCTCAGAGAGCCGCAGACAGCAACCTGACAGCTATGCAGGTGATAAACACATGGATTGGCAAACAGTTACGCGATTCTTATATTCTAGCAGTGTTTACGCAGAGTTTGCATGCTGTCTGTGTCTCTGTCAACATTTCCTTAACTGCTGGAGACCAAAAAACATGGAACGAGGGGGGTCTGCAGTCAATAGGGTAACTCAATAAGTACTTATTTTCCTACTTCAAAATAAGAGTCTCAAACACAGATAAATTTCAAGATACAAGCATTCAACTTTGTTTTTTGATATCGCGAGATCTATATTTATATATAGGTTCAGATGCCAGGATCACACCACCAAGCATAAAATATAGATCAGTGCATCTGTGGTGTATCAGGGACTCCTTAAGGTAGAGCCTCATTTCTGCTTCTCCTGAAGAACATCTATGTACAACAAAGACGTGTCAGGCCTTTTTTAGAAAATGATAAGTCTTTTCACAAGGTAGTTCCTCAATATGGCTGCAAAGACAATTCCCAAGAGCTGCAAGCCAACCACTCGAGCCATGTGCATTGTGAGTCTAAGCAATGACAGCAACACTCCTGTTTATAGTTATGTGCTGCAGCGCTCATGTCATCTCCCTAATACCTACTCACCAAATCACTTAGAAATATCTCAATGTACTCATCCTTAGTAAATGCCTATATAAACTGGGCAGTAAAGTGCAAATGATAAAACATATATTCATTTTGAGTTATATCTGCAAAAAGGCTGCTGGCGGTATAATGATGTGTGTGTGTGTGGGGGGGTATTTTCTCTGCACACTTTGGAGCCCTCGGTATCGTTTAAACTCGCTGCTGAGCATATCCATCCCTTCATCGCCACAAAGCACCCACGTTCTGATGGCGACTTGCAGTAGGTCAAAGCACCAAGACGCAACGATCGATTCATCTCAGACCGTCTACCCAATGCATCCTGGTCTGGTGTTATTTAGACTTTTCCTTCAGGCCGCCGCTACAGAGCCATGACAGCTAAAACAAGCCGACACAGAACCTGGCTGTGTCTCTGATGAACACTTTGCAGTCAGGGTAGTCAGCTACTCTGCAGGAAATGAATAAGCATATTTGCACTAATCGTTTGCACCTATATATATGAACATATACACACACATACATACATATATATATATATATATATATATATATATATATATATATATATATATATATATACACACATATATATATATATATATATATATATATATATATATATATATATATATATATATATATATATATATATATATAAAACAAACATACAGATATGTATGCAAGTTAAAGACACCGTCTCATACACATGCTGGTCCTGTTCTTAACTTTTATGGATTTGTTTATTTTTTGCTCAGTGTGACAAGGTTACAGTGAGCAGACGAGAACAATCTCCTGTTTGATTACACATTTCTAACCCCAAAGAGAGGAGAAGGAGCAGAGAGAAGCAGGGAAATGTCCTATTTTGGGAACAGCCGCTTTAAAACAAAAACACCCTTGGAAAAAGATTAGGCTGCTGGGAGACAGACTCTGGTGATGGTAAAAAAAAACAACAACAAAAAAAAAACCAGACCTACATTCATGTTACACTCTTTTCCCAAATATGCCTTCAGTATCAGCAGTCATAACAGTGCAGGTCTCAGGGTAGGTTACATCAGGGTGACTGGTGAGGATTTGCCAACTTTGGAAAAACACTTGGTGGGCCCGCAGTCAAATCAGAGGGATGTGAGTGTTGTTACTTGATATTAATGAACGGAGCCTGAGCTCATGAGGAGGGGGGGGTGGGGGGGGTCTAAGTTATTGCAGCAGTAATCTGAGCTCTTGATACTGCATGTCTGATCAGTGATATTTAACAGCTGCACGTCTGAAGTTGTAACAAAAGCTGCCAGCAAAAACCCAGCCTTAACCCAGAGAGATAAGACAGAATTAATATCCAGACCTTTTTATTTGCTTTTCCTTTGAAGGTTTCCATGTATCTTTTTTTCTTTTTTAGAAATAACTTATATAGATACTGACTTTACAGGATTCAGTTCAGTATAAAGTAGTTATAATCCTGCCCCATAGGGTTACAATGTTTAAGGGAATTAACCGGGTTTAAAATTGTGTTTTTTTTTTTTTTTGCTGAGACCATGAGACAGACCCAGAGCCTTCGGATACTGAGAAAAAAACCTTTTAAGATTTGAAATTTCAGACAGTAACTAGGAATATGGAAATATTAGACTGTACTTCACAGCTGAAGCGCAGATGTAATACATTAGAGTACACTAATCACATTAATATACTGTATGCTATATATATATATATATATATATATATATATATATATATATATATATATATATATATATATATATATATATATATACGCACACACACCGTATAAACATTTGACGTTTCTATATGAATGCACTAGACAATTTTGATTGGGATCTAATTCAATTACTCAATTAAAGAGTTTTGTGGTTTAAGCAGATGAAAGTAGGCATTATTTGCATTGTTTGTTGTTATTTCAACTTTTGACTTTATGTTGTCTCTGTCTGTTTCCTCTTCATAGTAGGTACATCTGGTATGGCGTCCTGTTAGCTTAGACACCGTCCAGGGGCGCAGATCATCCACCATTGAATTAAATTGAATTGACTAGACCAAGGGCTCCCACAGTTAGGATTCAGTTTAAGTGTGAAATGTATAATTTTGTTGCCTTTTGGGTTGCAGTCACTACAGAGGACATATTATTGAAACAATGAAGTGTAATATAGGAGTAAAATAGAATAGAATAGAGATAATCTTTATTGTCCCTGATAGGGGAAATCCGTGTCCAAGCAGCAAAGTGAAATGCAAATGGAAGTACATGCATACACATGTAAGGGTAAAAAACAGAGAAACAGAAAACAAGAATAGACAGGGAAAATTGCAACATGAGAAACTCAATTCATTCAACCCCAGATTAAAATAAATGATTGTGAAACAATTAACGATCTCTACTTTGTTTTTCTTCTCCATTATAGACGTTTCTGTGGTGACTGAGGCCAGAATAAGTGGGTGGGATTTGCTTAAATGTGGTTTCTAACTAAATCCTTGTAGTAAAGATTACAGACAGATTTTTTTGTTTTACTTTAGGATAGAAAAGGAGAATTCAGAGGTGATTCTGACGGGGGAAATCTAAAATGTATCATATGTGAATATCTGTTGAATAAGAATCACCCCTGTAAACCCCCCCATAGATGATGTAATTGATACTCTTCTATGACTAAGAGACGCATTTTAGAGATGAAAAATCCAATATTTATACCAAGTTAAATCTTTCGCAACAGAGGGCTCACAAACAAATAAGGCGTTATTGCTCTGTTTTACGAGTGAAAGTGCTGTTAGCAACCAATGAAACAATTTTGGGACTCTTCAGTGTTAAATAAGATGTGTATAATAGTAAAAAATTATTTGTTTTCACAGTCTGTATGTCTGTTCTCTCAGGCAACTCGCAGGTAAATTCTGAAATACCTCTTTATCAGCAATTTAGTCTAAGTCTGAGTTTGATGTCTAGGCACCACTTTCATCGCGCCTTGGCCATGCTGCTCAACAAGTCATGGAGCCAGACTGGGTGCTGGGGTGGTGGCAGGATTGTAGAAGCTTAAGTTAGCAGCAAGCAGGCAAAATGGCAGGACCAGCAGATGAAATGTAGTGTGCAGGATATTTTGCAGTTTAAACAGCCCAGCAGAATCATTAGGGGAAACTTGTGATATTCTCCTGAGTGTGAAAAAAAGATCTTGTGTGAAGCAGAAACACAGAGATTACCTGAACCAGCCCCTTGGCGCTGCCTCATTGATAAAACACACGTGAATAATAAAGGTTTAGTGGATCAGGTGCACAATATATGGAGGCTATTAACTTAGACGCAGCCGTCTGGGGTTGGACCCCCGGCCCCGAACCATTTGTTGCATGTCTTCCCGCTTTCTCTCTCCCCCCCCCCCTCCCCCCTCCCCATACAGGAAGATTTCTGTGAATAAAGGTCGCTAGCTTTACAATTAGGGTTTCTTTCATATTATTATGTGCTCAAAGTAAGTATGACACTTTATACACACTTACCCTATTTTTTGCCATATTTTCTTTTACTTAAGCTGGATTTTGAATTCAATTTCCAGAGTTACAAAAGCATAGACGAAGGGATGGACTGACAAAAAGAAAGACATACAAACAGTGTGGACAGAGTGAATAATAAAACCTTTAGTCAATAGAGAAGAATATAATTTGGATACAAAATATTTCCTCATTTCCTCTTTAAGCACAGTGACTGCAAAGTATTTGTTGGCAGAACAGAGAGCATCTTCCACTTAGATCGTGTTGTTCATCTAAGAAAATCTCTGAGCATATTTTTCCAGATAATGCCTGAACTCTGCATTGGGTTCGTCCTAAAACCAAAAGCTCTAATTTAGCCATCCTGGATCTGAAATTCTAACATCTACCCATACTTCTGATTAAGACCGGGCAGGCTGAGATAATTATTTGATAAAAATAACAGCCTTACAGGAATAAACTGCGAGAAACTCCATGTGTTTGCACGTCAGGGGGAGCGAATGCCTGGAGCCCCTTGAAGGGCAGTTAATCACAGCTGCTTCTGTCATCAAGGTGGCCTTTTTTTTGCAGATGCCGAATTTTTCCCTGTAACCAAAGCTGAAACCAGATCTCCACTGTCTCCAAGCCCCCACATTGCACCCTTAAGTTACGCAGAACACAATTTAGGCCCCGTTTGGTGGCACTCATCGACCTTTGGCTCAGAGAAAGCTGGCACGCACGGGAGTATCTGATTACTCTTAGAGGTGAGCTACAGACACAAACAATGATTTGCCTTTTTTTTCTCCCCCAAAAAGTAACTAGCTTTGAAGTCTGATAGGTAATGTTGTTGCATGTTTAGTTGAAATAATGAATGGGTCGGCAACAGACTCGTACTTCAAACTTCTTTTAAAGTCGGCCATTAGCTTGTTCCTGACCCTGAAGGAGGAGAAGAAGAATGTCCTTCTTTTTTATCAACATACAGTTGGCTTGAACTCACTGCATGTGTCCAAACACAGAGGCAAGCCTGGGTCTGTTTCTGTCTTGCTTGCACTAAAATATCTTAAAGATTATGCTGAGCCAGCTTAAAGACTGGGCTTACATGCAAGAGACAGAGAGCTTGCAGTGGGTTCTCTTTCTGAAAGCACTCATTCATGACTTAATGCTTTCCACCCAAAGAGGAGGGACATCACTTCTAACAGAAGTCAACACATTTTTCCTGAACTAGACTGGCTCGAATGATGAATGCGTATAAAGTAAGGGTCTGTTTGACTGTAAAAAGTGCTTCACTCGGGTCTTGTGTGACTGAATGCCTTTATGGATGTTTACCCTGAACCTCTTAACTGAGACCGGCTGCTACTCACTTCAAAGCTCTGTGGGCGGCACGGCTGGGACAGGACAAAGTACTGTACGGCCAGGTTGAGGTAGGCCGTGCGGTAGGATTCGATCTTCTTGTGACCCTGAATGAGTTTGAACAGCTCCAGGCACATCAGGCCTGCAACGGCTGCCGTCGTCGTGGCGATGGCGGGAATAATCCTTCCAGCGATGCGTTTACTCTGCGAAAGGAGACAGCGAGAGGTTCATTTCCAAGCTCACAAAGGCAAATTAGCGACTTTTAAAACTGAATTTTAAATTAAGCATCAAGTTTCTGTCCTGGAAACTGGCCCTCAGTATATATTTTTCATTTTAAAATCAGAAAAAGGCAGCTTTTTTCAGTTTGCACACTTTTACCGGAGGCAAAAATGGAGAAAAATTACATGCAAACCCATACTTAATTAATTACATTAATAGCAACATAATAACATTATAAACAACAGCTGATTAGGCAGTATGACACATTTCCCTTTCTAGAGAATGATAACAGGATTTTACAAAAATAGTGTATTTATAAAGGGGGAAAATGTCAGAAAATAATGCCGTCTGATCACTAAAGTTACTGGCTATAGTTTGTGTTTACCCTAAACAGATAAGCAGGGTTTAACTCTTTAACGAGCGGGTACTTAGAGATGTTTAAAAAAAACCAACAACACAAAATCTTGCTTCTGGGGTATCTACATGTCAAAAGATTTTAAAAATAAGCAAGCTCAACTAAACAAGTCTAGTATATTTTCTAAAATACAAATATAATGCATGTTGAATTTATCAATGCTAAAAATATAGGCACGATTCTTTATTTTGAAATTTCTGACTACTTACCTGACTGAAGACAAGTCTGATGTGTTGTATTCAAGTCAGAAGACACATTTGTACTATTTAATTTGAGATATTGCAGATTAGCTATGTACGAGGACTAGATCTGTTTAATAATGGCACCAATTTAAAGCCTTAGGTCCTAAAAGTCAGCATGGTTGATATATTATATTGGTAAAATCAGGTGACTGAGGTTGAAGTTATTGGGAAAGGAGATGTGGAAAAGTCTGCGTGATTACACAGGGCTGAAGGGGGGTGGGGGACTCGCTTTTGTCTCTCCTCACTCAACAGCTCCCCGCCTCTCTCTGAGTCTCCATCAGTCTTGGAGGTGAGTGTCTGCAACAGCGGCTGGAACAAGGCCAGGCTCAGGTGTCACCTTCCAGGCAACAGGTAAAGTGCCATGATTAGTCCCGTTCCAGGAACAATAGGTGGGGAGGCCGCTGCCGCAGCTTCAGGGCAGGTGTGTGAAGCCAACGACTAAAAACACGGCCACAGGGGAGGAGATGAAGTCTCTCTCTCTGCTTTTTCTTTTTGTTTTGTTTACGACGCACCGGGCCGAAGTTCTGACCGATCTCTTCTTTGTTTCTATTTTGTATTCAACAAGCAAGACGTTTTTAGGATCCTCTAAACCTGTCTTAACCCATAGTTCTTTCAGGATTTCTAAATGTGTTTAAAGTAGTTAAGGTCCAGAGAAAGACTTTGAAATCATTAAAAAATCTATTGGCCAAGGCGACTTTACAGGATCGCAGAAAGGAAGAAAACGATGAAAGTGTTTGGATGAGGAGCGCAATGTGAACACAGACCTGGTGGCGATCAGCTGCAGGGATGTCGTAGTTCTCCGCTCTCAGGTTGGAAGCAGCAACGATGTAGTCCATGTGGAAGTTACTGTCATCGTCCTATAAGATTTGGGATATCAACGATACATCAATCACATGTGTTTAGAAATAAGCAAAGTTCACGTAAAGCGTCATCTTCAACAGTAAATGAGTATTTGCTCAAGTTCCAAACCGACCAGATAAAACTGATTCCCATGCTACGTGACATTCCAAGGATCCGATTCACTTTGCCCACATTGTGCTTTAGCTGCTTCGAGTCACTGTGGTCACTATGTCACAATTCAGATGAAATAACACTTCTACTGTGATTGATGTGAGCAGTGAGCTCACGCAGCCCCACAAAAGCTAAAGAGGCGGACTGTCGCTCAGGGATAGCTTTAGTGTCTGTGATGAAGCTCCTGGCTGGCAACCCGATGCCTGTGGAAGTCTCCTACACACATTCCATCCATCCACAGCATGACCAAGGCACCCAGGGATATAACTGAGAGAAGGCAGTTTTGAAGTCTTGTTTTTTTTACTCAAAATGACACTCGGTATGTGCCTGACTTACCTCTCACACCTTCATTACTGACTCCACCGAGTTACAGAGAGTTTTACCAGAAGCAGCCATTTAAAATCAGTCACTCTGTACCAAGTCTTCTAATCATCAAACAGCTAGTTGTGCTGCAGGGCATCCACAAAGGAGTGTTCTTGGCCTTGGCTTCGATGTCCCATGCAAAAGTAGATACCCCCCCTTGGCTTCTTCCTTATTTAGTTACATTCTATCCTGTAATTCAACTGTTGTCAATTCCTTTTTTATGCAATAAATCTATGTAAAATAGACCAAATGAATGAACTCAATCAAATAAAAATAAAAAGCTATTACCCCCTTCCCCAAACAAAATAAAAATAAATAAAGGATATCTTCAGTCAGTGGTTTGAAGCTGGGATGGAGGTTCGCCTTCCAGCAGCACAATGACCTGAAGCATGCTGCTAAAGCAACACTCAAGTGGTTTAAGGGGCAACATTTAAACGTGTTGGAATGGCCTAGTCAAAGTCCAGACCGCAAATGCAGTTTGAGAATCTGTGGTTAGACTTGAAGCAAAAAGCATTCAACATAAAGGAGCTGAAGCAGCTTAGCCTTGAGGAATGGGCCAAAAGCCCAGTGGAGAAATGTGGCGAGCTCACAGAGACTGTGCCAAAGTGACCTGCAGCTGGATATGCAGACAAAGGTGTCCCTACAAAGTACGGACTCTGGGGGGAGTGAACAGTTATGTCTGCTGAAGTCTCCTGTCATTTTGTCCTGTTTGTTGTTTGCAAGTGGTGGGAGACAAAAGGACTAAAAGAAACGTCACTGATGGACAATGTCTCCCACCCCATGCATGGAGCAGTTGCAGAGCTGGAGAGATCTTTTAGTTACAGGCTGCTGCACCCCAGATGCTCTAAGGAGCGCGTCTGCAGGTCGTTTTTCCCAGCTGCTGTTAGACTTTATAGTCTCTGCTGCTCACAACAGACTCAATCACTGTTTACATCATCCTAATGGTTGCTCGGGTTCTGATCTGATTATGAGTTGATTACACCGTCTCCCAGATACTAAGGTAAACTTGAACATGCCTTAGCTACTTGGGGATGCAGATGCGCTATCATGCATATTGCATATCACATTATTGTGTATCTGTAAATATCAGAGTGTTTTCCGCTGTTAAACTTGAATATTTCATCTTATTTTTTTATCTAAGTATGCCATATTAATAATTGTGCCGTATTTTCTCTGGTATGTACATTACTTTCGTCTTCTCTTGGCATTTCTTTAGAACAAATTTTAGATTAGACTAGTCTGCTCTTTTTTCTTCTTTTTCATTGCCAAAAGTAGTGTGTAACTGTCTGTGTCTTTGCTACTGTCACACACAAACTTCCCCATTGTGGGACAAAAAAAAGGAATTCTTATCTTATCTTAATTACAGGTTGTGAGGCAACAGAAAACATGAAAATTGCCAAAGGGGGCTTGGTGGTACTTCGCAAGGCACTGTACGTATTTGTACAACCCCTTCTTTGCCAGTAGGAAAGAAAGGAGTTTTCTTCTGTAACGTTTTAGTGTCAGATCACAAAAAGAATCCCCGTTGACCATCGTTCTTTGCTGATCTCTGTAGCTCATCCAGATCCGTCTTACGCCCTCTTCTCTTCAGCTCACTGCACATGGTTTCTATCGGATTTAGGAGTGTATCTTGCAGGAAGTCTCAATCTTAGTTTCATCCAACCAAAGCACACAGTTCCACTTAAAGCCCAAATAACATTTGGCAAACTCCCCGCATTTACTTTTCTGAAGGCTTTTTCTTTTCTGGGATGACACCCTGACAAACAGTGTGCATGTAGATAATGCTTAACGGTTGCTTTGGAGACTTGGTGGCGCCAAGAGCAGAAATGCTGCAGCGATAGAAGAGTCATTATTTATTGTGCTTTTTCTTCTTTTTTTTTTTTTTGTTAAACACACCATTACCAAGGGTACAAATACGAGTGAAATTCACATGGCAAGTCTTCCATTGAAGGACTTTTATATGATAATACAGGCTTTGGTGTCTCAATGTAGTAAAAGAAGCCGTGAATTTATAGCAAATAAGCACTGTACGCTGAGTACAGTGCAACAAAGTAGTTTACTGTAACTTTAACAGATATGAACTAGGTTTTCATCAGAAATTGTACATTAAGTTCCAAGATGCAGTTTTAGGATTAAAATCTCAGGTCCAAAAGCCTTCGTCATAACGCATATTCCTTTAACTAACCTTTAAACATCATGGTGCTAAAAATGAATAGTGGATTTTTTCCCCCCAAGTTTTACCTTTTAATTTGTGGTTTATTTGTACTGAATAATTTGTAGATAAAATTTGAGAGATGACAGAAAAGGATGTGCAGAAGCCCCAAGGAGCCACTCCTCTTTCAAATATTTCTACTTGAGGAAAGTACCTTGTCCTTTCAGGGTTTTTTATTTTTTAGGTTTACTCCACAGGGACACAGGAAATGTTACTCAAACATTTTATAAAGAGTTTTCTTAGGTTCAAACACAGAAACATAGAACTTCCAGTCATTACAACATAAATCGATACTGCTGAAACGTCAGCCTATGAACGCAGACCGTTAAATCACTACCACTTTATTTCTTTTAAAAGCTCAAGAAGACAATTGAAGAACTTCCCGGTACCCTCAGGGAGTTCCAGGAGTCGTGCAATCAAGAAAGCTTTAAAGTAGGGGTTAGGTTAGGAAGCAGATTTTTTTTAAAGAGTTTTTTTAATCTCAGATAAGGGTAAAATTAAAATAAAAAGTATTTTAAGGTGTGGCTAACTGGGAGGAAGCATCTGGTTAACATGTTATTGAAGACACAAAAGATATTTTACAAATATACTTCCAAGAAAAGTCTAACTTTTTTAAACACTTACAATACTGCATAAAAATACTAGATTTGAATTTAATGCAACGGGAAGATGTGAAACATTGTGAACAGACTTCAGGAGAAACCTAGTCAACTCTCAGCTTCTTGGAGTTCTTTAAAGAAAATATTCCATACGAGCCCACTGACTCAACTTTTCCATTTTTCCTCGAAAACAGGAAGGACATAAAAAAAATATCTGCCTCTCCTCTAAGCAGATGTATTCTGTGTGAAAGCAAGACACAATCGAGGCCTGTTTTAATGAATGGCTGAGCACTGGCTAAGATTCAGCTCACTGAGGCTCAAAAGGATGTTGGAAAAAGACACGATGTGAAAGCACCTATAGATTTAAGTGCTGCTCCCTGCTAAGGCTCAGTCGCCACACTGTCACTGTCTGCAGCCTCTCCAAAGCATGCAGCAGAGGTATCATTGTACCCACCGACCTACCTTCTCAAAGTCAACGGGGTACATCTGACCCGAGCCCTTCAGCGAGGACAACTTTCCTTTCAGCTCTGCGAGTCGGGCTTTGTCTGCGGAGGAGACAGAAAGTAGCCGAGGATGCGGGGCGATTACGTTCAACGGTGGAAACGAATCAAAAGCACCGGAAGCTAACTTACCAGTGTCATCGGCCTCCTTTTTCCTGTCCTCCTCCATCTCCTTGTCGGTGAGGTGAATTTTTACGGAGGACTTGGGACTGAAGGCTGGAACCTGGACTTTCTCTAAGGTCTGTCTGATTGCGGCGACGTCTCTTGTCCCTTTGATCCCGTAGATCTGCCCGTATAGGTTAGCTGCTGCCATCACAAACTCCATGTGGGTTGTCTGAAACACACAATCCGAATGCAACCAAAAAAACAACAACTATCAGACATAACATTAAAAGGGTTTTGTTCCCACCTCTGCTGCCGAAACAGTCATAAAATTTTAGTCTGACTCCATAGACGCCTGAAAGGGTCTGATGCTATCTAGCACCGAGGCGTTAGCGGCAGATGCTTTAAGTAGGTCCTGTAATTTGCAAGGTGCGACCTCCTTGGACCGAACGCGTCTTTCCAGCACATCCCACAGGTGCTCAAAGGCAATGAGATCCTAAGAATCTGAAGGGACATATAAACTCATCTAACTTGTTGTTGTGCTCCTCAAATCCTGTCTGAACCAATGTCGCTTTGAGAACACTAACTATCTGGAAGAGGCTATGGCCATCAGGGAACACCACCTGAATGAGGGTGTACCAAGTCTACAACAGCGCTTAGGTAGGTGGCGCGTGTCAACATGGATGGCCTGGCCCGAGTTTTCCAGCAGACCATTTTCCCGAGGCATCCCACTGTAAAAACGGAACTAGAAATAAGTCAAATGTTCTTAAAATCAGTGTATTTGTCCTTCATTTGAGCAGGTAAATAAGATTATTTTCCAATGGAATAAGATTTTTGCAATTAAAATAGGAACAATTCATCTCCATCATCTTATTTCAAGTGTAGGATGTCTAATTATCTTATTTTAGGGGTAAAAATACTCGTTCCATTGGCAGATAATCTATATTTACCTGCTCAAATCAAGGATAACTACACTAACTTTAAGATCATTTTACTTATTTTTAGATCCGTTTTTGCAGTGCCCACTGTCTCCCCTAGCTTAACTTCTTCCACAGTCCATCCTTTCATTAACGCACAATGCTCATTACCATTCAGTAGGAAGCAGAGCTGTCAGCAATGAAATGAGGTTTTAGCAGCCATTCATCCCACTTTTGGTCACATTTTGCATGTTTTCGTTGCTAGAAGTCCACTATTGCTCTCTGATGTTTGTACTGTGGCGGGTTAATTGTCAGACAAATTAACAGCTTTGTTATCAAGTATGTCAGTGTGCGTGGACAGCAGGTCATTATCTTTTACCGTGCATCTGTAGCTCAGATAGTCTCTTTAAGGGGACTATCAGACAAGATAAACTGGGAATGTGAACGGCTCTGAAAAATACACAAGCATTTTGTTTCTGTTACTTCCAGCAGTTAGCTGTAGGTTTTGAGTTGGGTCAGACTCTACTCACATTGTTGGGGTCGAATGTCAGTGGATGAGGGCATCTCTTGGTTCCAGACCAAAAGGGCAAACCACTGGCAGTCACCTTAAAGGGGGAAAAGAAGAAAATCACAATTATGAACAGCTTTCAAATATTGGTGGATTTAGGTTATATGTCCTGCACTTCATTAGAATGCAGAGCAAACCACTAACCTGACAACAGCCAGCTGCATGTATCGCTCCGCCTAGCTCCACTCACATACATCTGGGACACGGCCATAGGAATTGCCTTTACTGAAGCCTGGGCCTTATCAAAACTCCTTGCATATGATTGGATAAGCCACTTGTCTGTCATCTTTATCGACGTGTTATTTCAACCACTCACACCGAAGCTAACCCGTGACGCTGATGAGACCGACGCGGAAAAAAAAAAACAATTTTTTTTTTTTTTTTTTATGTGTTTGCGGCTGTAGTGCAGGGTTTCCCGCAGCGCTATCTTGGCGAGGCGGCCGCGGAAAACGTGTCGTCCACCCCCCCCTCCCGCTCCGCGAGCCGGTCCGCGGAAAACGTGTCGTCCACCCCCCCCCGCTCCGCGAGCCGGTCCGCCTCGCAGAAGCAAATTCCTGCGGGAAACACTGTAGTGGTCACACCGAAGCTAAGAAGAGGGGGGAAGACAGGCGGCAAAGCGCCGCGGGTCGGAGTCGATCCCGGGCTGACCGCCCGAGCCGTTCTCTGATGTTCTTTTGATGAAACAATATTAGGTAGATTGGACAACACGGAAGAAATAGCAGCATCAATGCTAACGCTTGCTTCCTCGATGCGAGCCGCCATTGTTGTTGGAATCTCACGGTGGCTTCTCCACTACGTCACATCCATGAAACACCCGCCCTGCGTCCTGATTGGCCAGACCAAAAATTTGGTTGGGGAAATCATTTTCAATGAGCGATGTCCCAGATGTATGTGAGTGGAGCTAGGCGGAGCGATACATGCAGCTGGCTGTTGTCAGGTTAGCAAACCACAGCATTGAGTCAGAAAGCTGTGCAGGGTTTCTATTCCTCTTTGTTGAATTTAATACCTTTCCTGGCTCAAATTTCCAGATTCCCCGATTTCTTTAAATGTAAAAACATAAATATTGAACAATTCCTGACTGATATTTCTGCAGTGGCCAAGCTTTGCATTCGTAAACATAGTGTTGTGAGAGAATATTTGCCCCCTTTCTTTACAAATTTCTTCAGTTTTTGCATTTTTGTCACACTTAAATATTTGAAACAAATTTTAACTTTGGAAAGATATGACCTGATTAAATACAGAAAGCTGTTTTCAAATAACAATTTCATTCAAGAGAGAAAAAAGCAATCCGAAACAAGTAATTGCGCCCTTAATTCAAAGACTAGCTGAGCCACCTTAAGGAGCAACAACTGACATTATGAGCCTGTGATAAATGGCAACGAGTCTGTAACATCACCACTGAGTTATTGTGACGAGCTCTCCTTTGCCACGGTGGGTTTTCAAGTATGACCGGTGTGTTTAAGGTCACACTAAAGTACCTAAATCTGATTAGAGTTGAAACTTTGGCTAGGCCACTCCAACACCTAATTTTCCTTTTTTCTAATCATTCAGAGGTGGCCTTCCCGCTGGGTTCGGCATCATTGTCCTGCTGCATAACCAACGTGTGACTGGGCTTAAGGCCCCATATACTGACAGCTGGACATGCTCCTGCAGGGGTTTCTGGTAGAGAGAAAAATGGATGATACTGTCAATTATGGCAAGTCGTAAGGGTCATGAGAAAGTAAAGCAGCCTCAAACACTAACACTACCACCACCGTCATTTTTGACTGCCTGTATGATTGTCTGTTTCTGAAATGTTTGTTTCAGGTGAGACGTAACGAGACACACGCCTTCCAAAAACCTCCATTTTTGTCTCGTCACTCTACAGAATATCTTCTTTCTTGAAGATCATACCACTGCTTATATATTCATGCCTCAGGTCTAATACATAAAAAAAAAACATAGTTTCTTATGCTGTGACTAAAGTCAGATTCCTTGATCATGCCCAATCATGGCTAATAATTCTGATTCTCATTTTGCTCATTCAGATGTTTTTAGCAACTAGGAGACCTTTCTGTTATTTTTGGTCAGAAGTTGCTTTGGCCCTAGAACTCTCCCATGTTGTCATTTTGCCCAGCTTCTCTTTGTTATTGTTAAATCTTGAAAATTGACCTTAACTGAAGCAGCGCTCACGATGCAAAGCTTTGGATGTTATTCTGTGTTGTTTTCTGACCTCCTGGCTGAATTGCTGTTGCTCTCCTGGATTAATGTTGGTTGGCCAGCCTCTCCTGGGAAGGTTCACCACTGTTGCATGCTTTTTTCCAGCTTTGGATTTTGGCTCCCACACAATACAATACAATATAATATAATATAATATAATATAATATAATATAATATAATATAATATAATATAATATAATATAATATAATATAATATAATATAATATAAAATTTTTTATTGTCATTGCAACATAGATTCCAATGAAATTTGTTCTCTGCATTTAACCCATCCCCTTGGGGAGCAGTGGGCTGCCACTTTGCGGCGCCCGGGGAGCATTCTGGGGTTAAGGGTCTTGCTCAGGGACCCAGAGTGGCAGTCTGTGGGAGTTGAGCCCGGAACCTCCGGGACAATGCTCTAAGCACTAGGTCACCACTCCCCCACATTGGCACGCTGGTGTCTAAGACATTATGTTTTAAGCCTTTCCAGTCAGATAGATGTCCATGATTGTCTTTTCTACTGTTTTTGAATTTATTTATTTTTTTTAATGATGAGTTGCTTTCTGGTGTCTTTCTGCCAGCATGTTTCTATTTAGATAATTAATTCCCTAGATTCGGTGCATATTACATGCAACACCAGACTACTATTAGTACTATTATTATCAACTGAGTGTTGACTGGGACACAGTTTGTCAGTCTGATAGAAGAACAAAAGGTTTGGCAGCTTTGATGTTGCCAAATGGTCCACAAGTGGAGACAGAGAGAGTGTTTTTCTGGCCGTTCCAGATTTCCCTGCAGGAGGGCTTTCTATTGCAGCAACAGGGATCAAAAGCTGAAGGCCGTTTCAGAATCAAGGACTTCTCTTTAAAAAGATAAAGCCTGTATTATAATGTTGTCCCCCTGAAGGCCCATGTCCTTCTGTAAATTTAACTATAAGTAAACTTTGAGCACAAACTAAATGTAATGCACACACACAAAGAATGGACAACTCTGACATTTAAAAATGTGGTCTTTATTATTGTTAATGGGTCTAACAGCTGCAACACAAAACTACATAAACTATTGGCACTAAGTTTTGCAACTTGTATATAAAAAGCTGTAAGTCAGTTATCCCATAAGATTATTACAGGAAAACAACCTTAATACCAATGAACTACATGTCAGCATCTGTCCTCAAGTTTAGTCTTAACTCTTACTACAATACAGTTATGAGGAGAAATAGCACTTCTATTGTCTACTATGAAGTCTGATTTTTCTTTTATCATTTTCTTTATATGCATATACTGACCTTTCACTGATTTAGCCATGTTGTTTTAAAAGCTTTGCCCTAACTCAATTTTACAGAAGACTCCACACTTATTGGTACTTCTGACATCATCGTGTAAGAAAAAGCTTTAAAATAAAGTCCTCATTTTTGCATTAGCAACATCTGAAAGAGCAAAATTAAGAAAAACCCAACCTTTGAGAATTAAAAATGCATCATTCACTGTTAAGTGTGGGATGCCAAACAAATTCAATAAAATAAACCTAAGTGAAGCATATTTAAATACATTTATACTTCACTTTTTTAAGTTGACCAGTGGTGTGGAACTTTTGTTCAGTAATCCAAGACTTCCTGTTTTCCCTGGGGTACAAATATGATGTAACCCTAGAGATTAACAATTATTGTCTCATTTTCACGATACTAGGAAAAAAGTTACTGTGATTTAAATAATGACATTGCAAACTCAAAAAAATTGACTGTATAGTTTGAATTGCTACTTCCCATATTTTGTTTTTCAAATGTAGGTTTCACTAGAGCAAGAATAACTATTAACATATTAAAAAATGTAAATAAATGCAGTTATTGTGTCCTGTTTAGTGGTAAAATGACACTACTTAATGTAATCGGTGTACTGAGGTGACCTCTTTAAAAAATGTTTAAGGCAATCTTTTAGGGACTGGTTGTGTGGCCCCTGCTATTTGCAGTGACATTCAGACATAGCCATAATCTAATGCAGAAAAATGCTGCAATGAATACAAAAAAAATCCTTGCCATAAAATACTGTGATCAAATTTAAGTGCAAGTCGACTATCTCCATGTGACAGACAGGCCTGTCTCTCTTGATTGCTCTTCAAAATGGGAAAGACAAGAGAACATGCCATTCAAGTTAGATGTGTTTATCTTTTCAACCTGCACACTGAGGATTTAGGAAGGGGAGGTCATCACATAATCACTCTGATCACTCTGGAAGAACTTTCTTAGTGTGACATTATGCTACTACAACAGAAGATGAATTAATTACAGGCTTTTTTTTAGGGTTGCCAATATTTAAGGAGGGAGCTGTATGTTGGGAAAAACATTCTCAAAACTGGATATACAGCTATTGATAAATTTATTAGACCACTAATGCTTTCTTCACTTTCTTTTTCATTTTGATGTCCATTGTACCTAAAGGTAATTTTTTTGTTGGTCAAATATAATGATAACAACAAAGATAGCTCCTAAGAGCTGATATCTAGCCATTTTCCAGGGATTTCTTGATAATAACCAAAATCACTTACGTCAAAGCAAAACAGCACTTTTAGGCATTCCATGTTTTCTTTTCTGTCTGTTTTAGTGCTTGATTGCATAACTTTTGGTTTTTTTGATGACTGCAGGCATTTCATTTAAGCTTAAAATTCAGCTCCTATTTTCAGATGTAAACAGGTGCATGTTTTGCGGTTGATCTCAGCAAAACAATGCTTAAACGTTCAACACATAGGATGGAGTATAGCTGTTTGCTTATATTGCATAAAATCCTAAACTGAAGCTTGAAAGTCCAGCCTGATACGTTGTCATATGGCCTTATAGAGCTGTGAGTGAAGGCCACCGACCAGTATTGGCTGCTACATGATGTGTATGGTTATCTATGACCAGTATTTGTCAGGCTGGCTTGTGACAGATAACTGACATTATTCACCTTATCGTAGTTCCTCAGTAAGTCTGTGGTAACAAGCGACTTTCCACGAGAACAATGGGCCTATAAGTGTTGGGCAGGTTAAACATGAGGGGGGAAGAAAAAAAGAGAACAACACCCAGCAGCAGGAATGATTACCGCTGGCAGGATTGGGTTTTGTGACTGTTGTGTAAGTCAATAAAGATATGAAGCCAGAAAAGTTCTGCTTTTCTAAATAGATGCTCAGGAAATTCTCCACACTTCTACAAATATTTAGGTAGACGTAAGGGGAAAGAAAAAGAGGCCAGAGGGATTTCCATAACTGCGCAGGAGAGTCACCGATAGCATGACATGGCCACTTTCAGGAACTGGGGGTCAGACATTGGTGTTGGTGGGGGGTTGTTTGGGTTGATACTGATCTGTGATGACCTCCACACACACACACACACACACACACCAGGCGTGGCATCGCTCTGTCTG
Source organism: Fundulus heteroclitus (assembly GCF_011125445.2). Lineage (NCBI taxonomy): Eukaryota > Metazoa > Chordata > Actinopteri > Cyprinodontiformes > Fundulidae > Fundulus > Fundulus heteroclitus. The sequence continues at coordinate 19,295,947 of NC_046380.1, read as the reverse complement.
AATGCTTAAACCCCTCAGAATCCCTTTGAGACCACTGAGATATTTATCAGCGTTGGCTTTTTACTAGTCTAGTTATATTTGCTCCAGCTGCCCATAAAGTACAGATGCAACACCGACTGTGTTGCTTTTGAGCAAAACTCTCAATGCAGTGTTTAAAAGGCCAATACAGATAGTCAGGGCGTACGACAACGGCGCCCCCGTGTGCCCTTAATCATTAACTGCATGTCTATGTGTGCGTAGAGGACTTGTTCTGACTGGGATTTTACCTCTGCTGGAGGGAAACAGTGCAGAAGCTGGCAGATGTCGTTGTTGTACAGAGTCTCCCACTTGCAGCGTGCCCAGCTCACACAGTCCTCCCAGCTCTGTGGACGCTGTCCACCAGCTCCCGTCTCCTGAAGGCTGCTCCATACACCGCCGAGGATCTCCAGGGCCTCAGCATCACCATGGGCCAAAGTACGCTCTATGAACTTTGGATCCCTACGGGAGACAGTACAGGCTTTTAATAAGAGACTTAAGTTTACTGAAATTATAACTCTCCGCCAACAGAGATCAACTAGCTAAAACATAGAAAAAGAAATGTACACTGTGGAGCAAAACATTCTGCAAGAAGGAGAAGACAGTCATTGTTAAAAGTAAGTCTTGCTTAAGGTTTGCCAATTGGTTCGTGGCACGTGGAAGAAGGTGTTTTGGTTAATTTAAACAAAGAATAAACTTTTTATATATATATGCCAAACTGTATGTGCGGTTGGAAAAATAGCACTTCAAATCACCCTGGAAACAGTAAATTCCTACAGTGAAACATGGTAATGGCGGCATCGTGCCGTGCGGATGATTTTCTTTAGCAGGAGATGGAACCTGGTCAGTGTTGGTGGGAAGATGGATGGAGCGAGATCCAGTAGCATTTTATAAGAAGCTGAGAGAAGTCCCCCGCCCAAAAGATCAACAAACCAAAAATTACAGCCAGAACTACAATGTAACGTTACGATAAAGGCTGGTTCACCTGTTACGATGGACCAAAATAGATCAAAATACAGTTGGCAATCTGTGATAAGACTTAAAAATGATCTTCACAGATGCTCTCCATAGATTCTGACTGAGGTTGAGATATTTTGGCGAGAAGAACGAGAACAAACGTCAGCCTCTAGATGTACAAAGCTGGTAGAAAGACCTAGCTCAAAAAGCTTTGAAGATTGAAAAGGAACTCTGCAGAGCTGAATATAAATGCTCTGCTCACTATTTAAACACGTTTTTGTGAAGAATCAATAAATAAATCACTCCAACTTGAATCTTTTTTGCTATTTACTTTAGAATCGTACCATGCTTTGTGTCTGTCAAATAAAATTCCATCAGGATTCATTAGACTTTGTTGATTTAAAGTTCAAACGTTTTTTTTTTTCTCCCCATGGCCTTGATCCTGTAATCTCAATGTCCACAATGTAAACTCTAACTAATCCAATTCATTTGCAGTTTAAAACAAACTTAGCCGACGCTCTGTTGCATCCAGCATCAGGGAGAATGAACTCAGCAGACCTGTGAATCACGAAGGGATTTCTTTGATTCTTTCCTTCTGACTCACATCCGCTGGATGTCGTTGTTTACCGAGCGTGTGCCGTGCAGTTCAGTGCTTCGCTACAATCTCTTACAGGGGCTCATTCGTTCCCGCTCACACCACGCTACCTTCTATGCATCATAGAAACAGGGGATCTTCCTCCTCTTACGCATAAACATGCCTGAACAGGAACTTTCAGAGTCATACTTCTGCATGTAACAGCATGGGTGGGACAACAGTGGAACAAAACATAAGTGCTCATTTCCATGACCTCACTTATGATGAGCGACAATTCCCCGGACAATGAAATATGGATGACCGTCCACAGGAAACATGCCCAGAAGGCTTTATTTGCAGAGTGGAAAAACCCCCAACTTTACTGAGATTCATCTTTCAGTTTCTAGTTGTGTGAGTGTGTAAGTACCTGAGAGTGATGGGGGGATTGCATCAAATCTCCCCACAACAGACAGAAAGACATTTCAAACATGTCTGGATTACAGAATCTCCAAGGCTCAGATTTCACGCAATGTTTGGGTCTAGAAGCCAAAAACTGTCCATGTTTACTTGTTCTGTCATCTTGCTTTGTGATAAGCTCAGTGCATTAGGTGTTATTTGTATAATAAGCTCAAACACCGACAAACTATGAAAGCAGCACAGCTGTAAAACAGACAATGTGACATTACATGGCACCATAAACTCTCAGGTTACTTTAGCTATTAGGAGAATGTCATGGCAGACAGAGAGCCATTGAGTCAATATTTTTTAGACCCAAAATTTGCTGCAACTACAACTGCACACATTTTGGGGGTTTATTCTCTACGAGCTTTACACATCTAGAGACTGGCATTTCTCCACAGTCCTGTCGGGAAAAAAAGCAGAGGCTCGGTCAGATTGGGAGAGGAGCATCTGCGAATATCTGCTTTCATTCAGTTCTTAATATTCAGGTGTTGTATGTTGAGTTCCTCACAATTCCTAACTATTTTTATGTCTGGTCTTTGACTAGGCCATTCTAACACATGGATATGCTTTGATCTAAATGTTTCCATTAAAGCTCTGTGCTCTACTTTCCTGGCCTATCAGTTTAGGCGGGGGCCATCCCTTGGTGTATTTGTTGTCATGTCATACTCTTTCCTTACATGTGGACTCTATTTACAATGGTTATTTAATGTTGACAGTATATTATATTTAGGGGGATCAGTGAAAAAGAGTTGGGAAAACCAGACTTTTTAGATTTCTGCTTGTAAAAAAAAAAGATCCAAAACCATTTCATTTAATTCCATTTCATAATGGTGTGCCACTTTGTGTTGCTCAATCAAATAAAATCCCAATAAATGTAAGTAAGGTTTGCGGTTATAATGCGACAAAGTCTTAAGAGGTTCATACTGCACACATGCACTCCATAATAAGTGGCATACCCTCATTTCGTCATTTTGTAGCAAAGGTGTATAATATTTTATTGACATGTACTGTACCCATATTGCTAGTTATATATGGGTGTATGTCTCTCTCTCTCTATCTATATCTATATATCTATCTATCTATCTATCTCTCTCTCTCTATATATATATATATATATATATATATATATATATATATATATATATATATATATATATATATATATATATATATATATATACATACACACACACACACACAATCTACATTTATACATGCAGATACTTTGTGTGTACATGTTTACGTATGTGTGCGTATATACGCTTATATTTTCATTTTATTTTGAACCTGTTGTTTTAATTGTGTGCTTTTATTAAACATGATCTTATTTCTTGCACCACGCAGTGGCAGTGCAGCGTTGTATAATGACAATAAAAGCCTTCTATGCTATTTCAGTAAGTTAGCAAAAAACGTCTTCCCAGGTGTTCGTCAAAAGAACTAGGAAGGCTCCTGAACCCGGTCTGTGGACTCAGCTCTTGTTTTGAACTCCAATTAGATCCAGTGAAGGTGGAGTCTTGCCTCACCTCAAGAAGTGATTCACGTTTTCAGGGGTTTGTTTAAACAGTCCCTCAAACTGGTCCCTGGCCCACTGAAACGAAAACATGTTAACTTAGTTGACACAGCTGTGGCTTAACTGTCATTCATCTGAATAACGAATTTCACCCTTAAAGGCACACGCAAAGCCGAGGAGCTGGGTTCTGTACCTGTAGTGTGTGCTCAATCCGATGCGGGAAATTCTTCAGCGTGCACAGTGGGATGCCGTTACCAGAGCTCGTTTTGGCCGGTCCATAAGACTCTGTCAGATGAGGCACCACCACCAGAGTGTGACCTTTGCTTCCTAGAGTTCCCCCTTCCAGCATCGGCTTTTGGTACAGAACACAGCGCTTATCGAGATAAACCCCTGAGAAAACACAAAACAAGAATGAAGAAAAAAACCCAAACTCATTTTAAACATTGTGGTAATGAGAGATCAAATTCTCCTTTACTAGCTTCCACGTTATCGAGGGCCGCGGCCACGCCATCCAGGCCCATGAAGAAGCTGTAGTCATACACGCCCTCGCTGTCAGGGTCCAGACGGTTCTGGTGAGCGGTGATATTAATCTGTGGGTTCATCCCGGCCACCGCTTTGGCTGCAACCTCTGATTTGGGTTTCTGTTTGTGGAGACATGAGCAGAAAGGAGACGTGTCCGTCACATAAGGGAAATAAAAAGACATGATGGGTAAATGAAGAACTTAATGGAGACGCGATATGGGCGATTTTACATAAAAGTTATGTGTAATCTGAGAGAAACTCTCAAACAATCCTTGGAGAGAAGCCTGCAGACAGTTCCCCCTAATACGGATCAAATTAGACCAATCATTCACATATGCAAATGTCTGGTTCTTAGACAATTTGGTGAGATTTCTCACCCCAATATCCTTCGATCTGAACAGAAACTGCCGATTCAGGTTGGATCTTTCAATGTAGTCCATGTCCGTTACAGTGATGTGGCCTTCTTCTCCGGCACCGAGCCCAATGAGGGCAAAGTTTTTAAGCAGCTCACAGCCGATGGCACCTGCTCCCACCTTAAAAAAAATAAAAATAAATTAAAAAACACAGGGGAGACTTTTTAACACTAAACTGCAGGAAGCTTTTTTCATTTAGAGCTGCACAACAAATTAATTTATGATTGAAATATCAATGTGCAGAGCGATCAAAAGACTGTTTCACTGCAGTGTTTTGTATTACATTACCTTATATTAAGTGCCACTCATTCATGCTCTATCCACCCATAATGTATCTGACCAGTTGGGTTTACTTATAGATATTTAGAGATAGAATTTGGTGACCAAGACTATATCATCTATCTCACAGAAACAGATGACAGAAAAAAACTAAATAATTGCAATAATTTCCTAGTATTGTGCTGCCCCGGTTTAATTTGTTGCTGTTGTGTGTTCAGCTTTTACAGTAATTAAAAAACCTACATAGCACACACTGTCCTCCTCGGGAATCAAAACAAACATGCAGCCTGTGAGCAGCAGGGAAACATAACACTTTCACAGGAAACAGAGAAAGGACTGGGCAATTTTTAAATGACCTCTGCAGCAAAAGGTTTGCACTGCCAGGAAGCAAATCCCATTTCCTGCATGTGCCATCATTCACACATCAGATCAAAGCACAGCAACAATAGAGGTTTGGGTATCTCCCGTGGAAAGTCTGCCCTCTGGTGGACAGACACGCATTCTGTCCTCACCAGGAAATACTTCTGCATCAGGAGCTTCTGCTGAAACTCTGACCCGAAGACCCGGATCTGAGCGTCGTACCTCGTTCCTCTCTATCAGAGAGATAAATAAAACAGCCTCAATCACAGCGTAATCATCAGTCAGGAGACTGTTTGACAAGGTCAGCATTTAATTTAAAGCAATCATTTGACTTACTGAGGAAAAGGAGCTCTCTTCCAGACAACCTCCGTCTTCAGGGAGACATTCCAGGGCATCAAAATATAGCCACTGTTGTAGAGGTGTAAATTTTCCACTGCATGCCTGCAGAAATATTTAAAGATGTAAAAAAGCAACAAAAAAAACAAAAAACTGGAGATTACAAGGATCAGCAAAATTAGACAGAGACTGGAATCAATTTTCCTTTGATTGACAAATCAAATAGAAAATGTGTTTTTCCTAGTCACTAAATGCAAAAAGACTAAAAACTAACATTATTTTCAATCTCTAAACACATGAACAAAGCTTAGTAATAAACACTTATTTTAGCTTAATAAAAATCAATAAAAAGCTGGAGATGGGATTTGATGCATACACTGGGACCTTGCCATACCTTTACTTTATGTTGTATTTAAAACCACAATCTCGAAAGGAAACAGCAGCATATTGTTTTTTAATTATTATTCTATGAGGTATAGCACTTAAAAAGAATTGTTGATTACTGATCAAACCTAAAAAGGAGATCAGAAGTTTGCATCTACCAGAAAAAGCCTGATCAATGCCACAAAGGACCAGCATCTCTGCATCACATACCAATGACAGGTGTGAGCTGGTTTAGTGTAAACAGATTTTGGATTAAAGGACCACAATGTAAAAAAAAAAAAAGAAGAGGGTTTCACTTTTTATATTTGAGTTTACCTTAATGACTTCCTGAGCAGCCAGGCCTCCGAAGAAAGCATTCATAGGAGCCAAATCGCCCCGGGCGGTGTAGGAGAAGCTCCTCACTGCAGCCTCATCGAGTTCCTCCAGCTTTGAGACCGAATTCAACTCTTTCACGAGGTTAAGCAGCGAATCTGCATCTGGCTGTCAGGTCATGAACACATAGTATAAGTGTGTTGAAACAGTCAAGTGAACAAGTAAACTGAAGATTTGAACATACTGTAGGGATTAAGGGAAGGCATTAGGCTGGTTTAAATCTTATATGTCTGACAGACTCCAGTTTGTTCATGTTAATAATAAATCTTCTTCAAACCTTAGATACTTGTGGAGTACCACAGGGTTCAGTCATCTTCTCTAACCCCCAGTCGGTCGAGGCAGATGACCGTTCACACTGAGCCTGGTTCTGCTGGTTTTCCTTCTTGTTAAAGGGGAGTTTTCCTCTCCACTGTCACTTCACGCATGCTCAGTATGAGGGATTGCTGCAAAGCCATGGACAATGCAGACGACTCTCCATGTGGCTCTACGCTCTTTCAGGAGGAGTGAATGCTGCTTGATGCAATCTGCTGGGTTTCCTTAGACAGGAAACTTTTTGACCAATCTGTATGATTTGACTGAATTTGACTTTGTAAAGTGCCTTGAGATGACAAGTGATGTGAATTGGTGCCATATAAATAAAATTGAATTGCATTGAATTGAAGGGCACTAAAAAAGTGCTGTGAAAAATTAAACCCACACCTGCTGATTTATTTTGTTTTTAATTATTTAATTGCAACTAGTCAAGATGTTACTTTAATCAGACAAATATCAGATAACCTGAGTCAATACAGAATGCAGTTTTTAAATGACAATATATTAAAGAAAAAAAAAACAATCTATCCATTTATCATTTGTAAATCCACTGAGTATTTTCCAAAAAGTCTTGGGGACCAACAAGGTGCTTTATTTCAAACGACCTTTGTTTTCCTTTTGGTCAGCAGTGCTTTTGGGACTGGACCGGACCATTTTTGCCTCGTCTCTTTCTTATTGTTGAGTCATAAACGCTGACCTTAGCTGAGCAAAGTGGAGCCTGCTGAGCTTTAGATGTCATTCAGTGTCTCATTGTGACCGGCTGGATGAGTGACTGACGTAATCTTGGGAGCAATTTGGTAGACCAGCTCCCCGTGGGAAGATTCACCACTGAACCTCGTTTTCTGGCTTGGTTCACTTACAACCAAGCTTGGGTTGCTTTGTGACACCTTTCAGCCTACTTTATCTTGTCAGACAGGTTGTATTTAAGGGATTTCTTGATTCTGGGCTGTAATAATGCTGGCTGTGGCAAGTAATATTGAAATCAGCTTCACAAAAAGTTACAAAAAAAAAAAAAAAAAGACTTTTTACATTGGACCAGGTTGGTTTGGATATATTTTAGAAGATATTATTTTAAAAACTGATAAATAAGGTTATCTTTGTTTGTTGATATGAAGCATAAGATGGGGGGGGGGGGTACTTTTCACAGCAATATCATATATTTGTACAGACCTGTGACCAAGGATGAGGGAGTCGCTGCTCTTTCTTCACAAAGCTGTGCAGGGCTTGGAAGGCCAGGTGCAAAGTGTTATGTCTGGATATTTTTCCATAGTCATTCAAAATCAGTAGCTGATGGTCATTTAGAGCCTCGCTCAGTGGTTTCTGCAAAAGTCACGTGGTTATTATTTCACCTACTGTTGGGAAATTTCCTTTTAAAAGCTAATGTTCAATCTGTGAACACCTACAAAATTCAGCATGAGAGGCTGCTTAACTTCAGTCACCACTCCACCTCGTTCATACTCCGAAAAGCTGGACGTGTCACAGATGCTGAAGGAATACTGGCCTGGTGATCGAGGTGACAAAATAAAATAAAAACAGACAGAAAGGAAAAGAGCATTTCTCTTTGAATCTACAACATTTCGCCACGATCCTCTCCTGAGGCTCAGGCATGAGAGGAATGTCACGTGACTCAGCAGTATCACGGGGCACAACTGGTGCAATCACCCCAGCAGTTAAGAAAATACGAGACAAGTCAAAGTGTCTTTAGTTGAGCAACACCAACCGCAGACTTTGATCTCCACAGGGGCCATGCTGTTTAGCTCTGTCATGCCTTGGATCTCAGAGAAAAGAACTTTAGAGCCGTCACAAAGTCCATGTTTCTGGTCATCTGCACAGATTACAACTCCAGGATTGTCCTGAAATAAATGTTGTCAAATCAAAAGGCGAATATTCCAATAGTAAATGATCACAAAAGTCTTATTTTGGTTAATTTAGAGACCGCTCTGTGACAATAAGGTGTTACATTTTAATCATAAGGTCAGATTATCAATGCAGTTATCCGGGTCAAACAGGTTTTCGCTCAGTTTTTCAGAAGAAGTTTCGACACCAACCCATTGACAAAGACTCCTGGATAGATGTCGAAAAGCGTTTTCTAAAAAAAAAAAGAGCGAAAATCAGGTTGCCTCTGATGTAAGCCTGTATGTGGTGATAAATCTGGTTTATACTTAGATTTCTTTGTTCTGCACATCAGGCATCATGTTGTGACCTAAAGCTAAAGAAATCAGCAACTCATCGTTGCTTAAAGTATATGGCCGTTGGTACCTTGGTGATTCGGTCAATCATCAGCGTTGCAGGCATCTCTCCGTCCCGATCCAAGACCTCAAACTCCTCTCCAAAATCACAGAACAACTGGCTGCAAACGTAAATCAAAATGTACACATGTATCATTTTTCCTGTGACTAATTGTCCTGGAGACAGGCCTCTTCTGTTCCTGTTTTTAGATCTCTTTTAAAAACGCACTTTTATTTTCTTGCTTTTAATACACTGTGATCTTGTCATGTATGGCATTTTAAAATAGTCTTGCCATGAACCTGGTTTTTAGCTTTTGATGTTGTGAGTGTATGTTTTGAACTTATTTTTTTTAACCTTTTCTTGTTTTAACGTACAGCACTTTGGTCACCCATGTGATTTTTAAACTTTGCTTTAGAAATAAAGCTGATTGATCGATTGATTGATAATTCTTTGCACGCTGTCTGCATGGATCCACTTACCCGCAGAGCCCCCTTGTGTCTGCGACTATGAACCTGATTCCACGTTCATGGCAGAAATCCCCAAATCGCTTCTGATCATCCAGTGAGGAGTCAGTGAGGACCACCACCTGGAAGAATGGCCAGCGTTTAGCTGCACGTTACAGAGTTTTGCATGGAGAGACTTTCATTTCTTCAAAAGCGAAAGTATTTCTCCTGCACCATCATTGCCACAAGTTTGAAAGCTGAAGTCGTTATGCATCATCAGTTAATGTATCTATTTAAAACACGACACCTGGTATTTCAGAAGAAATTCTTCATTCAGGGGTCTGGTGTGGGCTGACACAAGCACATGAGGGTTTAACGCAGACAGTTGCGGGAGGGAACATGTGGCTCGGTTCTGACCGAGATCAGCCTCCTGCAGAAAGAACTGGAGGAACAACAAGAAGGTGAAAACAAAATGGCCTCAGTGTTTCTCTCTCTTCTTAAATAACCTTTGAAGTGATTTATCTTTAATCCTCTCCGCCCAAATTTGCTCTGCTCTCTGCAAAGCAAAGAAACGCTCGGACTTGCCTTATCTCAAAACGGATCTGACTGGATCGTAACCGAACTGATTTAATTGTGACTGAGATGAATTAGACTTTATCACAAAAGCAATACACTGGGTTGTACATAATTAGATTTGAATACATACCTGAAAATGACTCATTGAGATAAAAGTTTGCAAGAGAGATCAAAGATGTAAAACACTAAACATATAGCAATCAAGACATGATAACAACATGACATTAAAGTGATAAAACACTGTAAACAGCACTAACGGTAAAAAAAGCAAAAGAAAAAAAATACAACAGCACTCCTGCCAAGATGAGACTGGCTTAACATTTTCTTCAAAGCACGTTTATATTTCAACTGAATGAACCTGGACTGTATTCAATTGAAAAACTACATTGTGTATCATAATCACGATGAACCAGTCTCTCTAACCGTCTGTAAATGGATTAAACTGGCAAATCAAACTAAATCTCATTGTATTACAGTTGGGTGGTGAATGATTTGCTCTTAATTTAATTGTTTTACAACAGAATTAAATCAGACATATGATATTAGATGTAATTCAATAGGATTAGGGATGGTATAATTGGATCTGAATCTGTTTTTTTTTTATTCTTCTTATATTGGATGAATATGGACTACATTTGTTTCAGTGTTAATCTGACTGGGTCGTTTTGGAATAAACTGGACTGAATTAACTTGGATTTAATTTGGTTGTGTATGATTGCTTAGAAATTGGGCTGGTCTGTCTTATAAAGTGCTGTATGATGGAATTGTTTACATTGTACGTTACCTCCACATAAGTAAATAAATAAAATAAAAAAAACTGAACTTGATCAGATTAACTTTTAGAAATGTGCACTCTTTTGCTCTGTTTTCCTGCTGCTGATAGATAACCAAAACACAAATGGGTGGGTCTAGAATGTCCTCATAATGAAAGTAAAAGGTCTGATCAGTCACTGACTGTTTCTTTTTTTTCCACATGTTAAACCAAGTGATCAACCTTTGTACTAGTACAGAACATTACATTTTGAAGATCTTTTAAAGATCTGTTATCTGAAGCAGTAGAATAGGCTACCACACAGACATATATTTAAACGTGCAGAACAATCCAGTCTGACAAGTCCAAGCAGGAAGTTAACCCTTTCTTTTATTCATCCTATAGGAGCCTTTAGTTAGTTAGTACCTGTGATGACAGGTCAGACCACTCAGCCTGACCCTCATCCTGGACAGTGACAGACTTGACTCCGGACAGAATCACATTCTTGGCTATTTCCACTCCCAGCCCCTTCATCCCGGCGATCAGGACCTCAGCAGTGCCCATCCGGTGCATCGCCTCATGACCCAGAACGTACCTGGGTGTGCCAGATAAAAAACAAAAACAAGCACACAGATAATCAGCTAAGCACTTTGTTTAAAATAACCTACCGGACATCAGCCTTATTGTCACTTACAGCTGCCGGGAGTAGAATCCCTCATCGATCTCACCGGTTCCTGCCATGTTTATCCCTCTCTGTTTCCTGTCCGAAACCAAACGGCGTGACTTTCCAAAGAGACAAGGAGCTGGATCAAAGCCTTCCTAAAGCCAGCAGGCAGCCCAAACCTGGAGCAGAGCAGGATCGGCAGCTCTGTGCTGGGATCCGAAAAACAGGAGTTTAAAACTGCCGGTATTTCACTTTCGTTTCAGGTGATTTTCTCCCCCGGAGTGACTTCACTACACAAAATCCTTCCGTGTGTGCCGTCGTATGTTGGCCACTAGGGGGCGGATCGAGACAAATGATAAAATTCAAGGCGCGCTCAGTCAGGTTTTTGTTTCTGCTAATAAAATAAAAGATCGGGCTTCAGTTCGTGGATCTGAAAGCTGCTAATGTGCTCGACTTAGTCCTGTCTACAAACACCAAATAAGTCCAAAGTCCAACTACATTGATTATAAGAGCAAGACACCAACACGTGTCTTTGCAGCCTTTCTATTTCTGCGGTATCTGAAAATCATTGAGCAAATGATATTTAGATATTTAATGTTAGATTTAGAGATGATTTTATTTCTTCTTTATTTTTAACAAAAAAAGTCTGCTTTATTCAAATATATAGCGTTGGTGTGAAGATTTTACATTCAGCTCAAAATGCAGCAATTTAAATAAATATAATAATAATAAAAAAAGCTTGTCCAAGTCCAGACTCATTTATACACATAGTTTTATATATTAATTCATTTTATATGTTCTTGCTCATTCATTTAGTGTTTTGCTCATGAAAAAGAACGTGCTAGACAAGATCTTTAATACAGAAGAGACACAAGTTATTATTTTTGACCCAAAAATGTAACATATAGTACCTAACTAGACTCAATCAGGCAAAAAAAACAAAAAAAAATAAATAAATAAATAAAAACTAAAAAGCATGCTGGAAATTAATATGTAGCTATGGATTCGTACTTAATGTTGTTCCGACACATTAAGTGCATTACTAAAGTTACATTCTATCTTAATTACATTCTATCTTAAAAAGATAGCCAGAATTTAAATAGAGAATAGCAAAACTAACTCATGCTTTTATGTTTAGTAGATCTGATTATTTTATGGGCATTTTTAACTGGTTCTTTAAGGAAATCTATCAGGGAGCAGCGTCTCATTCAAAATGCTGCTGCCAGAATCCTGACCAACACCAGGAAAATGACACACCAGTCTTTTATCATTGTAATGACTTTGTCTTTCTGAAAGGATAGATGGAGGTTTTAAAACCTCCTTCTTGGTGTATAGAACAACGTGTGGTCTTGGGCCCAATACATCCCAATGTTGCTGGTCGAGTATGTACCATGAAGGCCCCCTCAGGTTATAAGAGACCTAACAACCCAGAGCTTCCACTACCAATACTAAACAGGGGAAGGCAGCATTTAGTTTAGTCTATTCCAGATCATCTGAGAAGCATTAACAGGGAGGTGCAGAAATTGGCTTCTCTTTTAAATTCGAATTGAGGATTTTGGTGTTGCCACAGCTTTTAAAGAAAACCAAAGCCTACTTTATCAATGTGTTATTATATTTTCTTAATTTATTTTTTTGTTTTCTTACATTCTGAAGCTTAATTTTTATGCAATACATGCACCCTGATGCAAATATGTTTTTTTTGTGGTTATAATGCATGCCTTTTTCAAAAAATATTTAATTTCGTCCTTCTAAACCTGTTTAAACTGCCTGGCAGGTGAATGCAGCATAATGCGGCCACGAACAGAAATGAAAAAGTGCTTTCTTTATGCATGTGCAGTGATGTAATGCAAGCTTTGTTAGAGCCAAGATGAGGTGTGGAGGGTTTCATAATTTCCTCCAAAACATCTGCCAAAACGCCCCCCCCCCCCAACACACACACACACACACACACACACACACACACACACACACACACACACACACACACACACACACACACACACACACAAATACAAATATGCCTACAATCTGTGGAAAAACAATAAAAGATCATGTTAGCTTACATTCTTGTTAAAGACACCACGCACAACAGACCACAAGAGAGACTTGCCCAAATGTGGCACAAAGCTTTCCGATGTGTTGACATCAAAAGCTCAAATGAGCTCCGCCTTGTAGGTGTGTGCAGCTCTGGCACTCTTAGGAGGTCTGTCCTGATCAGGATTACACCAGAGAGGCAGGCCAAGAAACCTGTTTTGATTCATGAGCTGAAAACAACACAATGTTGTGAAGGCCATTCAAGCAGCCTTTAGTTCCTAAAACATGAGCTTTCTAGTCCAAAAGAAGCTCCGGGTTTAAAAAAACATTTTTTTTTTGTCACAGTCTGTCAGTGGAGTTGTCACTTGGAATGTAAGCGATTTTTCTAAAGCAGACGAGGGATTTACCCAGCTATACAGCTGACGGGGGATGGAGGGAGGGTGTTGTTGGAGAGCAGAGAGGGAAGAGAAGCATAAGCAGACAGAGCCGTCAGCTAAGCAACACGCAGGAGATCAACAGCTCTGCTGTGACATTGCTGACATACTTAACAACTTGAACAATTATTTAGACATTCAATAGATTTAGTTTGACCCAAATTGCCTTTTGATGCAGTGCTATGACATGCATAGTGGGAGATTAGGGCTATAAATTGAAGGAAACTCCGCTCATTGTCAGTCAGCTCACACTTAGCTACAAAGTGACTGAGGACTGTGCTCAGGTGGTGAAACAGATATGTAGAGTCGTGTGTCATCAGCATGCAGTAGGTATGATTAATATGTTCTATGCCTTATCTATAGCTGGAGGGGAGGGGGATGGGGTAAATCTGCTCGATTAAAGCAGTACAAGATTAGAGCCTTGAAGAACATCATTGTTTACACAGATTCCTAACTGCTGACTGACAAAAAAGTAGCCCCAACCTTTCAAGATTTGAACAAATTTATTAAAATATCAGAAAGTCCCCTACTGTGTTCCAGTCAATAGATCAGCATGCTATAAAGACAAAAACTAAAAAAAACAAAAAACTGAGTAACCAAGTTTTTAGTACTAAGTTTAGGGACTCTTTAGTATTTCTTGGATGAAAAAAAAAACCCCAGTATTGCAACATTATTACTTAAATGGTTAATTTCATCAGTCTGCCAGAAGCAAATGTACAAAAGAAAACCTGTCCTATGAACCCACAATTCAAAAGGAGTCGCAAAAGTTTAGAATACACGAAGAGTATAAGAACACATGATACACTTCAGTAAATAACAAACTAGCTGAAATGAGGGCGTGCAAACTAAGAAGAGAAAAACAGAGACCAACACAAATAAGAGTAGGTCACAGACAGCAGGGTGCTGTCATAGAATCAGACTCTTTCCTGTCCTTCACTGTGTGTGGACAGGTCTGTGACAGGAGGATCCAGCAGTTTCACCCAGGAGGTATGAGATGTTGCCTTTGATTGGCATGAGCCCAGCCACCATCTTAATTCAGGTGAGCCAGGGAAGGCTGAGGCACAGCTGGAAACAGAGATTTACATACACTGTATTGAAGAAAAAACAAAACACATAACCTTTTTTACTCACTATCTGACACAACATCAGGCTAAACCTCTATCGATGATAGAAAATAAAAAGGTCAATAAAAAGTTCAATAGAGTAACAGTTTTCCTACTTTATACATTCTAGCTACGCAGATTAATATTACAGTCATCACATCCTCTCAACCAATCACAATTGCAGACCCAGGAACGCTCCGTCACCAAGCCCCGCCCCCTTCAAAGAGTTAAACCTCCTTTAAAAAAAAAAAAAAAAAAATTCGCAGTTTTGGTAAAAAGTTGGTTGAACAAAAGTTCGAGTTTGAATTCAGTGTTTGTGTGTTCTGTATCTAAAAATAAGTCGCTAAGCCACAGCATAAAATGGTCAGGGCTGCACTTAAAATATATTTTTCAATTTGTTGATAATTATCCATAGCGATCACTATGATTTCTATTTTATCAATATCTGTGGTAAAACATCCAAAAACATTTAAAGCTGCCATTCCTGTACTTCACAGCAGGGATGGTGCTCACATGCTTTTAAGCTCACTGCTTAACCACAGAGCTTATTTCCAAAAACAAAGGTACATGCCCCTGAGTGCTTTTTAAAATGCTTTTATGTTGCTTTGAGACTACTGACATCTTCCTCCCTGAGTGGCTTTTCAACCAATGTCATTACACGCCTCATTTCCCTGTGGCTCATGACTGATTGCTTTTTGATCTTTTTGTGATGTGGCGTGAAAAATAGTGTAAATGAGATGTTGGTTTAAAATGCATCTACAGGTGTGCCTTCACTTAAGTCAAATGTTTTGAATTAGTTTTGTTTCATATCTGGGCATACTTTACATTTTGATAGTATATAGGTATCGTCTGATTTATTGCCAGACTGTGAAAAGGTTATGTCATTTTTTTTCAGTATATCTGAATACTTGCAAACACAGAAACAATAGTTTTTAACAAATATCGCAGTATAGGAAGCAAAAAAACACAGCAAAAGATGTGCAGTCATTTTAAAGTTAGCTCATACAAATAAAATAACTTCAGTGTGATTGTGGTTCGTTTTTGATAAAGTTTGAATTAATCTATGTTCTGCTATAAACACTACTAACCTGGCAAGCCAGATTATGGGGGAAATTCAGCAGAACATTCTGAGCTGATTGGGCAAAGTGACACCTATTGCCCACCTACCAAAGATTGGTTTTAGCCAATCATGGTATCAAATGAAAGTGTTGTAAGCAGCAGGTGCCATAAGAAACCAAAACAAGTTATGTTTGTCAAGATCCACTTATTTGGATAGTGACACTTGTGACAATCGTGGATTCTGGGAAAACAGATGTGATAGCAACAGCTACGCTTGTGTCCTCCAGCGCTGTCATGTTTATTTTGGCTCGGCTGTGGGCTCTGCAGCTTTTCTCTTTTTAAAGAAGTTTATAGACATCTAGGTTTGATCACTGCACCGTCTCTAGATTTGATTTAGATTTTTTTTTTTTTACGTTACAGCTGTATGTCCTGTCTTAAACCATAATACTGCAACATGATCGGCTGACCCGTTTTGGGTCGGTTTCGAATAGCAAAGTGGCACAAATACCACAAGACTTCAGCTTGCAGGCAAGGTTAAAGCACCATAGCAAATGCTGCAATGGGTATTGGATGTCATCTGAAAAAGAAAAAAATCTTTTTTTTTTCATCATGTAGAAATTGTAAATGTAACATTTAAAAAGCAGAACAGGAAAGGGACCAGGATGGATCCTTGAGGAACGCCATCGATAAGTGGGGCTATTTGCTATTATTATTGTGTCCTTTATTCAGACAAAAAAAGTTGTGTCTGTTAAATATGATTTGAATCTCTGTAAAAATACATTTAAACCCCTTTGCATTTTTCAAAACATAATATAAGTTGTTAAAATCTACGACCTTGAAGATTCTCTGACTCATCCTGCAGAAGTCTGCCACCATCCATTTTTTTTATTTGCTGGCTGTCGATTGCATTAGATCACAAAGTCCTCCTGAGATACAAGGAAGGAAACCAAAAGGCCGGCTCTAAAATAAAATGAGGAACAGACATCATCAGAAGTTATTGCTCAAACAATGGCTGAAGAGCTGCAGTGAGTCACAGAATATTATAAAGCTATATATCGTACCAGCTCAGACAAAGATCACAATTACAGCTATGACAGTAATGTCTCTGTACTTACAGCTTACATAAACTATTTATTTAATAATATTTATTGTAACTGAAACTTTATGATAATGCAGTATTACGTTTTTAAATAATTATTTTAATTTTTCTCTCAAAAAATATGGATTCATCCCTTGGTGAAAACATTTGTGCATCTAGATTTATTGCCGAAGATAGTAGTTTGTCCAGAAGGTTTACTGAACATTCAACAGTTCCTGTCTATTAATAAATGGAGATCCGCATACTTTTGCAATAAGACACGGAAAAACAATTCACTTGTGAAAAAAAGTTAAAGCTCCTCTGGGAGATTTGTTTTAACGTGGATCTCCCTCTTGAGACGAAGTTCTACTCCCAAGATGATTACAGATTTAAGTTTTATGATGCAACATCTATGTCTATGCTCGAGTCGCCACAGTGTATACGTACTGCTGTTGTCTTTTTATTTGTACTTAATTAGAATTACAATCTAGGTGTTCCAATGTGCCGCACCTTGCTGTTCTCAAACTCAAGCATTTTTTTGGGGGGTGTTCTGACTCTCTTTGACGTAGTAGTCTCCCAGTATTTATCGTATATTTCCTTTTCAAAATTAGCTCAGGAATGTTTTGGTTTGTGGTCTGATTTTCTTTTCCTTTTTTTTTTACAAGTGTATTTTCCCAGAGGGGTTGCAGTCCATGGTTGTTGAACTTTGGATTCAATGATAGATGATTAACTTTTGGATGTTAAATCAGATGTTCTGCTGTCAATAACACTTGCACTCGGTCATTCATAATGAACGACCTCTCCTAGATTAAGTTGGAATATGAGGGAATAATTAAAAGCAAACACCACAAAGCTCATTTCATGCCTGCTTTATACAAACAAGATGATTATAAATCACAAATCGCTTTTCCAGCTTGCCCAACACCGCACATTTTGCTCCTATCTTGCCTTCCTTTTCTTCAGAGGCTATATTAAAAAAAAAAAAGTGGGGTCTGTTTAGGGAGAGAAAACATTCCATTCATAACTTTCTGGCTTAGGTTGCCTACAAAAATCCAATCCCTCATGGGAAAGAAATCCATTTCTGGCAGAAATCCTGTTTTCTGTGCTGCTGGAACCTTTTCAACCCGCCTGTGTGAAAATATGCTGCGGAGAATCATGAGATGACATCTTACGAAGAAAACCACTAGGATAGTTTTCCCTTAAAGGTGGACAAATTTCGCAACAGTTTTTACTTCCCTATTACAGGCGTGGCCTGACAGGACAGCACCCAGATGGGAAAACCTTCATGTCAAGTCAGCCAGTGAAGAGGGTGTTTCCTGTCTTCCGCCTTAACAAAATAAACCCTGACTGTCTTACTTTAAAACTCAGTTCTCATCTGTAAGTTCTGCTATTCAACACAATTGGTATTTTTGACTGTAGAAACCAGTTCTAGCACTAGTTTAACAGATTTTGGTTATTTGGTTGAAATAAATCAATGATCAAACAAAATAAAAAATAACATTCCTCAGGTTATATTTATTACTACCTCTGTCTGACCTTAAAAAAATGTAAAACAACAAATAATGATTTAAATGTTATCTTTAAATATGTTATTGCCTCCCGCAGCATAATAAAAACAAATGTGTTTTATTTTGTTAGATTCTTTCCTAAAAAAATACAGATTTTACAGATTTTTTTTTGACAAGAACATTGTGTTCCACTGCAATAAAAAGCCTTTTTACTTTATTGTAGCTGTTTAAATAGCTTCAAATTCCAACTGGGGCCTTGGAGTTTGGGTGTTTGTGTGTTCTCCCTGTTCAATTGTGGGTTCTGTTCAGCTACTCCGGGTTTTTCACAAAGTTTGAAAATATCGTTAGATTCACTTTTTCTGTTGAGATTGCCATTATGAGTATGTATGCGTGTGTCCTGTGTGTCTCTGTGTTGCCCTGTGATGGTATAATTATTGCCTGTGGAGCTGCTGGAGGCTGGTCCAAGAAAAATTACAGCTGATGAAAACAATGTAAATTACTTTGCGAGAAGAAACAAAAAAAATATTACCTTCGAGTGACAGCTGAATTATGCATAAATAGTATTGAGGTACAAATAAACCAAATTCATTTTTTTAAATTAGATGCAAACATAAAAAAAATAGATTGACCCACTGTGATCATTCATTCAATTATGTGCTATATTAACAATTTATTATTTTATCTAAATCATGTATTCCTAGTTTTAATTGATTATTCAATGAGTGTTTGTAAGTTTGCATCAAGTTTTTTTTTATCAACCCTAACATAAGAAAAATCAGGCATGAGTGAGGAGCGCATATGCACTTTTATTTTGAAAGCTGAGGTGAACTTGTGTTGATTTTGAGACCACTTCTTGTTTCACAGTTTCAGCAACCTTTTTTTCCCCTGACAATCTGAGTCCTCTGTTAGTGAGAGTGATACTGTGACGCAGGCAGGTGAATACAGTCCTAGATTTGAGCTTTGCTCTTACCGAACAATTTTCTCTCACAAAAGCTAAACCTGAAAGGAATACATTTTAGAGTTTGTGGGACAGGTTCCAGCGCTCTGCCTGACTTTCAGACTAAGGTAAGGTATTCTTGTTTTCCTTTACAGAAGGAGCTTTCAAATAATCCTCTTTAAAAAGGAACATAAGTAAATGTTTACTGGTATCAAAGTACCCGAACCAGCATTAGTTTTCTTGTTCAGATAGATACTGTATCTATAATCAAAACATTCAGATTTCAACATTTTTCATTATTGTAATAACTGTAGGTTAGTACTTAATTTCAGATAAATTAATTTCAGGTAAATAAAAACTGTAAAATAAAATCTTAAACCAGCATATGACATATGTCAAGTTGTAATTAGCCTGTATTTGTTTTGTGTTACTATGTAGTCTTGAAGGTTTCCATTAAGTGCTCCACATGTTACAGCAAGTCCGTTTGGATTTAATCTCTTCCCTAGTACTTTTTTCTTCTTTTTTTTGCCACTGTCCCACCCCATCTCATGGCTCCATCAGTTTTAAACCACATACACTTTTAAAAGGAAGTATTTGCTCACAAGTGGCCTGACAATTCTCCCCCTCTTTTTTTAGTTGAAACGGCTAAATGTTTACTCAATCCGCCTCCTCTTTTGAGTCAGTGTAGCTCTGTCAAATGTTGAAATGAACTTTTACAGCCTTCTTGTCTGTTGAATCTCAAAATTCCTTCTGTGTTTTATCCCACAGGGCCCACGCTTCCCCTCCAGAATGTTCTCTGTTTGGAAAGTGTCTTGCAGGTAGCGCTCAATCAAAGTGGGCTGTGGTGTGGAGATGGTCACTGTGACAGCCTTGCTGGCAATCTGCATATGGATACAAGCGCAAACTGCCTCGGGACAGCAAACCTGTCCCTTGAATCACCGTCCGGCGATTCAAGGGACAGTGGATTTCAGTGTGAAATACTCTCTGCCGTACTTCCAAACAAACAAACCCATACAGAACATTGTGGTGAACCAGCATTCAGAGTCAACAGAAGTGTATCTTGGATGCCAGAATGCCATAGTTGCGGTTAACGATTCTATGAGAAAAAAATGGGAGTTGAAAACGGGACCCATTGGCAGTTCAGACTGTGAAACCTGTCTGGTGTGTGACATAGAAACCGAGCCGGAAGGCCCAGTGGACACAGACAACGAGGTTCTTGTTTTGGATCCTTTTCCATTCATGTTTCCATACTTGTACATTTGTGGAAACACACAACATGGTATCTGTTATTTTATTGACTTCAGTTCTCCACAACCTGAACCCAAATGCTTGCACAAAAAAGAGCAGAACTCTCCTACTGACTGCCCTGACTGTATAGCAAGCCCTCTTGGCACCAAAGTCATCGCCGTCGACGATGGACATACAACATTATTCTTCGTAGCAGCTTCCGTTAATGACAAAGTGGTGCAGAGATATCCACGGAGGTCAATTTCAGTATTGAGGGCACTTTCAACTGAAGATGGCTTCCATAAGGTCATGGATGGGCTGACCGTGTTGCCCAATCTACGCAACTCTTACAACATTGACTACATTTACAGTTTTTCCACCAAAGACTTTGTCTACTTTCTGTCCGTGCAGAGAGAAAATCCTTTCAGGAACAACTCGCCCTTTCAGACTCGTTTGGGACGGTTGCCTATTTCAACCCCAGAAGTGTGGATGTACAGAGAGGTGGTGCTGGAGTGCCGGTTCGAACCAAAACGCAGGAAAAGAAGCGTCTTCAAGGACGTTGTATATAACGGGTTGCAGGCCGCCCATTTGGGACATGCAGGGAAGGACTTGGCTGAAGAGCTGAGGGTCAGCATGACGGATGACATCTTGTACGGGGTGTTCGCAGTTGTTAACGAGCAAGGTGAACGTCAGAGAACCTCAGCCTTGTGCGCCTTTCCTGTGAGTAAAGTCAACGACGCAATTGACCGTGGCGTGGAGGCATGCTGTAGCTCAAGCACGGAGCAGCTGTCCAGAGGCCTCTGCCACTTCCAGACGTGTGAGAGCTGTCCCCATGAAGTGAGTCATTTTTTTTATTTCTCTGTACCAACAAAGTGGTGCACAGGTCTGTTTGTGCCTAGACAGGAAATGACCTGTTCAGGCAAACATTATGCAATAAAGCCACCTGAAAACACAGCAGTGAGGGGTCCACCTTTAAGCCACAGGAACCTGATAAAGGAAATGTGAAATTTAGAAATAATAAACACCCTTCTGAACTTTAATGAGAGTGCTTCTGTTTTACAGCGCCTTGAATTTATCACTTTTGCCACAATATAACCAGCCATCCATAACTAGGCGTGAAAGGGATTTTTTTTCTCCTCCTTCAATGCTCCTTTACGGGCTCCCTACAGAGCACAGTTGTATTGTATAAATTATGGGGCTACCTTGATTTGCAATATTTTGCCTCAAGTGGCCATTGTGAGGATTTGGTGGAGGTAAATCCAGCTGTTTGGACTTGAATCTGGCTGCAAGTCTGACCGTACCACTCCTTCCTCGGCTAAACTCTGTCAGAGGAGGGATCGGAGAGGAGCTGACATAGTTAGCATTCCGCGTTTTATGATTGATGTTTAATCCCTTAAATTATTTCTTCATTTTTACTTTTGTTGGTACCACTTTGAGATAGTTAAAGCTGAAAGAAGGGAGCTTTGAGAAAACATTGAACTTTGCCTGAAAATCTGTAAAAAAAACAAAAAACTTTTCAGTTTTCCAAAGTTTACTAAACAAGCAGCTTTTCACACTTTCAAATACAAGGTATACCTGAAATTGACCAACCTTTTCAGCCTATTAGCTAGAAGATGACAAAAAGCCTTGGTTTGGACTGCAATCCTCTGAGTTTTATATGATTCAATGCAAATACCTATTACCAACCCAGCCCTGCATCTGGCACTGTTTTGTGGGCAGTTCCTCCTACTCCTCCATCACTTTTTCCTCATCTGTCTCCTCCTCATGCCTATGACTGGCATTATTCTGTCCCTCTTCATCAACTCCACAACCTCGACTGAAACTGGCCTCTTCAGCTACAATTAATTAGAATGTAAAGTGTTAGAACACAAATATAAAAAATAAAATAAAAATAAGGGTTAAACACAAACAGTAAGTAAATTACTCAGCTCATTTCTATTTTTCTTTAAATTGTAGAATGTAGAAACACAAGAAAACAGGATGTATCTATTTTTATTAAAATATTATCCGTTGAACACAGACTGTCCTGTAATGTCTTTCATTCCCTGGTCAGCCAGTATGGATCGAGATTCATTTTTAATTGACAAAACAGATTAATTATTTAAACACATTGTGTAACCTTTAATATTCTGTGTGCCCTGAACACATCCAAAACACACTCATCATAAATGCCAAGTCTGGGATGGGATGATAGTGTAACGGGTAAGAAACTGGAGAGCCGGTAATTCAGTCGGACAACATTTAAGAGATTTGAGTTAAAAATGTAGCTGGCAAGGAAACCGGCTGGAACGCACTCAGGAACCGCTGAAAGGGAGAGAGATAGGTTAGTGGCTGAACCACACTCAGTGAGGATGTGTGAACACTGAAAATAAGCTACTAACCTTCTCAGGAACCAGATTGAGGCAGCGGTCCAGACAATTAGATCCGAGAGTTCCAGCTTTATATGCAGCTTTAACTGGTGATGAATCAGTTCAAAGCTGACAAGTTGTGGGGCTTAGGCAAGAAGGGAATCCGTAATCTGGGCTAGGGTCATACTCAATAGGCAAGAGACAGGCAGAGGTTTTTGAAAGGGGCAGAAGCCGACAGATTTGGGCGTGAGACGGTTCAGGTTTTTGGTGTCCAGAAATCGGAGGGCAGTAGGAGAGTCCGACAGAGGCGAGCCAAACAGGCGGGAATCCACAGAACAGACAGAGATCAATATCAGATGGACAATTAAAGATCACTGGATGGTTTATTCATGCTATGGGGTTCAAGACTCTGGCAGAGACTGGCTGTGAGAGGCAGGAATATATAAGCAGATCCACAGGTGCAACTTCTCAGAGTTAATGAGCTAAGTGCAGGTGGTGCTGCCTAAACAATTAGTGGAACTGAGCACAGGAGAGCAACGCTGCCAGTGAAAACAAACAAGAATGCAGAAGAATTACAGATACCATGTAGGGAGTGTTTGCTAACCTGTAGCCAGGCTGCTTGGTGCATTACTGGCCTGACTGAGTGTAATCACACTTAACTCTACTCATCCAGTAAAGGACTGCGGCCCCACAGTTAGAAAACAGCGGTAAAAAACGTAACAGGTTTATTTTGTACACAAAGTGCATCATGCAGAAATTTTCTCTACTCCACTTATTTCTTTCTTCTTTCCTTCCAACATTGTTGCTTCTTTAACTCGCTCCAGTTTCTTTCCTGCTTTTTTTTTATTATGAGGCACCGTTAGTATCTTGCAAAATATCAGATTGACCCAGCCTCATGCTTTACTGCGCCATCATCACGGCTGCTTTTATTAATGGGTAGAAGGAAAATAAAGCAAACATTTGGACCACTGACCGGTTTGGCCTGAAACAGACCGGCCGGGTGGGAATCTTCCCGAACCTCCCTGCCAGTCCGCCCCTTGGTGTGACAGACTTTAGCCCACTAAATCCATAACACAATTGGACTGTAGAGTGGATCCCCCGCAGCCCTGTTGCCCGGTCCATTTGAGAGACCCAGAGGTGATCTGGTCCTCCCCATGAACTTTCCTTGTCTCATTTTGCCTACAGCCTGTCAGCACCTGCAGCATCTTCTCATAGCAAGCAGGGGCGCCAATTCCCTAAACAGTGATATGATAGATAATGGGAAACCACTTTTGGGACACAGGTTATTTTTAATTTCTTTACTTTTAACCGCTTGTGCCACCCCCGATGTGTCATTGAAAAAAGTGCCACCCTGGTTGGCTTCCCAGGCTCCATCCGAATGCCCTTAACATTAGCTCCTAGCTCCTGTTCCTTGACCTTTCACGGGGTCAACAGTAAGAACTCTATCTTGGATAGGAAGAGAGCTTCAGACGGCTTTGCCGAATTCGGACAGCCTTTAACTCTGATGTCATTATGTGACAGAAACATGCATGAATGATGCGAGTTAAATCTGGGCCTACAGCCTTCGGAAAATGAATTACGAAGTTTGCGCTCTCTCTTCTCTCCAGACATTTTTGTTGATTTCTGTGAGGGGGCTGTGCTTATACTTCATGTCCCGCAAAGGATTGTGGGATACCTTTAGGCTTCTTGGCGCCGGTAAGGGACATTGTGAGCTCCCTATGCTAAAGGAGCTATGATAGGACGCATACAGGCTCCTTTTCCTACCGCCTTCTTTACTGACTGTACTATTCGGACAGCATTTATCATGGAGAACGCAGACGCACATCCGCTTTGGCTGTAGAGTCCTTACCAATTACACCCTTTCGGATGTAGCCACTGCTCCAGGAGAGATACAACCAATCAGAGCCAGGATGAATGTCTGGCTCTAATCGGTTATTAGCAGTCTTGTGTTCTGCTGCTCACACCTCCTCCACAGCACAGCGCTACTGTTGTACAGCCAGTTTCTGGAGTGGCCGTATGGGGAGTCTTGGCCTAGTGGTTAGAGCAGCGTGCTTGCACTCAGAGACGGATGCAAGTACCAGGTTCGATCCCCAGCGCCTGCACTCTGGGTCCCTGAGCAAGACCCTTAACCCCAGATTGCTCCCCGGGCGCTGCACATGGCAGCCCACTGCTCCCCAAGGGTGATGGGTTAAAAGCAGAGAACAAATTTCGTTGTAATGTATGTTTCAATGACAATAAAGATGATATTACTATTACTATTGCATCTGCTCAGAAAACAAGGACGGGTGAATATTGGAGCCGCCCAACAGGCTTCACTGTGGGGGAGGAGTAGTAGCGGTTTTTGGCACGGGTATTCGGCTCAATCCGAATACCTTTATAGAGAAAGAACTCTTTAGCGAAAGCGGAAGTGTGTCAGCGATCACCATGATATGTCCTGTCCAAATAGCGCAGTCAGTAAGGAAGGAGTTAGGAAAAGAAGCCTGTGTGCTTCCTCCCGTGGCTAGTTTTGCCTAGGAATCCCTTTCCCTTACCGGCGCTAAGGAACTATAAGGAATTCCACAATCCTTTGTGTGACATAAGGCTGTAGGCCTGGATTTGAGAATTATCCATGTGTGTCTCTGTTGCACAATGACGTGTGAGTTAAAGGATGTCCAAAATCGGCACAGCCATCTGAAGCTTGTTTCCTTCCCACAATAGAGTTCTTACTGTTGACCTCATGAAAGGTCAGGAACAGGAGCTAGGAGCTATAATTAGAAGGTTTCGGGTGCAGCCAAGGTGCATTTCTGCAAATGGCAAATGGACCACTGGGAGGATTATACAAATGTTACGTACTGCAGCTAAGTGAACTATAAATAATGTTAATGTCAATGCTATTATTTTTTAAATAATTATTATTACTATCTCCATATGCATTGCTTAGAACTTCATCTTTCTTTCATGCTCACTCTCAAACTGCCTGTAGCACATGCAATCTACTCATATAAATGGGGCGGATCAAATTGGTTTTGCACATCTTATCCATTGTGAATGCAATTGTTGTAGATCGACAGTGGTGCAGGAGCTAGATAGATTGTCCTGTACCCGGCGAGTTGCTGGTTCAATGCTCCGACCATCTCAGTCGTTGTCTCCCTGGGCAAGATACCTCAGCTGCTTTCTCTGTTGGCGATGGTCAGACGGCCTGGTGGCGCCGATACATGGCAGCCTGAGTCTGCCCCAGGGCAGCTGTGGCTAAAGATGTAACTTTTCAGCGTGTGAATGGGTGAATAACTGAATGTAGATTGAAGCACTTTGGAGTCGTCTGGACTTGATAAAGCGCTCTACAAGTACAGGCCACTTACCATTTAGATCACCCGCACAACCCCAGTTATTGCACGTACATTTATTAAAATTTATTTGTTACTTTTAATTTTTTGCCCATGCAATTTAGCGCTCCTTATTTGCAGTCTTCAGGCTCTTAGTGTCATATTGCATATTGACCAAAAAGTTCCATTTTATTCTCATCCTAAGGATAAAACAGCAGTACTGAGATATTTCACAGTTCTATATTTGACCTGTGTGATTTTCTCTGTTTGCTGCATCCTCTGAAAAACATTTGTGGCCTTTACAGAACAGCTAGATTTATGGTGAGATCAGTTTACACACTGGTGAATTGATTACACTAGGTTTTATTAAAGGTCTACAGAGTAAAAGGGGAGGGGGTAAGAACACATGCACATCCCTTTTTTAAGATTTCTATTTAACATTTTTTATCATTTCTTTTCATGTTTATGCACGACTTAGTGGTGGTGGTGTAGTGTAGTTTGCAGGGATCATGTGATGAAATTTGAAAAGCGAGGAAAAGCAGACCCCGTTGAGAGAACAGGGAGTGGCGGTTGAGTCAGTGCCTTAACCTGCACATTGCCACATCATTGCTCTGGTTTGTGTCCACCGGGAGTTTCACTCTGTGTCAGACCATGACCATACAAAACATTTTAATCAGAATAAAGTCTTAGTATTCATTTTAAGCGGAGCATTTCCAGTTTGTATGTCATTTTTTTTTTTCTCGGAAAGACACAATCAATCTTCACTAAAATGACACCCGTGGAAAGAGATTTGATCCAAGTTTTGTTCACATCAATGTATTACACTTTTATTTATTAGCTAATGTGTTTCATCTCGTCTCTACTTAACGTTGTTCAAAGTGTGTCTTCCGACTTCTCTATAATTGTTCATACATTAGAAAGAAGGGAAACTGCCCAATTCAAACACCTTGAAGCATACTAGTTTAGCCCTGTGTAGCACAGGCTTCAAGCTTCAGTAATTTGGCCTCAGTCCCTGACAAAAAAAGGAGTGGCCTCTCGTTTTTTTATGGACTTCCATCTGTGCCCTTTGAGCTTTTTGAGGCATGTGCACACACACTGGAATCAGAACAAACCAGCACATCGTATTAGTCCTACTGATAAAGGCTGGAGTTTTAAGGAGAGGGTCAGTATTGTCATCGTATTTCAGTAATATATAAAGGATTTATGTTGGAGGGAGGAAGGGTTTTATGGAAGTAGATCTATCAGGATCACAGAATGACAAGCAATGAAAAGAATCATCCTCAAATAAGTTAATTACGCAACAGCTCTGTGAAGCAGGAATGAAAAGCAAATTTTTTTTTTTAAATCAAACAATGTGAAGATCTGAGTTAAAAAAATAGAGTTAAAAATATATATAAATATATATATATATATATATATATATATATATATATATATATATATATATATATATATATATATATATATATATATATATACATATATATATATGTATATATACATATATATGTATATATTTGTGTGTTGGATGTTGAATGTTGGTGTATTGATCATAAACTACATAACGTGGGGATGAGAAGTAAAACCAGGAAACATACGCCAAGTAAGCATCAGCCTGAAAAACCTCTAACAAGTTATCCTGTTAAATAAGCAAACTGAGACATGATGGGACAAGTCAGCAAGCTGCTTGGAAGCGGAATGCTTACTATTAGTTTAACACATCCTGTCCTTTTTTTTTTTTCTTAAAGTGACGTTATGTTAACTGGTATGGCCCAAATCTGGCTAACGGTTGAAAACCTCTGAGGTGCACTCATTGAAACATCCTTACAGACACTGAGTGAGTGTAAATTACACTTAGAAACAGTCACTAAGTCAACAAAGCTGAGATCACTATATTTTTTCAAGTCTCACGAGTCTCCTCCCATCATCTGACTCCAAAACAAGAAGACTTCCTCAACTAATTAATGTTCTGGCCTACAATCATGCCGCTGAGTGCTACTTTAACAATTGTCCAGCACAAAGACATTGACCCCCCCCCCCCCCCCCCCCCCCACACACACACACACACACACACACACACACCCTCAAAAGGTCATCGATAAAGAAGCTGGCTATTGACGAACCGCTGTTTGCAAACATATTAATGGAAAGTTTAGTGGAACAAAAAAGTGTGTTAGGTAAAGGTGCCCAAGGTGAGGGTTGTGAGATAAGTCCTATCTGTCCTGGGGGAGATTAAGAAAGCACAGAAGTGTTTCAAGAACCACCACAGAATGATGTGTACAGCAAACAAGAATAAACAGTCACATTCCTAAGCCATTTAGGAATGTGACTGAAACCTGAGCCAAAGCAGAGCCACTCCTCCATGCCACGCTGCATTGATTTGGAAATTCATGCCAAAAGAGCCCCATCCACGCATTGAGAGTATGTGCTGCATAGTACCTTACATTAGACTGACATTTATGTATTCAGAATCCTTTTTTATTGGTGTTATCTTGCAAATGTTGGCGTTATCTTACAAATATCTCACATGTGTTATCTTACAAATGTTCTGAGAAGCCGAATTTTTGGTTTGCGTTAGCTGTATGCCATTGTCATCAAAAATAACAAAAAGAAATACTTGAAATCTTCAGTGTGCAATAGATCTATGCAGGAGTTTCCCTTTTTGAATTCATTATCTTGAAATAAATTAAAGGTCAATTATATTCCAATTTATTGACATGCACCTGTACGTGAGCTCATTGCTGATTATTCATTATTCTAACAGGACTTTGAATTCGAAAGTATTGCTGTTTCTAAGTGCTGACTTTAAGTGAACGTGGGTCTTTTGCTTGTGCAGAGCTCTGGAGGGAATCACACATGCCGTCAGAAGGCCACGCTGGTCTCAAAGCCGCACTACAGACTGGACATCTTCAACAGCGCGATGAGAGACGTCCTGTTCACGTCTGTTTTGGTCAGCACCATAGGAAATAATACCATCGGGCACTTTGGCACCTCAGACGGCAGGATACTGCAGGTAATGGGCTGTTGTTGGATTAATTAGGTTTCTTGGGCATGAAGTATCAAACAACATGTATAAGGATGGCCTTTATGTTTAAATTGGTTGTAGGTGATTCTCACACTGCACAAGCCAATAGTTTTTGCCAACTATTCCCTGGGGGAGGTTGGAGTTCTCAAGACAGCAGCCGTGTACTCAGAAGATTCCCTTGTCTTTGCTGCTGGAAATAAGGTACCTTTGTTATATTCTACTGCATGCACACATGAACACAGAACATTTTTCTCTACTTTCATTTGTAATTTTCCTCTCTCCCTGAACAAGATGTTCAAGGTGCCATCGGCAGGACCGGGGTGTGAACATTTTCTGACATGCCCCAGGTGCTTGACGGCTCCAGACTTCATGAACTGCGGCTGGTGTTCTGGAAAGTGCTCCAGGAAGCCCAAGTGTACCTCAGTCTGGAGCAAAGACTCATGTGCACCTATTATAACGGAGGTACTAGGCTGCTAACTGTAACTACTTAACTTGTGTGCAGATTTCTAACAAAAGAAGTTGTAAAATTGTAGTATCTTCTGTTACTGCAACGTTTATTTTGTAGTTTTTCCCTAAAACGGCTCCTGCTGGAGGGGAGACAGAGGTGACACTGTGTGGGTCAGAGTTTCAGTCCGCTCGGCGACCCGCCATCATCAGCGGGAAAACACATACCATCAGAGTTGACTCTGGGACCGTGTGTGCTGTCCTGCCTACAAGAAGCAGCGATGCAAAGTGAGATGCACAGACACAACACACTGGCACAAAGATTTTGTTTCCTCAGCTTTGTTTTGCTTGCACTGTTCTCTGCTCGACACATAAAAACATGTCAGCTAATGCTGGTTGTGACTGATTTTGGTTTACTTTTGTTTTTTCTGTTTTTTTCCTTAGCTCTGGTTAACACTTAGCTTTATTACCACAGTTTAGATTTTAAAATGCTCAGATTATTGCTATTTGACCTAATTAAGAACTTCAGACAGCATCTCCTTTTTTTCCCTGTAAGTGTGTCATCATTTTTAGTCAAGTTATTGACTACATATTGTGATTCTTTTCTTTTTCTTCCCACATCACATTGTCGTCCCTCAATCTTTGTGACCTTTAGCACCTCGGCTGCAAACACTGTAAGACAATAGTGGGTACTGAGGGCAGGGAACGTCCATCCAACAAATCGAAAATATTACTTGCATGCAGAACTTTCATGCATGACATCAAATATAACATCTTACCCAAGGTTGTGTTCCAGCAATGATTTATATTGCAACGTTTCCACACTAATATTCAGCGATGACTGCACTTCAATAAATTGTGTAGGTCTAATCAAACGTTCACGTAGCTACGGGTATTTAATTTAAATCATGTGATATATCAAAAATATGTGAAGATGAGATTGTGTCTCACTATTTCTGATATCAATGAAGTATCTTGCTTGACTTGTAGGAGGTCAGTCAGCACCAATTATTGTTGAAAAAAAGTTATCATTATAAGAATTCTGATTTATAGTGAAGACAATAATCTCTAATTGATGTCTGCAAACCCCAAAAGCTGTCTGAAGGGTTCAGTTAATTTCAGCATATTTGAAATGATTTTTTTATGCCATTATTGTGTGCTGTTTAGAAGTGCCATTGTTCCAAGTTTTGGAACTAGAATACTAAAGTAGCCTATTTGACAATGGGTGCATTTTATTTTTACATAAGCATCAGAGTATATTGATCTCTGACAATATGCACTTACGCAGGTATTGCAAAAAAGAAGATGATTATCAAACCTTTTTCATTTACTGGAAAGACCTGTAACCACATATTTAAAAACTTGTGTAGAACAATACAAGACTTACCAAAACAGAGTGTCACAACGTTTCAAATAATATATGATTAAGAATAAAAAAAATAAGAACAGGAGCAAGAGCTTTGTGACGTTGTTGCCAGATTAAAAAAAAAAAATAACAATAAAATCACCCAGAGAAATTTGATTGGACAGTTTCAGTTCCTGGTGCAAAGTAAGAGGAGGCTGTTTTTACAAACTCTTTATGGACCGAGAGAATACGGAGAGTACTGACATCCTGGGATGGTAAACAGGAATTTTTGTGTTTAGGTAACATGTAAGAGGACAGATACAAAGGCAACAAACCAAGAATGGATTTAAAGATAGAAATGTACCATTGACAGATTCTGGGCAGAGACAGTGATGACCAGCTAACTAAAGACCACAAAGTGCAATGATGGGTGAGATATCTGCATGCAGTTATGAATCTTAGAGCTCCGCACTAGTAAGTAACGTAAATCCTTTCAGCTGCTTCCTTATTCAGGGGTTGCCACAGCGAGTTATTACAACTTGCACACAGACATGTCAGACTCTGAGAGCTGCAAGATAAGTTGAATCTAATAAATGAAGAGAATTCTGTGAGAAATTGTTATAAAAAAAATGTCACCATAGTCCAAAAGAGGCAAGAAGGTGCTGGCAACAAGATTTTTCTTTGCGTTAACAGAAAATATGACTTGTTTTTGAAAGAGAAGCCCAATTTTAACCTCAGTTTCTGCAAGCGATTATCAAAGTGAGCTTTAAAAGTTAGCTTTTCATCAATATTATTCCAAAATAATTGTAGGTGTTTAAGCATCTACTGAGGAAGCAATTGAAGGTATCACAAATCCTCTTTTTGCTGGAAAACAATATCATCTTGGTTTTATTTCCTTTCAGCACCAGAGCAGTTTAATTTGTGACTAAATAGAACATCATGAATTTATCACAAGTCAATATTTCCCACCCCTAGATCTAAGCGTCACAGAGACCTGACTAAGACATTACTCCTTTATGCTCAGTGTTTATCGTCCTGCATGTGCCCAGTTTCCATGGTAACCAAATACTATGTTGGCCGACTGGTGGTGGTTGTATTCCCTATTTGCATTACCGCTGTGGGGTTTAACTCAGACAAGCACCACAGCATCAGGATGTGGATTTCTCAGCAGATCCACTGGCATTGTTTTCTTAACAGAAAAAAAGTTTGCTACTAGCTCATCCAGATGGATTCAGAGATGATGCTACTAAAACAGTCAAAAGTAAAAAGACAGCAGTCTCTTACTTGCAGGTACGAGTGATCCATCTTGTTATCTATTTTAGAAAGATTATTTAGACAAATCAGGGGGTAGTTGTTTAATTCAGGGCACATCTATGCTGCACCAGGATAATGGTTCTGTTGCCCATCCTTGCTCTCCGTGTACACTGCATGCCTTGCGTTTGTCAGTATGTCCGTAATACCACCCCTCCCCCCCACAAAAGGTTAAAAAAAAACACCCTTCGTCATAGCATATAAAGCAAGTATGAACAAACGTACTTTTCATGAGGCAAGTTTAAACATGTAAACGCGCGCACATCCGTTCTCAAACCTGAGAGATGTTCAGGGATTAGAGGTGTACATGATGCAATGAGTGATGCAAAGAGTGAAAACTGATGTTTTCTTTATTTTGTGTTCAGAATGGCAAATTAAGCTATTTGATGCCTGTGTTGTACGATTCTTAACAGAAGAGCACCGAGTGGTGAGTTGGAAGCAACATGTAACTATTACTCAGCAGCAGTCATCAGCTGAGAGGGATTTTTGCTTAGTGGGTTTGATGGCTTGGTGGTTAGAGCGCTGGACGTTTGCATCTTGGAAAGGCTACAATGGTTGGTGGTTCAAAACTCAGTATGTCATGCTGGGTCCCTGAGCAAGGCTCACAATAATGACCTCCAAATAAGACTCAACCTCCTGTCTATGATTGCGAGGGAATTGTGTAATTTTTTTAAATAAACTGAGGCAAGAGTGCTAGTGACAAAATATTATGCCAGTAAATCAAAACATTTCAAATTCTTGTATTTAATTAATTTACTATTTTTATTCTTTGTGTCAGATACATCAATAGGAATTTAAGGCTTCTTTACCAAACTCAAGGTATTTTTAACACAGCATATAGTTTAACATATCTAAGACAAATAAAATGTGTTTACTACACAATTTTTAATGTCACATTTGACCTTGATCTTGAGCAATATTGCACTTTTTAACACTGACCAACCTCCGCAATGAAATTATGAATGAAGTGAATGAGTTTTCAGACCTTTTGCCTTGAAATCATTCAGCTCTTTGTTTTCAGTTAGAACGGAAAAACTATTTGTTGCATTTGAGCCCCCCTCCCCCCACACAAAAAAATTAATAAATATAAAATAGATTTTAGCCTTGATAATTATAAAGTCTCAGAAACCACCATCTGACTTTGAGACCAAATGCTGAACTTAGACATAAAATCAAGTCAGTAGTCATCAGCAAAAAGTTTTTAAAGATGGTACAGGGAAGGTGAAGAAAAGCTAGACTTAATTAAAAAGTGCCTGTGTGAAAATAACTAAAATGGACATAAATTGTTCTCAGATCATTAAAGTCCTCTGTCCCAGTTAAACTGATACTCAGATCCCTCTATTGTGTCTGCCTTACTTTTCAATAGCATAGAAAAAAAAAAACATTGTCAAAAGAGCCTCGGTAACGTCTTTCTACATATGAGATACTATTGATCTAGGTCTTCAGCCAAACCAGGATACCTAAAAAGTTTTGGGCATGTCGAAAAAGAGCATGAGATGACGACACAAACTGTTTACATCAACGTATTTATTTTTATTTTTTTTGCGCATTTTGAATGATTATATTAGAAAAGGATTGATGGAAATGTCAAAATTCTAATTTACTTCCTCAATTTCACACAAAAAAATTTTTTACGCTTGCTTGAGGTGGTTTTTGGCTTTTCCGAAAAAGGTTTGGCCAAAAGTCAATGCACAAAACGGGAGCTGGAGACACATTTGCCGAATAAGTTCTCATTTACCCCACATGACTGATCAGCTGTTTCTCACTGTCGCTGTCTTGCCCAGAGACTCGCCTAACACATGAAAACATCCGCAATACTAGTTGATATGACAGAACAATTACAACTTTCCCAATAGCGACATATTCCAGAAAACCTCTCTTGATGTGTGGTCCATGCTAGTTTGCAATCTGTACTTCCAATTCATTACAGCCATGCATAACATCAGCTTCTGATGAAATTATGCTTTGTGTGGCCTGATTAACAAAACAGTAGATGGAACCATGCCTAAATCACATTTTCTTTCTTTTTTTCTTTTCTGCAACATTTTAAAAGTTTGCTTAAAATCTGCATGGCAGCTGGACGGAAATATAGCAGCAGGCTTCATATATATAACCTAAAAATTCACCATTAATTCAGAATTTATGCTAGTGCTAGTCAAGTGTTGAAGAAATGACCAGATAAAAATGTTCCTTGACCTCATCCTATGCTATGCAGATACTCTGTCTGCACTGATGAAGGCTCAATTTGCAGAATGCTTGACGTGGTTCCAACAACAGAACAGTCTGACCTATTTTCTGATTAATTCAGCTAAGGATTGTTTAACCATTTTAGGCATTTGTTAACTGCATTTATAGGATTAAAACTTTTATTCCAAGTTAGTCAGTCAGTTATAGGTATTTAAAAAGGAGATGGTGACATTACAGCAAAATTTGTTTACTCAGTGGCACACAGAATATTTCACACCCTTCATCCCTTGACTGCAGTCAAGAGAATCTACACTTTTAGGTGTGGCATTATACACGGCAAGATGAGAAAATGTGTCTGAAGCATTCTCAGAGATTTTAATCCGCAATGGATGTGTCTAGCTGCTCTCCATTAAAATACCTTCAAAACATTATTACATATGCTTACTACACAGGTTGGTTTGCAAGATTAATGAAAAAGTACCAAACCAACGCCTGAACATCACCCTGGAAATACATGAGGGAGAGGTAGAGGGTGACTACTCCATTGAGGGCATGGCCCAGATGTCTGGCTTCTCTGTTGTGGTAAGAACAACTCTTGTTAAAGTTCCTTAAAAAAAATCCACATAATTAATAGGAATAATTGAAATCAAAAAGAAATTGTTTACCTCTTTCAGGAGCCCAGTATAACAGACATCAAACCCAAGCATGGCCCCAAGTTTGGAGGAACAACAGTTACACTCCAAGGCAAACATCTCTACTCTGGGACCAACCGAGTGGTTTTGTTCGCAAACACAGAATGCACATTGATTTCAAGGTGAGCCATGCAGGCGACTGAATCTTATTAGAAATGTTCTTGACTGTTAGAATACATTTATTTCACCTGTGTCTGATTTTACCACTGTAACAGTGAACCTAAGGAAACAGGAAGTTTGTCTTCAGTAATCTGCAAAACAAAACCTGCCGAAAACATTGGGGAAGTGCCGGTGAAAGTCTTAATTGACAACCTTGAAGTGACAACGGATAAAAGGTTTTCCTTTAAGGAAGATCCCGTCATAGACTCTGTCGATCCTCACTGCAGTTTCCGAAGGTGGGTCTCTCGCTTAATACCCTTACTGCAGTATCAGTCTGAAACTTAAGTCAAACGTTGTGATAAAAAAATGAAGTATCTGGTAATAGACGTTATCACAATGTTATTGGTGTGAGTAACATTGCCTCTGGTGCCACGCAGCGGGTCCAAGCTGGTTATAAAGGGTCGCAATCTGGATTCAGGTCACAGAGTTGAGCTTCGGTATAAATCTGGTGTGACTACATTTTCAAAAGTAAGTCAACTCTCAAACTTTTAAAAGGTTTTAATTTTGATTACCATTAATCTTCTTATTGCAAGTAGAAATGTGAAACCAAAACTATTACTTACTGAATTTGATTTTAAACAATGATATGTTATTTCACTCGAGGTCTGCAACAGATTAGGAAACTCCACACACTTGGAGTGCTGGACTCCGGCCTTCTCAGCTGACATGCCGGACGAAAAATCTAACAATGGAACGATTTCTATTGAGATAGATGGAAACGATCTCTATGAGAGACAGTTTATCTACCATGCAGACGCCGAAGTCCTGCCATTTGAAAATGAAGGCAACATTTTACATCTAAAACATGGAGGCAATGAAGTTTCACTGCATGTAAGACGGTTTGAGCTATTTTATCAGAATTTTTGTTGTTTTTTGCCCACCCTAAATACAGTTCGTTACGTACTATTAACCAAACGTATCTTTAAATATTGTAATATTTCTTTAATTTCTAACAGCACAACAAGCTACAATCAGTGGAGAAATGCATGAAAATAGCAATGAGCATCGGCAATGAGCTCTGCAGCCATAAAATTCTACAAAATGAAATAACCTGCAGGATTCCTAAAGACCTGAATGTCCCCAGTGAGGGATTGCCAGTTACGGTAGGAAAATCCTTTAAACCCTCATTCTAAACCAAAAATCCGATACCAAATAAAAAGTGAAAACCAAATCACATTTTGATTTGCCGCTGCAGGTGTCTGTGAATGGAGAAGATCATCATGTGGGCAGAGTTGTCTATGACATAACCAACAACGACCCCGTGATTGCAGGCATTGTGCTTGGCATTATTGCGGCACTGGTCGTTGGTGCGGGCCTTGCATTGTTTGTGATGAGGCATCTGAGAAAAAAAGAGAGAGGTGAGGGCATAAACAAAACTTATGAGTTAGCTTGGAAATATTATGCAAAAGTGGAAACCTATAGCAGACTTTTAGATGTGGTCATATGTCATGATTGATGAGTGTACATTCCAAAAAAATAAATAAAAAATACCACTATTTCTTGTGTTTAGAATTTGCAGAAAAACATGCCTATTTATTCTCCACTTTATTATCAACTGGAACAAGTGCACTCTAAGTCTGTTGCTTTTATCTTTTACTCGCCGATTATGTTTCATCAAAGGTTTCTTTGCAGTCAACATAGAACATCGTTTATCGACAATTTCCCGAAATCGGATCAGCCTGGCTGACACGTCTCCGACAACAGACTACAGACATGGTGAGGCACATGAATAAGGAAAACCTTGAAAACAAAGAAGATCAAAGTGAGCCTTATTAAGTACTATTTAGATTGGGTAAATTAGTTACATTTGTAAGAAATATAAAACACTTGTATATGTTTATGAAGTGAGTACAAATAAAAGTGCATCCTGGAAAGGCCAAGGATAAAAATGCAACTCGACTAAAAAAAAAAAAAATGTTTAGAAGATCTTGGGACCTTCTTTTTTTAATTTAGTGTCATCTTTTTGTGTACTTTCAGAAAAGAAAGTACACAAAAAGATATGAAGCGCCGAAAACTCACTATCTCATAAGTGAAAAGTCTGATAATAAACAGTAAAGAAACAGAAAATATGAATATCACATTGCTGACAGCTAGCGTGTAGTGAAGCATCAGTCAAGCAACAAATGTTTGAAATTGGCCAATGCTCCTTTGATTAAATCAAACGGGCGATTGGCCAGTCAAACTGCAAAAACGTCTGCAAAAGAGCAACAATCCGAACCCGTTCAGTAAATGAATGAAAACTGAAACCCCTCCCACTATTTCCAGTATGTTACCACATCACCAGAGAGCATATTCTTTAATGCAACAAGTTTAACATTGTATGTTGCATAGAATGGAGACAATATTTTATTCGTTGTTGGATTCAAATCTGCTACCTGAATCCAGGAATCATCTAGCCATCCATCCATTTTCTGCATAACCCCGGACTGGTTATCCAGGATTCATTTCATGGCCAATACCAATTTCAGTATTTTCTTAAGTCTGACCAACAGATTAGGATTTCACCAGATTTTGTTTCTTACTACTAAGACCTGTAAGTTGTACCATGTGCACCATGATTATCCTTGAACAAATTCAAATAATGCAAATACACCCACGCAGATGTTCACATCTAAAATGTTCATCTAAATGTTTTATTTTACCTTTGTTTTAACTTCTAGGTCCCCTGTTGAGTCAGACGTCAGGCTCAGGAGCAATGGCCTTCCAAGGTTTAATGTACGCCTCCAGCTACGATCATCTGGCGGTCCCTTTAATACCAAGGGACAGCATCTCTATGGTCAACTCAAACCCTCAACTGATTGAAGAAGTTAAAGATGTGCTGATTCCTTGCGAGATGCTCAGAATTGAGGAGGGACAAGTTATTGGAAAAGGTAATTCTCTTTTCTTGCTTCCGCACCATTTCCACATTTCCCTTTGTAGTTTTCTTAATCCGCTGTTTATTTTAACACAGGACACTTTGGGATCGTTTATCATGGATACCTAATAGATAGCAATAAGCAAGAGACTCATTGTGCTGTTAAGTCATTAAACAGTAAGTGCCTTTGTTTCTACAGTAAATTATCATCACGGGAGTTTTCATTATGCACCGTTGCTCGGAAATGTTCTGGAGATTATGTTGAGGGGAAGAGTAAGACTATATAAAATACTTTTTTGCACCCCCTTCCCCCCTAAATAAAATGCCTGGAGAAACATTACAGATATAACAGCAAGTGTTTATAGTATATATGTTACATGTGTTTTCAGTGTTCATGTGTGCATGTGACTCATTTGTGACTTATTGCTGATAAGGGTTTAACTTAAATCAACAGGAATCACCGAGTTGGGTGAAGTGGACCAGTTCCTCAAAGAGGGAATCATCATGAAGGAGTTCCACCACCCCAACATACTGTCTCTGCTGGGCATCATGCTGCCCAAGGAAGGACTTCCTCTGGTGGTTCTGCCATACATGAAACATGGAGATTTGCGTCATTTCATCCGATCTGAGCAACGGGTAAGTTCACCGGTGACCCACTATGACGCAGAGTGACCTCGCCTTGGCTTTCTAGATTTTAGAGCTCACTGTTTGAACCAGCTTTTTCATTGATTGCAAATGATTTTTCGTTCACAGAACCCAACGGTGAAAGATCTGATTGGGTTCGGACTTCAGGTCGCCAGGGGAATGGAGTACTTAGCACAAAAAAAGTTTGTTCACAGAGACCTGGCTGCAAGGAACTGCATGTGAGTGTGAATCAAAGCCTGATTGATGTACAGGCCTGTTACACATTAGTGCCACGTTTACTGACTTTAATGTGTTTGGAGAATACATTAGCGAGACACGAGGGAGAGAAAGGTCAAATATATTCAATGCAGAATCCCAAGTTATTAAAAACAAATTATTCAGTATTTGTATTTCAAATTAATTACGGAATTATCTGGGGACAC
This sequence comes from Fundulus heteroclitus, assembly GCF_011125445.2. Lineage (NCBI taxonomy): Eukaryota > Metazoa > Chordata > Actinopteri > Cyprinodontiformes > Fundulidae > Fundulus > Fundulus heteroclitus. The sequence goes on along the minus strand of NC_046380.1, from coordinate 19,256,674 downwards.
TTTGCTGAATTTTCTTTGTTTTCTTTTGAAATTGTGCACTGATGGGTATTTAAACTAGTGTTAAAACAAATACTTCTTGAAAAATAAGACATGGTTGTCCCACTCTCTCCTCTGCAGGCTGGATGAAAATTTCACAGTAAAAGTAGCCGACTTCGGCATGGCGAGGGATGTGTATGACAAGGAGTACTACAGCATTCAGAATCACAAAAAGGCAAAGCTGCCGGTGAAGTGGATGGCAATCGAAAGCCTGCAGACACAGAAGTTCACAACAAAGTCAGATGTGGTGAGTGCGGCTGATATTCAGAAAGTTCGACAGTCTAAAGTAAGTATGCGTCTACAGCATGTCCTACGTGTGTTACCAGTGGTCGTACGGCATCTTAATGTGGGAGCTGATAACCAGAGGAGCCAGCCCATATCCAGATGTGGACCCCTATGACATCACACACTACTTGTTGAAGGGACGAAGACTTCCACAGCCACAGTATTGCCCGGATACTCTGTAAGCATCACACTAGCTTCCAATATTTATCCAATAAAATAAACATGTGATTCATTGAGAATATTTTGTACAGGTATTATTGGTATTAACTGGAAGAAATAAGATAATTTCTGAACAGAAAAAGTCAAATGTGTTGCGTATTTGTGTTCAGCCTCCTTCACTGTGATACCAGTGCAACCAGTTGCTTTCAATAGTCACCTAATTAGTATCCACCTTTACGTAATTCATTGTCAGTAGAAATAAATGGCAGTCTACAAACACTGAAAAGAAGGCCAAAGGAGGTCTCAGTGAGGAACGCCGTCAAGAGCTCCATCATACCTCCGGAGGAGTTGCTAAGATTTTAAGATCATCGCTAAAGAAAGTTAACCAGAACAGCTGTCCACTTTATATTAACATTTTGTTTTGAGTTAACACTTAAATATGTTTTTTTGGGTTGAAAACAGACAATTATGTAATGTTTACTAGAAAACAATCAATTTAACCCAACAACGTGTTTCAACGGGAGATGAAACGTTAACATGACGTCGACAACAGCACCTGGTTCATCTTTTTAAGTGCAGGTGAAAGAATCTCTTCATCACAGGAGATACATTAAATGAAAACTTCCCAAGTCTGGCTTTTATTAAAGGGTAGACAGATGAAACCCATTGTTAAAAGAAAGTCAAAAGAGAGTCAGGCGAAACATGATGGCTGTAGTATCATGATGTGGGGATGCTTTTCTCCAGCAGGGACATGGCTATCATATTTGTTATGAAGATCCAGAACTAAATCCTAATAGAGAATCTATGGCACGGCTTTAAAACTCCTGCTACATCCAACCTGACTGATCCTGAGCTCCTTTATGAAGAGGGGCAAAAGCTTTAAGTATCTAGTTGTGCCGAGCTGGTAATGACATACCCATAAAAGGTGCATCTTTAACTAAAGAGAAATTAGATTAGATTAGATTCAACTTTATTGTCATTACACTGGTACAGGTACAAGGCAACAAAATGCTGTTTAGGTCTAACCAGAAGTGCAATAGCAGCAAGTGCAGGATAAACAATGGTTCCATATGTACAGGACATGGGTTTTTACTGAATAAATATAGAGATGTATACTATTATAGACAGAATTTTACTGATCGATTTGTCCTATGAGTATAATATATAGATAACTAGTATTGTGAACTAAATTTACAAATGTGATACTATAAAAGACTAGTTAGTGTTCAAAAATAGAACTCTACTAGGTACCTTTCAGATCTTTTGTAAAATGTTATAAAAAACATACTTTCTTTCCATTTTACAAGTATATTACAATTATGTGCTATTATGTCACATAAAATGCCAATAAGGTATTGAAGTTTGAATTGAAGTTGCTGCTTGTCGTAATACAAACAGTGACAGCCACTGAATCCGTTTGTCACTTCACGGCTGTTCACTCTTTCCCAGCCTGTCTCCACGTTTACCTTCTCATGAAATCTTTTTCTAAAATCCACCACAGTTACTCCATCATGCTGGCTTGCTGGGACCCAGAACCTGACTGCAGACCCAGTTTCCACAGCTTGGTTGCAGAAGTGGACCAGATCCTGTCCTGCCTGGAAGGAGAACACTACATCAACCTGAAGGTTACTTACATCAACTTGGATGAACCAAGGCCGTACCCCCCACTAAGTTGTTCTGGTGATGAGGCCGAGGCCTCAGACTTGGACTCGGATGACCCCTCAGACAGCTGAGGTTGCAGCGATGCAAGACTCCCTGAAATCCCATGGAAGGATGAGAGACTCCAGATCGCAGAGAGGAACTTCTTTTTTGTACGGAAAACAGTTGTTTTAATAAACTGTTGGTTATTTTCAGACCTTTCACTACTGATATTTGAAAGAGTATGTTGTAACAGGAGATCATGACACGGCCAGTTTCTCATCATTCCGATGAAGCAGGATAGGGAGAGAAAAAAAACTGAAACAATTTTTTTTCAGCACTGGTACCAATGAGACAAAATGAATGTAAGAACGTCTTTACTTAATTATATGTTTCTCAGAACATTATTGTTATTGATAACTGATTAATGCCCACAGGTCAGCAGGATTCTTTTTTTTTATGGCCCCAAGTGTTCTTATATTACATGGATATATTGTGAAATATACTTTGCAGCTTCAAAGCATGGATCGGATTAATGTATGCAGAAGCAATACAATAAAGCCGCAGGTGCCGGACCACAGAGAGCTCATCTTGCTTTTCAGGAACTCATCTCATACCCATATTTATCACTAGAGGGCAACCGAGGCCTCAATCTATGGAGACCTGTTCTGCAGCAAGGCTTTGGCAGTGCGGTAAAACATCTCCAAACAGAGCTGCTGCACAAACAGTACAGCAGGATTTATCTGGACTTGAACAGACAATATAATCAAATTCAGTCCTTCAGTTAAATCAAAATGACACAGCAGGCGGTGCGACACATTGTATTCCGATTATTTGATTAGTGAATGTAAAACTGCATGTACACAATCTTTAGTAAAATAAGGAAATTACACATTAAAAGCACTGATTTTCTTTACTGACTTCACAGCACGGTCATCCCAAAGCAACCAAAAGCAGAAAAGCTTTCAATAACGGACAGGGGCTTATTTCTAATCTCACTACCTGACAGTTGTTTTTTTTTTTTCCATGATGACTTTATTTCATTTTTTTTCCACTAAACTGCACTGACTATGTTTTTAAATAAATGCTTGACTGTAAATATTTCTTTAGTGTCCCTGCTTTAAAGTTACTATACATAATAAAAAATATATACGGTAAATTGACGTGTTACAGAAAACAACACTGTTCCAATAACTCTATTTTGGGTTGAAAACTCACTGCAAAAAACAGAGGTATTACTGGATCATCAAAACTAAAAGTGAAAATAATCTTGACGGCAAAGGCAAAAACCCGAGGCAGAAAAAGCTTTTATTCTCTGCCAGGTAGATGAGAGAAAAACACACACACACACACACACACACACACACACACTGTTAGAGGTCTGAAACGTGTCAACCCAACCAGAGCAAAAAAGTACCTGCCTGTAACTGATCTTTGTATCCTGCTTTTAAAATATGCTTCATGAATATTTTATAGATGCAGAAAAAAAATAATGAAGAGCTTTTGGTTTTGGACATGTTGATGTAATGAAAACAGTCTGGCTGTACTTTGGTTGGTTTTCTGGTAGTAAAAGTCAGTCGATCTTAAAATTACAGCAATGACACACTACCAGAATAAACCAGAATAAATCCATGATGGTGGCTTTATTTATTCATCTGTAATGGACGTTTTTATTTCCCCCCCCCCCCCCCCCACCAGATTGTCCTTTTGCCACAATACTACTTTTCACTTTATGTATTTACTCTTAAAAATATTTTTGATTTAAGAAATAAAATGTTCTGCCCACACAGAATTAATTTTAATCCATTTTAAACAGATATATTATGTAATGATTAATGCTAGTGAACCCGATATTCAGCTGGACACAGAGTTACGTTTTTAAAAAGTTTATTGAAATGATGAGTAGTGGATGATGAGGCAGGCAAGCAGGACCAGACTTGACCAGATGCAGGTAGAACCAGACTGGAACAGATGATTTAATGGCTGATGGGGCAGGTATGAGCAGGGGACCAGAAGATGCAGGTAGGGATAGACCAGGCTGATGTGGACCGGGGAACCACCAGAACGGGCAGAGCGAGCGGTTGGGACTCACAGGGAAACAGGCAGAACTGCAGCATCCAGACACAGGGAACTTTCTTTAGAGAAGCGAACAGAAGAGTCCAGCTGGCTGAGCACACAGGAACCGGTAGAGTGAAAGCACATCACACGAGACAAGCCAAGACGAGAAAAGACGTCCTGGCAGTGAGTGGACGACTGAGGCAGGTATATGTAGACAGGTTAACAGGTGAGCTGAGTTGACTGCAATGAGTAGCAACAGGTGGAGCTGATGTAGAGCAGAGTGGTGGCTGGAGGGAGACTGAGCTGGTTGAATGATGGCTTTAGAGGTGAAAGCAGATTCAGAAAAGTCCAAAGCAAAACAAACAAAAACCTAAATCATGACAATATTATACCTCTGGACATCCTTCCTATGCTGTGATTTCTATACATATAGCATTTTAAATGAATAGCAACATTTTATGGACATCTTTGTGTTATCCCAATTCATTTAGGCTGGACGGATTCAGCAAAACATACAGTAAGAATTGCCATCACATATGCAAACAGACCAAACACAGATACATTTGCTTACACTCCAGGTGTACGGAAAGCCTTAAGACAAATTATTATTATAATTGCAGTAGCATAGTCTTACAGGGAGGAACTGAGTAAAATAAAACCTTTTATTTGAATACTTAGAGTGAAAAGAACCCTACCGTATGTCCTAAAACAATCACTCTTTGCAAAATCATTGAGTCCTTTTAATATAAATGTAACACAAACATTTTTCTTAATTTATCTTTTTTGTACTTTAAGTCATTGACTATAAAGTGTCTTGAATATTTATCTCGCTAACATATAGGTGATTGGGATAATAAGGAAGGTTAAAAAATTCTTCTGTTAGAGAACTGCAGCAGTGGGAGGCCTCATGAGGTCCTCTTATGAATGAGTAGGTACAAACAATATTTCAGCAGGTCTTGAGGGATGCCAGAAAAAAAGCCTTCTTTGTACTACCATCACAAACATAAACATGCTGTGTACTAAATCCTTCTGGGACTTCACCAAAACCATTTGCACTGGTCAGATGAAACATAAGATTGAGCAAACCCTCCACTTGTTTGGGTTTGGTGTCAAACAAAGGGTGACAAAGTGAAACAGAGCCTTATTTCCACTGTCAAATACGGTAGAGGTTATGTGATGCTGTGGGCCTGTTCTTCTAAAGGCTCTGGGAATCTTGTAAGAGGGCATAGCGTCATTAATTCAATTATATTTTTAGTAAAGATCTGAAGGTCTCTAGAAAAACAAAAAGAACTACAAATTGGTACTCTCTGGGTCTTTCTGCAAGATACAAATTCAAGACATGTGGCTAAATCAATGCAGAAAGGGCTCACAAGACATTAATTGAACTTCTTCAATGACAATATAGACAGTCGTAAAACCCACAACAAAAACAACAGTTACATTCTCAACTATTATATCTAATGGTATGGATTACTTTATGAACCGGTCATTTGCATCATGGCGAGGTATTTCTGATCCCTGTTAATATAGCAAGAATTATACAATGATATTAGTAGTCCAACATTATACTTACTTTACACAAAGTAATCCTGCTTAGTTTTAGACTCTTGGAATTTGTTGCCTCTGGTCTTGAAATCTGCATAATATTTAATAATTAATACTTTTAATACATATTAAGTGTGGGTTGAAATCATCTGCTGTTTTCCACAAACATTCGCTTTTTCCAGATCAAATATTGTGCAACCTACGACGATATCTCAGTTCAGCACTTGTAATGATGTTTTAAGTGTGATATTGATTCAATACTCGTAATATGATGTAAAGTTGGCACAATAAAGCAAACATTACTTGAGTTACATTTACTGAGAAAGTTCCCACATTCACAGGAATTAGATTATTTTTTTTAATTTACTATTGAATTCATGAATGATTTAGAAGGACATCTTTCGTAGTGATTTTCTTTTGTTCAAAAGCAACTCTTATTATTATAAAATTAAAGCTCTCTCCGTGCTTATTGGCCATGCTCAAGGCCGGATTGTTGCCAGGTAACATTTGTGGGACTTTCTTGCACACCAGGATTATTTGCTGGTCAGTGACACAGTTCAGTCGTTCACAGCTGGCAATGCAATCCTGTTTTATCTCTGCTGTTGTTGCATAACAAGCCGGAGACCTTCCCATTCATGTGCACAGCTTCCAGAATTGTTGTAGTCCCACTCAGACATGATATTGATCTTGGATGGTGCTTCTAAGTACTTAATGATGTTTCAGAGGATCTACTATCAAAGACAGCCTTGAGGTACATGAAGGCAATACATATATGTGGGTTATTCTGAAACTATGGGGACCGTGGTGGATTAGTTGGGCATAAAGCTCAATTTTTAGAGGCTTCTAACAACCAGTAGAGCATGTTTGGTGGTTGAGGAGCACTCTAGTTAGGAGTTTAGTGGGTATAAAGAGCAGAATGATGCCACTATGGTGGCAGCAGGCAAACTTGTCTCCTTTCTGCTAGCAAATAATTTTGATGATGCCATGAGTCCAGTCTCCTGGAAGGTGTTCTGTCATTCTCACATGGTCCATGATGCAAGTGAGGCACTGATCCATGAAGTTGCTAATTTTCACACATTGACAGTACAGGTTCACAGGACCTTAAACTCACAATCCTCTTTAAGGTCGTATGTTCCTATAAGCTGAAGATTGTTACCATCTGTAGCTAACTCCTGGTAGAGTCGGACATTTGGGTGAGGATCCAGACTAACGTGAACTTGGGGCCTGGTCGGTATGCCACCAAGATGATAGACTCATTATGTGGCATCATCTCTGTTGACCCTCATCTTGCTGCAGTTCCAATTAGAAAGAAACAGCCCAAATACTGTAGATCTTGGCATGGCCATGACTGATGGGTTGGGTTAATCTTTGGCAGAATTACCACCTCCGTCAGAGATGGAGCATCACATCTAATTTCTCCAAACCTCATACACACCACCTTTACTGACGACATCACCATAGAAAGAAGAGTAATTGCAAAGTTACGTGCAAATCCTCTGTCAGTGTAATGACCTCTACATCACCAGCACTTTTTTTTTGGAAACTCTTTCACTGCTGGAGATGGTACAGCTTGGACGAGAGAAGTCTGAAGGTGATTGGCCACATCATTATGTGCCGTCACTGGAAGTCCTCCATTACCGACTGCTGAGTCTTCACAAAGCACAGCTCTGCAGCACAGCAATCACATTTTTCTTAAACGAAATTGGCAAGAAAAAAGTTCTCCCTGAGGATCAGAATCCAGATCTTAAACACAGTTTCTCAGCCCATCACTTGTTCCGATGTTTTAGGTGTGACTTTGTTTCATTTCTTCTAACATGATGTAAAGGTAGTACAACAAGGCAGACTTTACATGGTTTAACATATACATTTCCAGAGAAATTAACCACATCCACAAGGATTATTAGTTGTTGTTTTTTTTTTTGTTTTTTTTACAAATGTTAGCGTGATACAATGAATACATGAATGATTTAGAGGTAAATCTTCCAAAGTGTTTTTGTTTTGTTTTTCAAAAGCAACTATTAATTATATCACAATTACAGCACCCTCCATGCTCACTGGCACCCCTCATAAAGATGGACGAAAACTCACAATGAATCCTTTAATGTAGAATCATAATCCAACAATTAAATACATTGCATTTCTCCAACAGTGAATTTATGAGCTTTTTTTGTCCATCCTCGCTGTGCATGGTGACAAGAAAAACTGGATCCTCACCCAGCTTTTCATGGTTAAAGTTAAAAAAAAAACCTCTGACTGTAGATATGGACAAGATAAAATAAGTATGTATACACTATTAGCAATATAATTCCAAACCTGTCTTAATAGAATGGCATTTTCTTTTTTCTTTCCCATTCTGAAGAAGCGTCCCTCTGTGTTCCGTCCTATTTATACCCCATGGAAAAAAATACGTAATAGATTATTGATTAAAAATTCTTTATTTTACTTTTCTTTATTTTACTATTAATATCAATAGAGTGCTGCTGGGACAATGTTAAAGCTATAGTAATCCTGTTCAGAAACACTTTTTGTTATACTGCGTAAAAAATCGTTCTTCCATCCTGAAAGTAGATAATAAATAATGTATTCAGACAAAGGAGGTTTAAAAAAATCAATCTCTGTGGGAGCTGCAGGCCTGTAAAAACTAACCAATCACTGCTCTTTGCACCAAAGAGCAGTGATTGGTTAGAGTTCTGTTCCTGCTCTCATTCCCATCTGTATCACCTTATCTATTGGTTGTCCCACATGCCAGTCATTCTGACGCGATCACATAACAGCAGTGTGCGTGCATGTTCCTTGTTAGTTTCCACATTCTGGCTGCGCAGGCGCACTTCTAGTGTTTATGCATCCTGTTAGCTTAGCGGTTAGGCTAGCAGTTAGCTTCGGTGTTAGCCGTTCTTTGTAGCTCCGCTGCTCTCACTGTACACTTTGAAGCAAACCACATGAAAAAGGCCTCAGTAGAAAGAAATTAGAACAGAGTGGATTTAGGAGATTTTTTTTTTTCACGCGGTCCCCCAGAAGAGCGGAAGAGCAATGTAAGACAGTCTTGCGCATGTGCAGTTATTCTAAAAACGACTTGGGGAACTTCCGGAAAAATTGCAGACCCTGGCTTTAATGATAATATATAAAAAATTGATAGCAATGCTAAGTCCTTACATGTCAGTTTCCATCCATCCATCCATTTTCCAAACCGCTTTATCCCTCATGGGGTCACGGGGGTTGCTGGTGCCTATCTCCAGCGTTCACTGGGCGAGAGGCGGGGTACACCCTGGACAGGTCGCCAGTCTGTCACAGGGCAACACAGAGAGACAATTAGGACAAACAACCATTCATGTCAGTTTCCTGTTTATTTAATTTAAACACATGTGCTTAATGATCTGTTTTAACATGATATTATTATATAAAAAAATAATGTGAGTGAAATAGACTTACATCTTTGAAATTGTGGTGTAAATACAGCAAACTGAGCTGTACACATGTGCAGGGCTGCAGCAAGACTCTCTGGTGACTGATACCTTGCATGTGGATTTAGTATTCTGGGAAGCACAAGGTTTTCTTGGTAAGTTCTTCAAGTTGAAGTTATGCACCTAAAAGTGGGATTAAGAAATCTTCTGACTGTTTTGCAATGTTTAAAGTTCTAACTTGTCTCATAAAGTCTGAATGCCAGTATCAGTCTTTGCTATGATGCTTGATTCACTGCCTGAATCACAGTCTAACTAGAGTTTCATTCTTACTATGCACTTCAAAACCAGACCTTATTCTAACGCAGTGGCTCAGTGAAGGAAAAAAGCTGCAATGAGCAGAAGGCATTCCCTTAAAGTGTTTGGTCAAAAATTCCTTTTGTTGTCTATAGCTGTATATATATTTATATATATGTATATTCATAAATATTTTACACCTTCCTTCACACTGTCCTGGTTTTGGTATAGAGTTGAGCTGAAATCTGTGAAATATCATGCCGCAGCTGTTGTGTGATCCATGGATGAGCCAAAGTAACTGTGGCTATAGCTATTTCCCATCAGGACTTATGCAGATTTGTCCTTCTAAGACTGAAACAGTGAACACAACAAATGTGTTATGTGGACAGTTATGCAGCGCTGCAGTTTTATTACCAAACCAACTACATTTCTTATGACTATAACAATATAATAGATTAAGTAAACATTGTATCAGGTGATTCACATTGAAGCAGTAAATGTGAAAATCCCTACAGGAGTGCATAAACAAAAATAACTTGATTCACTGTTCCTAACCCAGTCCTTGTAGGTTGAATTGCTGTTGCTGATGAATTATCTGAAGCTTTTCATTACTAATCAAGGTCTCTCTGTTTTCAGTGTGTTGGTCAGAATGAATTCTCAGAACAAAATGATGAAAAAGACATTACAATCTACCGAGAACTATCATCTTTCATCAGTACCAAACAAACTCTTGCAACAATTGGCTGTCATGTTTTGCACGTTGATTTTTGTTTCAAATGTATAGAATTTGTTTTTTAGATTTCTCAATGAACACATACAAGATATGCCATATACAGTAAGATTATGTAACCGATGTTAATCTCTAACCTTTTGACATATCTTTTCATTGGGTGAATTTCTTTATAAAAGATATATAGTGGATCTGTAGCCTGACACTTCTTTTCTCCGAGCTAAATCTGCGTGCTTTTGTACCATCAGTAGCTGCCTGAATAGGGAGACAGTCTTCCTCCCTCTCTCTTGCTCTTCTCTATTGTCGCATTGCATTCTGAAAGAGGATGAGGACTTGGGAGGTCACAGATGGAGTGAAGTGTTATGTTTGTTCCTGTCTCTGCTTTGCGAGTGAATGTCTCTGCAGATGAGAATATATTGAAAGGCTAGCACAAATTTGCACAGCAATGAAAATGCTTTAGAAACACAAGGTCAGCCACATGGCTGACTGCACCTTCTTCTTTTTCTATGGCTCTGGTTTTTCCATCATCCATCTTCTGAGCGCAGGTATATTTTCTTGGCCCATGAAGTGAGAATTTGAGGCATAACTGATACCAGAAACTGAATTTGTAATGAGGTTATCCACATAAATATAATATATAAGCCTACAGTGCAAATCTCTCCGCATATGGCTCACAAGCTTGCTTTGACATGTGTTATCAGTTTGTCATGAAGAGGAGAAAGGCAATGATAACTACTCTATTAATGGTGAAACCCATTTAGATATCAGAAAGCTTAAGTGTAATGAGGATTGTATTTGGTTTGTAAGTGCATTACCGATCACTTCAGGGTGATTAATTAAATATGCTCAGGTGAGTTGAGATGGAAGGAGAGGGTATCCAGGATTTAACTTAGAAATTGTCTTTACTTGTGCAAGAACATTAACATGCATAGATTGCACTGGAACTGTAATCTCGATTACAATGCAAATTGTAGTTGATAATAAAGATTGATTGATTGATTGATTGATTGATTGATTGATTGATTGATTGATCGTGTGGTTTTCTACAAGTGAATAAAACAAATTCATCTATGAGAACCTCTCTTACTATAAAGTAACTTAAATGTCTACAAGGGAATAAACATGACTAAACCCAATAATTAGCCATAGAAATATGCAGTCTAGATATTCATAAATGAACCATCACATATGCCAGTAATTCACTCAGCATAAAGTATACATCATACAAACATTGTATTACGAACACTGTTAATCAGAATGAAGAAATGAAGTCCATATCGTGCCGATATCTCTCTGAACACAGTCATATTCTGTATTGGTGGTTTCAGAGCAACACTTAAAATAAGAACTACAAAAACATTCCGAACTACAGGCATACCGAGCTAGAGGGCTTGGTATGCCAAAATAAGTCATTTTACATACATTAAGTGCTTCTCATACATAAAAAAATGCATATTTTAACATAAACTGTCTACTATAGTCATGAACTTACCTAAACTTAATTCGATTCAGTTGTCTATCCAATTCTATGAAGGCTTTCCCAGGCATATTCTCAATGGTGAATATTCATCTGTGGCAGAGGTCCGGTGTCAGGTATTCCTTGTTCTCCAATTTGATCCTAAAATGGTGTTGATTGTTTTTTTTTTATGTCCAGCCATTTGGTGCAGTGTTTGTCACTTAGTCTCTTTTTGTCTGCAGCCTTTGGATCAAGTGGGAGGATGACGTGTGTAGGGTCTTGAGGAGGGAGTCTACGGACTTCAAGTTGGGATGCAGGAGCTTGGTGAATCCAGACCTGCAACTAAGTGTCAGTGATACAATAATACCATATTTTGTTCTCGATGATCCTCAAATCCCTGCTGTCAGACCTATCTATTCCTTTGGCCAATGTTTTGTTTAGCTTTATACCGGAGAGCAGCATCATATATGTCTTGAGGGAAACAGAATAGTAGCAGCAGGGGGGGCTTCCAGAAAGATCACATGGCTGCAGTAGCAGGGCTGCATCTGTGGTCAATCTTTTGCTTCAGTTTGCCATTGTTAGCGATGGTGGAATATAGATGTATAAAGGTGCTATTAAATCCCTTAACTTTCTTACTAGTGTTATCATTTGACCTAATTTAATGCAGTCAAATTAAACAGGGGATTGCCGTGTCAAGAAATCTCTTTCCCTGTAACTTTTTGCACTGACAAAGTTTTTTTTCCCTCCTTCTGTCTGTTAAAGTCACACTTAACATTTGCCGACAGTGTTTCTGTTACTTTCACACTAAGTCCCAGCTCTGGCAGCAGCTTAGCAGGATATGTGTCCATCTTATTCATTGTTTAGAAAGCTAACCCTGTTTATATCTGCTCAAGCCACGTTTATGATAAGAATGAGTTTGAAATGTCAACATCAAACGCAGGTTTATTGTAAGAAAGAAGTATAGTGTTTGCCATATGTAAATTGTGTGGAAGCTATTTTTTTGTCCTCTGGGTTCTCTTGCGTTCAGCCACGTTCTGTTTAATGTTTTTCAGTTTCTCCGTGTTGATTCTGATCGGCTGTTCTTTGACGTGTTACTTTAAAGCATTTATGGAGCTTAGTCATTTACTCTAGTCATTCAGTAATCAGACTTTGTTCTCGTTATTTTATAATCATTGACCTCACTTTTATTTTATTTCACAACCAGTCACCAATGTCTATTAGGTCAAATACACAATTTGAAAGTCATATCACTATAAATATAGCCAAAGACTTTACACATTCTAAAAAAAGTAGAAGAGTAGAAACTGCTACTGTTAAAAGGGCCAAATCACGTACTATGACTTTACGAATCTCTACGGCCGTAGCTTACTATGGCTGCTTACAAAGAATTTCGGATGAAATTCTTGTGCCCTGTTGCATTATTATATTTTATTTCTTCATTTAAAGTTTTGTTTTTGCTCTATTTGTTAGTAAACTAAGATATTTTGTGTATATTTACCATAACAAGACCATGTGACTGGAAGTACGATGTTCTACATGCGTGTAATGTGTAAACAAGGAGAGACAATGGAGCCCACAGACATATCTATGACGTTATAATGATGTTATAATGAATTACTGAATAAATACGATCAAAAGTATATGTTCATTTTTATCTGTGAAAGATAATGCCAGTAGATCTGGTTTGTACTATGAATAAATTCCCTGCAGCACATGAATTTCATCTTCTCCAAATCGCTCCACTGTAACACTTCCAATATGGTGGCGACGTCGACGTGCAACTCAGCGCTCAATGAGTTGTCTAGGTACGTATGTCTGTGATGGAGCTGAGCAAATCAGTAACGCCCAGCTGAGGAACAAAAAGAAAGATTAAGTAACCCAGTAGATTGAGTTGGTCTTCGACCCTGGCAAACTGTCACTTCACAGAAAATGGATGGATGTTCAGACATGTTTGTGCAACAGCACAAAGCGGCGTCGGACACAGACCGCGTCTCAGCAGAGAGGAAGACCCGCCCGGTAGGTTAAAAAAAAACATCATTCACTACGGATTTTTTTGGTGTTTGTGTCTTGTTAAAATGTGTGGGGGTGTCGGCGACATTGCAGCGTAAACACAGAAGTACTAGCGCCCGTGAACAGGGGCGTAATGGAGTCACTGTCTGGAGCAGCAGCAGCAGCCCGCTTCTCCGGCCCGTGTAGCGATCGCCACCTCCCCTCCGCCGCTATTTAAGTAGAACAATGACTAGAGCAGAATTAGGTTGTATTTACCGGAGATGAAGTGTAGACTGCAAATTCTATCGTAGTATGATGGCTCCCCCAGTCCATTAGGGGTGTATGCCTGCGCTCTTTTCATTGAAAATATCCATTTCTTTCTTCGCCCTTCCTCCTTCGGTAAACGGCAGAAACGTACATCCAACGATTTGGAAGGCCTCTCTGTGCAACCGTGAGCACAACAAGTCGTAGGCATTGTTTAGATTCCAAAAATAAACGAAGTAAAAGTACGCTCTAAATCACCCATTTTGTAATGATAGTAGACGGGAACAGTTCTGCTTTTGCCTACCCGCGGGACCCGGATGTAGCGCTGACGTCACGCGTGAACTACCCTATAGTGAATGGCAGGGCAACAACACATGGAGTTCTCGCCGTAAAGCAGGACCGACTTTTGCGGTCTTGCACGAGACTTCTGAGCCTGAGGGTGCGGGCCGAGGGCTCTTGCAATTGCAAGTACGGTATTTCCCCCACAGACCACCAGGGCGGCCGAGAAAACCTTTGTTCGACCTGAAATGACTCATTTAATCATCCAAAACGGTATGGAACACATTAATTAACTGAAAAATGTTGCATATCTGGTGATGCTAAATGGATGGACCAATTATGGAAGAGTTTACTGGATGTTAAAACATGGATGAAGCTGAACTTCCTCTGCTTAATGCAAAATAAAACAGAGGTCTTTGTGATTGGTATAATTGACCTGCTGAGAGGATGCAGCTCCTGTTGGCTCCTGGAACTCACTCAGATATCCTTTTATTGGGAATCTTGGGATTCATTTTTGAAATAGCTTCAGATTTTACAGACAGCTCTGTGCAGTAGTTCAGTCTAGTTTTTGCTATCTGAGGCTAATTGGTAAAGTCAATCCTTATCTTCTTCATGATGCCCTTGAAAGGGTTATTGATGTATTTATCTTTTCTACTGCAACTCCTGTCATAGTGGGATTGACCTGTCTCTACTTGGCTGTCTCCAGCCGGTACAAAATTCAGCTGCCAGCTTATTAACAGGGACAAGAGGAAGTGAGCACCTTACCCCCAAATTGCATTGTCTTGACTGGTTGCATGTTTCGTTTAAAATTGTTTTAAAAATTGTACTGTTGGTATTTAACTTTTTAAATCGCTGGTACCTCCTTATCTTTCTGAGCTCCTACTTAGTCATCATCCGTGTAGAGTTCTGTGATTAGAAGGCCAGATGCTTTTAGTTGATCCTTGGACTCAACTTGTGCCTGGTAGAGACAGAGCCTTTTCAGCTGCAGCTCTTAATCTCTGGAACAGTCACCCTCGTTTTGTGAGGTCTGCCAGAGTTCAAAATGAATTTAAATTTCCGTTTAAATCCAATCTTCTTACACTGGCTTCTAACTCCAGAGAGCATCATCTTGCACCGTCTGTTGCCTCTAATTGTTTATTTTATTGTGTTGTGAGTGCTTTCATTGTTATTTTATGATTTTATCTTGTTGTATTTTCATGCATCTGTGCAGCGCTATGTTTGAATTATGATATGTGAGAACCTTCAGGTGCCAGGTGATGAGCTGATTGGTTCAGTGGTGTAGGGGCAGCAATCTTCTCCTTAATGTGGAGGAGACCAAACAGATTCCCTCACTAAGCATTGGCGGTGCTGCTTTGGAGATGGGGAGCAGCGGCAAGTTTCTGGGAGTGTACATTTCTGAGGGCCTCTCATGGACCAACAACACAACATCGCTGGCCAAGAAGGTACCAGAGCCTTCAAGCCTCCCCCTCAAGACTCCTAAACTGCTTCATGCACCAGGCTGTAGGAAACTAAACTCTGTCTGCTATCTTCCCCCTCTGATGTCTGCCCCAGGATTTTAACCCTACTCTTGCTTTAGTCAGATTTATTCAAATTATCTTCTTTTTGTTTTTATTAGTTACAGTTTTAGATAGAGAAACTGTCTTTCGATTTATCTACGTCCTGCTTAAACGGATAAAACTGACTGATAACGCGCTTTATTAAAAAAAAGTCCCTGCAGCTGTCTTGAAAGAACGTTGTGGCATAGTAAATAATGTATTTTTCCAAAAACATCTTCTTCTCCATCTGTGAACTGAAGCTTGTGAGAAGACGTATTTATTCATCTCATTGTAAAACATCATAAACATCTATAGGTGTTTTCAGCATTATTTTTCCTTCTACTTCTGCTTCTTCAAACTATACCAACCTTAAAAAAGCTTTATTTTTCCTTCTACTTCTGCTTCTTCAAACTATACCAACCTAAAAAAAAGCTAAATTCATGTTTTACCTTTTACACATTCCAGAAGAACAATTTTTTTAAAGTTATTATTATGGGGGGGACACCTGATGCAGAAATTAGCCACATTAGCTCACGCAGGCAGAGTCAAGGCAGGTCTGCAGGCGGAGAACGTGGATGAGAGAGATTTTGTGTTATGCTCATGTGTTTGTCTTCCAGAAGCCTGTTGTGGCTTGTGAGCCTGTTGCCATGGGAACCAGCATCAGATACCAATTCTGTGTAGGAAGGCAGAGAAAAAGTGGTGGAAAATTAGCAAACTGTTTTATGCATGTTTTGTCATCTATTCATAATTGTAATGTATGTTGTGTCAGGGGAATGACGAAAAATAAGTAAGATATAAAGAACTAATCCGGTCCAAGTTTAATGAGTCACACTGGGTCATATCTGCAGTTAATGAAAGGATCATTACACTGCATGTGCTTTAAAGTGGATATTTTTGTCATTGGGAATATCTTGGATGTCAACATATTTTACCCGCTGACACACTGAATTATAGATTTTGCTTGCCTTTGTAAATTTACTGGAAATAACAAACAACTGTGGACAATTCTAGTTCAGATGGGGGATTTTGTTTTTATCATGTTGAGCAGTATGAGCTACTCAGCGTCAATTGAAGAGATCGCTTCTTTTTTTGCCAGAATGTGAAGGCTAGCCACCTGTTTCGGATTGCACTTTTAAAGAAATTTTCTTTGAAAAACAAAACAAAAACGTTGTTACATTTGACATTGTGTTCAACCAATATCAGTGTAAATATGACAGATAGATAATCAGGTATTTAAAAAAATAGTATTTGGACAAAGTGACATAAATAATGGAAAATATATCATGCTACTAGCTCGAAATATTCCACCAAAGAGTCACAATATTTTTTCAATAATTCAAAACAGTAATACAGTTTAAGTGCGTCCTCTTCACTTGCAGCTCTGAGGTGAAGGGCCTCATAAGGACAACTAAAAATGAGGGAGCTGACCAAAAAGTAAGTTAGGTCTTTCTTCCAATTGTGTGTTTATTTCATGTGTGTAAATTGGAAGATGGAGGTAATTGACCACAGACTGAGAAATGCACCAAAGACTTCCATACTCTCTTTAAACTTAACAAGGCCTTATGAAACTAAACCATTTTGATAATTTTTGAGATATAAAGCTTTGTAAAGGATTATTGAGTTTGATATGTAGTGTAGATTGTGGGGCAATAAAGGAATTTCTTAAGAATAACACATTTTTCAAATTGATGAGTTTATGCATTAAAAAACTGTCTCAATTGGATTTAAGCCCAGAATTTGACTAGTCGACAATAATATTGTGTATTTTTAAGAGGTGGATTAGCTAGTGTGATTTGGATCATTGTCCAGGTCATGAGTTTCATGTCCCCGTTTACACATTTCTTGGCTGGTTTGGTTGCTTTCCTCTTTTCTAAGTTTCCTTAGTTTAGAAAAAGAGAAAACTTTACATTGTATTTACTCCGATTATATTTGATATAAAAATGTAATACTTTTTATGTCATGTGCGTTGCAACCTTTATGATAAAACACTGTTTCAGCAACCACCCACGTTAGTAAACTCCCAATAGTCTATCCTAAAATCACTTCACAGCTGTTTTAGACGTGAAAGGATTATTCCAATTTAATGACAAACTGTAAAGATGTTTGGAAACTTTATAGGAAGGTTACCACATTGGCACAATCCGCTTTAAAAGTATAAAACATCATAATAATCCTTTTTAACTTAAACGTAGGAAGTAAATTGCAAATTGTACATTTACCAGAAACCTTTAATATGTAAACGTTTAATCCCCGAATGTGTTTCTTTTAGTGCTTCTCTACTTTAATTATGGAGGTTTATATCTCTCTTTCAGTTTGAATCATGGCTTAGTGGATAAAAAAACCTAAACCTCTTTAACTTAAAAGCAAGTTTTATGCTGCTGAGAGAGTGGGGTGGTTTTAATAAAACACTGGGTCAAAAAACGGAAATCCTCTTGATTAGATTAGGAACAAGCCCTGTCATTTTTGATTTGTCAGATTGTTGCAGTTTGGGACTGTCCTTTTCTACAGGATGAAAAAAAAAGCAATTGTTACATGGTAAAATAATGCAGCAATAATGGTTTAGCTCACCATTTTTAATGCAGGTTGAAACTAAAAATAAACTGAGTTCAACCAATTGCAAATGGGAGTGGCCTAGTGGCTACAGCATTGCACTTTTGTCCTGGAGCTTCTGAGCTCTTCTCCTGCAGACTGCTGCTCTGGGTCCCTGAGCAAGACCCTTAGCCCCAGAATGCTCCCTGGGTGCTGTACAGTGGCAGCCCCCTGCTCCCTAAGGGATGGGTTAAATGCAGAGGACAAGTTTAATTGTAATGTAAGTTGCAATGACATCCATCCATCCATCCATTTTCCAAACCGCTGTATCCCTCATGGGGTCGCGGGGGTGCTGGTGCCTATCTCCAGCGTTCACTGGGCGAGAGGCGGGGTACACCCTGGACAGGTCGCCAGTCTGTCACAGGGCAACACAGAGACAAACAGGACAAACAGTTGCAATGACAAATAAAGATAATTAAATATGCTAGATCAAACCTAAATTCCATCCAAATTTTGTTTAACAAAAACTTTGGATGGAATCTAATCCTGTTTAGTCCAGGATTAGATTGGTCTATATTAGACTATTAGTAATAGAACTAAAACATCTAAATCAGCAATGTAACCATATTTGAGTTGAATTTAACACAACACTTTATAGAGTTTTAAATTTTTAATAACTTGGCGTATAAAGATGTTTTTTTAATGACAATAAAATGCTTCATCCCCACCAATATGCCTTTTAGTTTTTACGTGAATCTATGACTTGATAAAATAAATTTAATAATCTTTCGATTCAAACATGTAGTTTAAATATACAAAACCTGCTGGGTTATTTCTCTAGCTGTGTAGTTTTTGTCAAACTTTGAGTCAGGAATTGTGACCCAGTTTGTGGAGTTTGGGAAGATATAGGAAAAAGGAAAGAGGTATTTATTTTACATCTGAACATGTCTAATGAAGAAAAAAATGAAATGATTCATCCAACCCAAATATCACTTGTTTATTAAAGGACCCATAACATTAAAGGAGGTTATGGGTCGTTATTTTCAACCGTCTCTTTAGTAGCCTTAACATTAGGCCTTAGGGACTTAACGCATTTTTTTTTCATTAAAAACCTAAACCAACATGGCGAGTCAAACCCCCAACTATGTTGTGTTACGTCAATCAGGAGCTAATTTGGTCCATATTTGTCCAATGGCTGGATTAGCAAAAAAAAATGTTCAAGCGAGCAGTTCTTAGCGTGTGCTATCCATAAGGATAGATGATGAGTTTTAAGTTAGTTTGAGTTATTTTATTACAGGAGACAAGCTGATATCTACCCCATATGATCTTACTTATTATCAAGGGAAGGATGAA
Organism: Fundulus heteroclitus; assembly: GCF_011125445.2. Lineage (NCBI taxonomy): Eukaryota > Metazoa > Chordata > Actinopteri > Cyprinodontiformes > Fundulidae > Fundulus > Fundulus heteroclitus. Next base: position 19,237,123 of record NC_046380.1, on the reverse strand, counting down.
TGCGGTGTGGATAAAGCGTGAACGAAAATAATTAATGCAACACTGTCGAGATAATTTAAACAATAAGCTTTGTGTTTTTTAAAGATAGTTCTACTTTCTTTCCTTGGGTCTAATCTGCTTGACTATATGCAACAAACTGATGTGTAACATATCTGCAGCCAGCATGGCCTGCAGTAATTAGGAGGAAGAGTCGTATTTGTGAAAGTGGTTAAGAGCTGGTGCAGACCCAAAGGCAGCCCTCATAAACTGTAAATTAGCACAAGAGAACAGAGATAAAACGCCGTTCCACATGAGCAGAGAGACCACTTTAATTACAAGGGTATGAAACCTTTCTCATAACTTTATGCATTCACTGCTGTTGCTTTGTCCCAAAGGCAGGTCCTAATGATGACTTTCACCAGGCTTAGGTTGGTTTCCATTTCTCTCATCACTGTTTTTAATCTTAGTTTGAAGTTTTTTAAGACTGATAATTTGCCACTTTGCTTATTTCTCTGCAGCAAGGTCAATGCAGCAGATTGCTGTGGACTGTTTTCTGTGACACAGAAATCATCAACACACCCCAAGATCCAAGCAAAGTGGCATTTTGGACATCCGGTCTCACCGTGTTGTGGTAGCTATGGTAACCTCGCATAGCACCAAATGTTCTGCTTCAAGTGTGAGGGTATCATCTGTGACACTGCGTCTCCCTTCCTGTAAAAATGTAAAAAAAAAAAAATACCCCAGCTGTCTGCATAAATTTGTCCTTAACTGCTGATTTGCCCAAACAAAATCAACAAAAACAACAAACACAAGCAATCATACTGTTTGTTTGATCTTTTTAGCAAACGTCGTGCACATTTTGCGGGGTTTTCTGTGATTAAAAACCGTTTAAACTCATCAGTTAACAGCGTGTAAGAGGGTCAATGAAAATACGTTTGAATGGTACTTGATTCGATGTAACTCGATGTGTCCATTGCTTGGGGCATTTCATTTATTTACAAAGGCGGATTCTGTCATTTTAGGGCCCAAGAAAAGGAACCAGATTCACCACAGCCTAAACGTGTCCTGTTTTTTTCATCACTGTTGCAACTTTGTTCATCACTGGCCTTTTTGTTTTTGTTTATTACTACAAATAAATGATTCACTACTAGAATTAACTTTCTCTGAATCTCATTGTTGTAGACTATTTCAAAAGGGATGTGGGCTCAGCTACAAATCCGTGGCATTTTTAGCATCAATCAACTATTCTTACCACTGAGTGGATCAGTCAAAAGGATGAATCATTCTGCTATCCCTCAGCATCTAAAGTTGTGGAATAGAAACATTCACATATTTAACTGATTTACAAACACCATCCTTCCTCACTAACATAGATGTTTTTTTCTTAGAATTTTGGGGGTTCTCATAGTTCTTTGTTTATGACGTGGGGATTACTGAGTGAAAGCATTTTTCTCTTTCTTTTTGGCACTTTCCTGACAATGGTGCTTGTCCAATCCAATCCAATTTACTTATAAAGCACTTTAAAAAACAGTAAATGGTTGACCTTAGTGCTGTATGTTAAGAGAACAAGTTAAGATAGCAAATAAAGCCAAAACAGACATAAAATAATGTTGGACAACACAACAACTCACGCACAAGAACAAACAAATAATACTGTGCTGAACAGCAGGGAAAACAGATGAGTCTTCAAAAAAGGACATAAAGGAAGACAGTAAAGGAGCCTGCCTAACACATAGAGGCAACACTTTGCATAATTTAGGTTATGTAATTTTCTCATCTATGTGATCGAGTGAGAAGATGAGCTGCTGCGTTTTGGACAAGCTGAAGGTGAGAGAGGGCAACGTGTCTGACCCCAAAATGTGGTTCGTTTCAATAATCCAAGGAGGATTTTTTTCAAAACCTCGTCTTGAGAATATTGTCTTGATTTTAGCTATTTGTTGCAGCTGGAAAGAGCTTGCTTTTACCACAGAACCAACTTACAATGCTAGATCTAACAGGACTGTTTAATTTCACCCCCAGATTGCTGCCGGTGGATTTACAAATATGTAGTTGAACATCCATGATTCACAGGGCAGGTTTCACAAGGGCCACCTGAGTGGAGTAATGTGACCTCACTCTTTTTTATCATTGTAGCTCAAAAAATTCATGCCCGTCCAAGATTTTATTTAATATAGGCATGTCAACAGGGGATAATCAGATGTTTTTCAAAGGAATGTAGACTCGACAATAATTAACATGAACAATGAAATGAAATTCCAAATTTCCTAAAAATGCAAACCAAGGACAGAAGATAGAGAAGAAAGAAAGGCTCCTAGTAGAACCCTGAGGCACCCAACCACCTTACACACCTTATGATGAACTAATTTAAGCCAAAACAAACAGTTATGTCAGTAAGATAAGACCAAAACTACTCCAAGGCTCCACCTTACCAACGCAATGCTCAAGATGAGAAATTAAAATGCCATGATCCACTGTGTCATACGCAGCCATGAAATCTAAAAGCGTAAGGACAACATAACAGCATCAGTGGCTAAAAATATATCTAAAAATCCTTCAAAGAGCAGATTCCATTCTGTGAAGGTATTTAAAATGATACTGAAACACCCCAGAAATACCATTTCTCTCTAAAAATGTTGATTGTGGAAAACTAACTTTCTCGAATATTTTCAAAAGGAAGGAGAGTTTGGAGATTGGTCTACATTTTGAAGAAAATGGATGGATCAAGACTTGTTTTTTTAAAGGGGCCATTTCATGAAAAATCCACTTTTTCAGCCCATAAATACATTTTGTTGTGTCTTTGGAGTCTCTAGGAGTGCAGAAAATCTAAATTTAGTCTGTCTAGGTACTGCGTAGATGTCTTTATACTCTAAGTAATATTTTTCAAGCCATTCCATTTTCTCTATTCTCTATTATTTTTGGTCTTTCTTTTTGAACAATAACATCACAACATTTGCTGTGACGTTATTACAGCAAATGCTGTGATGTTAAATACAGCATTGTATTATTTAAGAGCCTTTTTAATACAGCTTTGACATTTGTATTTACATTTTGTTTCTTATTATATTTAATGGTAGAAAGTAAAGAGGTAAATAATAAATAACCACAAAGGGTTTACTATCCTTTGACTACTAGAAGAAATCACACAAACCAAAGAAGCAATAAGCAAAATTTCAATATTTTAAATAGAAAGAACTAAAGAAATTATGATATTAAGAACTCAATGTAGGAGCGGACAAGACAATGTCCAGACTCAAATCTGATGTCATTTTACATGACCTTAAACATGCTGTTTTTGCTCAAGGACCCTCCAACATGGCTAAATTAAAATAATGCTTCAAGGAAGAGTGGGTCAAAATTTCTTCTCAGCAATGTCAAGAACTCATCGTCAATTATTGCAAATGCTTGATCGCTGTGGTCATTGCCAAGAGTGGCATAACCAGTTTCGCATTGGTTTGAATACCTTCTATCCCTTGATAAGTCGATATATCTACTGAGGTGATCTAACTCTGACAGATTTTATTCTTGGATTTGTCACATTTATATTTTCCAGTGAAGTTGAAACTAAAGAAATTCATCAGGGGAAAATACTCTTTCACAGCACTGTAAAGTCATAGCTTAATCTATTCGACATAAACCAATCAATAGCTGGCAGATTTTTCCTTTTTATTTAATTTCAAACACAGTAATCAATTTAGTAACTTTAGGTTATGTTTCGCCTATCGTCTTACTTGTGTTAATTTAAACCATTCTCACGTTTTTCTTTGGAAAGTTTTTTTTCTCTTCAGAGATTGCTGTCATAGCTTTCAAGGTCTCCCCTAATGCTGGAGAAGCATGTCTTCACCCCTTCAATGAATTTCCATTGGTCTTGGTTTCTATGGCAGCTTAGTTGAAATACAAGTTGACTCATCTTTTACAAGCATGAGTACAGGACTATATAATTAAATGTTTTGGACAGAAACCGATTTCAGAGCCAGTTCTGCTGTATCTAAAAAGTAATCTGCTGGCAGTGACACTTACTCACTTTTTGTTCTTTAAAGACAGACTGCTTCCCAAAACCAGCGACAATGCACTAATCAACTCATAAAAATATGAATTCCCTGTTTTAAATCCCTTTGACAAAAATTGTCAGAACTACGGAGGTAAAGAAGAAAATGCTGAGACTCTGAAGCAGGGGAGTCATTTGAGTCCATTCACAGTCTTACAAATGTTGGATTAACTCGGCGCAGCCATGGTAACATGAGGATGAGCTGAGCATTGAGTATTTTCTGAGCACAGTGTGCTACTGTCTGCGAGCTTCATGACGCAGATTCCACTCTTGCGTATTCCTCTGCTATTTGACAAACTAAACAAGCTCGTTGTTGATAATTTGAACTAATATAGATCCCATTAGAGAAATGCAAATACTTTTTGCTCATTAGTAGACAGTTAGAAACTGTGTTTAACGTTGAATGGAAGATATCTTGTGTCATCAGCAGTAATTGATTGCGAAGGGGATCTTGTGTATTTTAGAATGCCTAAAAAGCTGCTGTGTATTGCTTTTAAAAAGTTACTCCTTCATCAGGCTGCTCCAATCATTACCAAGGCTTCAGACAATAAAGCAAGCAAATCGAAAAGTGATTCAAATGAATCTATAAATTTAAAAGAAACAAAAAGGAAGGGAAGCCTAGTTAGTCGTCACAGTTTTAGAAAAGAAAGGTTCAGTCATTACAAGCAGATATATATATATATATATATTTTTAAAGCAATAGCATTTTTAAGTAAAAGTATGTGGAACTAACCTTCAAGGTCCCTTTGAAGATAACTCTAAGGTGTATTGGCGAACAACTCATTCAAGCCTTTTCTTCTCTTCAATTTGCCCCAAACACAGCAATATAATCATCCTAAAGAGCCAGTTACTATGGCGACAGCGCGCCAACATCATAGATGTCAGAGTGAATTTGGCTGCCGTACCAAGCACACGGGCATCATAATTACCTGAGCACAAACATGCAGGTGCTGAGTAAAGGCATCTCTTACAAAATGCTGAAGTGACCTACTTGTTGCAGTTTGTGTCAAGCTCCTCTTGTGTTAGGATCAGATTATACTTATTCAAATTGCACCTCTGACCCAATTCAGATACAGACTCTGCTGATCCCAGTCTGTGTTGGAATACAACAAAAATGTTTGTGTGCTACGGCTGCTACTGTGTCAGTGGGAGGTATTTTTTTTATTTTTATTTTATTTTTATTTTTTTGCACTTATTTTCAAAATGGTCCAAAAGCTTTATAATGTGTCACCAGATTAATATTCAGATTTAGGACCTCAAGTAAAAAAAAAACAGTAAAAAAAAAACAGTGACTAGATACCCACCCCCAGTGATTGACTGGGGGAGGATTATGAAGTTACAACACAATATAAGAAGGTGGCAGTGTTATAATGTATCACATCCAGGTATGAAGAGAGCAATGTGATACAGGCAGTCAGAGAGAGGAGAGTAGGAGGTTTTGTGGGTTGGTGGGGAGCAGGTTAGAGATCCTCCACCACTCTCTTTTCCAGCTATCCCTGTGGCCTTTTAGCAGTGTTACTCATTTTAGGAAAGAAAATACTCTCGTGTTACATAAAGCAGTGCTAAAGCCTGCCTACCTGTGCATTTTTTTTTTTTTTTTACAAAGTTACAATGATCAGATCTTTCTTTATATAAAGTTCAAATGATAATATCATAAAATGCATTCTTATTTTCAAATATGCATTCCTTATTGCAGAAGATTCCTTGTAAAAGTGTTAATGAGATGTACAAATAATGATATATGATGAGATACATGGTCTGATATGATACAAAGTCTTTTAGAAATAAAAATCAGACAGTGCAAGCACAAGTTATTGGACATACACCTAGACAGAGTCTACTTGTGTTTGAGATATTCTTAGGATAAATTCAGCTGCTCTATGAAGACCTCAGATGTTTGTTAGAGACCATCAATGAACAAACAGAATTAGAAAGACAAGGAACACACCAGATAGGTCAGGATTAAAATTGTGGAGAAGTTGGGTTATAAAACAATATTCAAAACATTTCACAGAGCACAGCTCAAGCCGCCATCTGAAAATGAAAGCGTACAGCACAACTTCAAACCTTCCAAGACATCGTCGTCCACCTAAAGTGACAGACCTGGCGAGAATCAGAGAAGCAGCCAAGAGGCCCGTGGTAACCTGGAGAAGCTGCAGGGGTCCAAAACAAAGAGATGGGAGAATCTGTTGACAGGACAACTATTAAATATGGCCTTTGTGAAGCAGCGGTGAGAAGAAAGAGCATGTCATGAAATGCCATAACATTGACCATCTAAATTTTGCCACAAGCAATGCAGCCGAAAAAGTTGGGATGGGTGTGAATATTTGCATACTATACTTTGTATTTCTAAACTATCTCAGAAGCCATTTCCTTTCCCATCACAATTATGTGCCATCTTGTGCTGTTTTTTTTTTCCAAATAAAATCCTTATGAATAATACTGAAGTTGGGGATTGCATCATAACCTATGTAGAAAAGTTGGATTGGTAGCCTATTTATTTGTAAATCCATCGGGCTAAGAGAAAGTATCTTTTCTTTAGCCACAAATGTATAAACGCTGCAGTTTGAAAGCAATTCACATGTATTTAGTTTCCCTTCATTTCCAAAGCTTTTCAATGCAGTTTATTTTTTTTTTCTTTTTACTTAAAAGAAGGTAGCTGTGGGTCACGAAGTGAGTCATCCCCAGAAAGATGTGTGCCTTTCATACATTGCTTAGACTAAAACAATGATTTTAAATGGTGTTTCAATTAGGACTAGTTTGACAACCAGTTTGCAGACAAGCTGATTGAATAACGCTAAGAAAATAACCTTTTGAAAATCGGAAAATAAATGAACCAGATTGTGCAAAAGCAGAAAAATATCAGACATTAAGAAAGCTGACCTTTGAATCCTTCAAGCATCAACATCCACTTATAAGAGATGATCCAGTATGACTAAACACAGTAGACAAAAAAAAAAAAACAAAATACACACATTTTGCACAGAACTGTGTATAATAATAAACTAAGTGTGAGAGTGGGATAAAAAAAAAAAACATTTTCACCTTGACTTGGACAGTCGCCCCTTGCATTGTGGGCGTTTGACGTTTATGGTTCATAATATCCTCAGTTATCACAGAACACATTCCAAATACTTTTGTTCTGGTCATATCTATGGCTCTCAAAAACAAGGCTCAGATTTCTTTTAAAAGACAGCACTAATCCTTAAGTAAACTCCAGGCGCATATCAATAAAGTCTGTGTGATATAGTTCTTGTAAATATTCCTGGTAATTTGGAATATGTCTTTTTTTACACGTCCTGTCTGGAATAGAAGCATTAAGAATTGCTGTCTTAATACCAAAGAGAGCCCAACAGATTTGTTTTCACAAGTGGAGCATCGCTGCGTTCACTCCACTTGATATATATGCAAAAAGCTTAACTAGATATTATTTTGGGATTATTTCAAGTTCAATGGACACAGAAGTGGGAAAGGTAAAAGAGAGAGAGAAGGAAGAGAAAAAGATGAGACAAAATGTATAAGGGGAAACAATTTGACAAAAATAGAGTAGAGGAAAAAGAGAGTACGATATAACATCCTCGGAGACTGCTTCTACACCTGCAGAGAGATATATAAAAATAACAAAATCAACCAAAAAATATTGCACGTGCAAACAACCAATGGCTTGATAACATCACTGAAAAATCAAAGTATTATTGAATACAAGCTGTATATGGTGACAGTGAAAGCTAATTTTAGGGTTTATCTGTATAGAGGTGAATCTGTAAGCACCTGGATCCAAGCACCTGTAGGTGTTTGTGAGATTGCACTTGGATATGTAAGGTTTATCCATAAGAAAAATGCTCAATACTGGTTGTGAGGAGCCAAAATGCTCTTTACCACACACGAAAAAAAGAAGGACGCTGTACACACAGCGTCTAGGACTCACCACACACATCCTAAACTCCCAGGTCCAGGTACCAACACCACAGAGGGGTGTTCTCCGGGTGGCATTCAGAGAACAATGGGTGTGAAAAAGACCCCAAGCCGGCCTTCACCTGCTCAAATATGTTGTTGCATGTTGTTCTCAATTGCAGTTAAAATTGGGATGGTCTTACATGTCATGGAAACCCTGAAATTTAGTTTCTTGCACTATATGTAATTACCTTCCAATACTCTAATGAAAGGATTTTTAAAAACAGAAATGATATATTGTTATGACATCGAATGGAAAACTGCTCATGTGAGAGTTTTCCAGTAGACACCCTTCCATAGGGATGGTGAGCCACAAACAGGCATTGCTAATTAAGTGTTTATTGTTAAGCAAAGCCTAATCGAGAGTCTGAGGGACATTCTTAAAGGTGTGAACTGTGACTGCAGTCAGTGCGTCAAGATACACACAGACGTATCCAGTGCATGAGCTACAGCTGTCACAAGCCTTTTATTAAGCCAATCCTGAACAGGGCGGACCTAGGCCAAGTAGAATAAAGACTAGACAGATGTGCACTGGTTCAAAGTAAATTTTGCATTTTCTTTTCCAAAATCAAGATCCAAGAGTCTTCGGCGGTTTTCAGCTGCTCCCCTCGCTCTTTTCCGGACGACGCAAGTAAGGTAGCATAGGTGATTTGCCTTTTCCAAGACAATATTCTCATATTTTACTGAAAATATCATCCACTGATTTATTTACATGGAGTTTTTTGAATTGTTCAAACAAACCTTCGGCCAAAGGATCAGTGAGAAGAAATCAGCTAAAAGACTTTAAGGTTTCAAACAAAGGAATAGGTCTGAAGCAAAGCTTGCTATCGATTTTTCCAACCTTCCAGTTATCCCATGTGACATCATGGGTCACATAGGTTTGAGCCTAGCCTAGAGCCTAGACACAAACCTATGCAAATTGGCAGAACTCACTTGTCACCTGGAGAGAGACAACAAAGGATGGCTTCTGGACACGTCCTTTATTGTGGTCATTCAGGGCACTCCATTTACTCTTGCCGTATCACCCTGCTTAAACCGACCAGCACATTTCCAGTGGCCGACGCTGTGGCCGGAGTCATCAGTATTTGGTAGGATTGAAGTTTTATGGTTCTGAGGATCGTTCCTGGATTCCTTGTTCCTTCATCTTGGTTCAGTGCCGTCCTAACGTTGTGTCACAAAGGTCAAAATTGTAAAAATGAATTCACTCACAGCCCACAAAAATTGTTTTCTTTTCTTTATTGAATAAACAAAGAATGAATTGTGATTTGTTTTGTTTTTTTACCTGGTAAAAAATAAAATAAACATTTTAATCAAACACAGAGCACACACATACATTAACTGTTGGCCATATTCCACCAAATTTAAATCCTTAAAATTCTTCAAGATCAATGTGTGCTTCTGTGCTTTTTTGTTTCTCTTGTTGTGTCTCTGCTCTGTCTTCTGTAACCCCAGTCGGTCGAGGCAGATGACCGTTCATACTGAGCCCGGTTCTGCCGGAGGTTTTTTTTCCCGTTAATGGGTGGTTTTTCTTTCCACTGTCGCTTCATGCTTGCTCAGTATGAGGGATTGCAGCAAAGCCATGTACAATGCAGACGACTCTCCATGTGGCTCTACGGTTCCCCAGGAGTGAATGCTGCTTGTCGGGACTTTGATGCAATGAACTGGTTTCCTTATATAGGACATTTTTGACCAATCTGTATAATCTGACCCAATCTGTATAATATGATTGAACTTGATTTTGTAAAGTGCCTTGAGATGACATGTTTCATGATTTGGCGCTATATAAATAAAATTGAATTGAATTGAATTGAATTTAATTAAAATATAATCGCTGTGCGTGTAATAAATCTTTCACTTTTTTGAATTGTGTTACTGAAACAAATTTCAAGTTTGATGTAATTCGTATTTATTGAGACGGACAATGGGGATGGATGGATGGATGGTTGTTAACGTGACTGGAGGATTTAGCCTCTGGTTTGGTTGTTTCTCCAAAACCACTTTATTATAGCTTCTGTAGGGAAGAAACGGCCACTGGCGTTGTGCCAGTGCTGCTTCATTATGCTGTCTGTGATCTGCTCTGCGTTTGCATAAATGAAGTTGCAGTTGGACGCCTATGAGCTTTTATTTTTGATTTAATAATGTAATAAATTGGTTAAAACTTAGGCTCCTAAATTCCCTGCAATCTGTCAAATAGATTACAGGCACGTTGTCTTGTGTAAGTTATAAAAGAGATACTGGGCTAAAAAAAAAGAGGTGTTTTGTTCAATTTTGACATCACCAAATTGGCAACAAAAAAATGATGTTGGAGATTTGATGCAATGCTGTATCCGCGCAATCAAACATTAAAGCGGTGCAGCGTGCGTCGCGCACACAACTCCTCCTCCCCTGCATCATCATAGCCCCGCTCTCACCATCACACGCTCGCGTAATACTCCCGTGAATAAGCTGACTTGTTGGAAATGCTAGAGGATCTTAACATTTGCCCGACTGCACGCCGCATGTAACATCAGCGAGGATCAAACAAAAGTGAAGGCGTAACAAGAATTAAGAAGAAAAAAAAAAGCCTAATCTGATCAGACGCGCCGCAGGATCGCTGATTGGAACCAGTCCACTTCACTCAAGGTAAGTGAGAACATTTAGATTTTTCGGTCATATGAGCTCTAAAAAAACAAACAAAAAGCAACTTTTACATTAAAAGGAAGTGAGAAATGTTGTTTTTTTTTTTGTAGTATACTGTTAGTGAATAATTTGTTTAGGAATAGGATTTGATCGAGCCTTATGAGGATAGCGTACGTGTTTTGTTTATAAAACTTTAGCAATAATATGTTTGAGCACAAGGTGAAAGGTCCACGCAGTCTGAGCAGGTAAACTCGAATATTTTTATCTGCCAATTTTCAGCTGCAGGGTATTTGTGAATCCATCTCTTTACTATACTACTATTATTATTATTATTATTATTATTATTATTATTATTATTATTATTATTATTATTATTATTATTATTATTATTATTGGTGGTAAGATTAGCTTGCTCAATAACTCTGTTAAACTCGAAACCAGTAGTTCATGCAGACTTGAAAGTGCGCTTTGAGCTCTTACACTTGCAAAGCTTCATGAGTTTAACACACTCACAGTCACGCCGTGTCCTTGTCTTCCTGTCATCACTTGTCATCGTTTCACAGTGAAGCAGTTTTCCCCACTTATTTAAAAAGACTCTTAAACCGTCTCTTCATGCACTCTCGAAGAAGGCTGTGAGAGTGAGTGGACATGTCAGAATACTATTTCCCTTAAGAGGGAAAAACACTGGCGCAGAGTTGTTTTTATTTTTTTTTATTCATTTTTTCCTGGAATGCAGGTAGACACAGAGCTCTGTTACCTGTAAGGATATCAATGTGTCCTTGTGTAAAAAAGTGGAAATACACTGTCCTGAGATTCTGCATCTGAGTAATCTACTGCAAAAGGCAGGACTATAAAAGAAACGATGTGGATCAGAGATCATCTGTTGAGTATGATTTAAGAGACGTAGTGACATAATTAGTGACATAGCCGGCTCGTTGTTATTCGGGGCCCGAAGCAGAGTTAGAATTGGGGCTCACTTCAAGTTCAGGTAAATCTCATTCCAGTCCTAATTCATCAACCTGACTCTCGCCAGATGGATGTAGTTCCACCGAGTCTAACACGGCGTCAACACATCCATCTGGAATTGCTGCCATTGGGAGGGATATCAATACCACACAAAATGGACGAGCCAATCAGGATCGCCGGGTGGGATTTCTGTAGATGTGATGTATCAGAGGAGCAACTGTTTCGGATTCAGACAACAATGGGGGCTCACAGCGAAAAAGCAAGCGGTGACCCGGCAAAAGCTTTCCCACGTAAATGTCCCCCATTTCAGTGTATCGTGATGGAGTAAAAAAGTTTAACGCAGCAAGAGGTATTTACCGGGTCCTGTCGCTGACCTGACGTAGTAGAAGAGCTAAGCCGAACGTGCATTCCCCACCCCATAGGCGATGAAAAATTTGAAGGCTTTTGTTAGTGCAAACGATGGTTTCTATTTCAATGTTTGTTTCAATGTGAGTGGTCGAAGCCGCACGTCAGTAAAGATGACGGACTAGTGGTTTATCCAATCATATGCAAGGATTTTTGATAAGGCCCCGCCTTCTGAAATACGTCTCCAGTGGAGCAATCCCAGGTGGATATGTGGAGCTCTGCAGAACGAAATCCAACTGGTGAGAGTCAGGTTACTAATTTTGTAAATAAGGATATTTTTCAGGGACACGTTTGAATATGTCACCCATAAGGCAATAAAGTTTTGACATACCAAAGAATACTTTTAATCAAACTCATCCTTAGTACAGTTCAACTATGTTTCAGCATTAATATACATATTTTTTTTTTTGATTTCTTTTTTAATACACATACTAAAGTCTGCTTTTATGGGACAACTCTACAATATAGTATATTTTGTTGTACTGGTGATGCAATACGAAAAAAAAAAAACGGAATACAAATTAGTTGCATAAAAGTTGACAGAAATCTTAGCTATACAAGCATACACTAAGGTCTAGTGCTGAACTGATAACTGCTTACTGGACACTTTAGGATATTAGGTCACACATGTTTACAAACAAGTCAGAAAATGACCCATTCCTAAGGACATTTTTAATAACATCACAGATGATAGGTTATGGAGATGGGAAAGGGCAACAGGTCTGCAAGGAGGATGGATAAACTTAAAAAATGGAATTCATTCTAAAGATCTAAAACCTGTCAGCCATCCGCATCACTAATATCACTAATATCTCTTTTATATTGTGTGACCTCGCTTGATATTTTAGTGAGTTTCCTGAAAGACAAAAAGACAAGCTGGTTAGGTCGGCCGTTAGTGACAACGCGCTCGGCTAACCCTCCGTCTGATCTACGAAATTTCGTTGTATGTACCTTGTTTGTATAATGACAAATAAAAACATCTTATCTTATATTCTCTGACAGGATATTTTCAGCCACTTCACGTTGTTTATTATAAAAACAGCTCTTGCTGTAAAGGTTTTGATAAGATTACTGTCGGAAATAATTTGAGACTATAGTTACTTCTGAGTTTATTTTGTTGAACACTGGTGTTTAGTGTACAGCAGTTAATAACATACATTATACTAAGCCTGGTTCTGCTTAACTGATGGACTGGCGACCTGTCCAGGATGTACACTGCCTTCTTAGCAGTCTCTTAAATATGGATATTTTTATTCCTCCCCTCCCCACACACCCCCACACAGTAGACAATGGATGGATGGATGAATGGATGGCTCTGCTTGATGTTAAAAAGTAGTCAGTCTTATCCCAGACACAAGAAGCAAAAAAAAAATATTAGAGTACAGTAGCAAAAGAAATAAAGATTTAAAATGTTATTTTTATGGTTTCAAATCCCTACTTTTGTCAGTTCTCTAGAAAAGCTTTTAGCCTTGCAGCAAGAAGATCCTGTAATGAATTGTGAATTGGACCCGGTAATTCAGCCAAAGAGCAGATTTATTTAAACAACGGGTGTAGCTGGTGTAGGAAACTTCTGCAATGGATTCAGGCACCACTGTAAGGGAGAATGTGGTTTAGTTGCTGTATTAAAGCCACCAACCTTTCCTGTATCCAGAGAGTTGCACAGAATCCAACCAGTGGTTCCAGGAGGATCTTAGTCAGTCCTTCACACACAGAAGCTGGGTCCCAATCATGAGGCAGGTAGAGGTAACAAAGGGGAAATCCAACATACTTCACCCAGAGTCTGGTTCAGGGTCTTGATCCACATAGTAATCAGAGGCTGAGGTACAGGAGGGCTAGGCAGAGAGGCTGAGTAAGGTAACAAACACAGGTCAATGTCCAGAACCTGAAAACCAACATGAGAGTCCGACAGGGGCGAGACAAACAGGGAGCAGTTCAACAAACGATCTGAGTCACTCGCAGGAAGGCAATCTAGGAATGCCGGAAGGTCTACTTACACAAAGGATTTCAAGAATCTGGTGCCTACACACTGGAGGAGCCAGGTATATATAGTGATCCATACAGGTGTGGCAGTGCCAGTAATTAGAGCAGTCACAGGTACAGGTAATCAGGGGATAGTTGCTAGAGCAGTAAACAGTCCGCAGGAGAGAATTACAGCAAAAGCTGTTAACATTACAGGTCGTGGGTTCAAATCCTGGCCTAGGGGAATTTTTGCAAGGAGTTTTCATGTTCTCCCTGCGGATGCATGAGTTCTCTCAAGGAACTCCTGGTTCCTACCACAGTCCAAAAACATGACCGTTAGGTTAATTGGTCTCTCTAAATTACCTTTAGGTATGAGTTTGTGTCTGCACATGGTTGTGTGTCCTGCGTGTCTCTGTGATAAACTCGCGACCTGTCCAGGGTTTATGCCTCAGTGGTTTAGTTCACCTATATCTAAAGCCAGGCTCTAGGTACTTGTGAACCATAAATGCAAAATATTTTAAATGTAAAATAATAATAATAATGAGCCTCAAGATTTCTAAGATACTGTGGGAGATGCAACATAAGAAGTCCAGGAAGACAACGTGTACACCATAGCGTAGGCAGGGATCACAAATACATAACATGACTACTAGTAGATGGTTCTTTGTAAGAATGCCACAAGCTATGCAATGATGCTTTTGCTTTACAAACTTTCCCACACAATGGAACAATGTTAATCACTCTACTGTAGAAACCTTTATTATGATGGCTTTCATAGACGATATCAAAGCAACTTCCTTACTAACAAAAGCATTTAAAACTACTCAACACCCAGTGCAATAATTATCTACCTAGTTGGTTGCTGCATGCAAACTGTAATTACATGTTTTTAGGTTTTTGTTTAACCAGGTAGGTCAGTTGAGAACAAATTCTAATTTGAAATGATAACCTAGGAGAGATGCAGCTACATATAAAAACACGAAAAAGCATGAGAGAAACAACAAGTGAAATAAAAAATATTTACATTCAAATAACAAAGCAAATCAGTGGCTTACTATTGATTGCAAGGGTCTTTGATGGTGGAGATTGGAATGAATGTACTGAGTTTTAGGGTCTGTTATAGATGATTCCAGTTAACTGCAGCCAAAAACTGGAAAGTGCTACTAAACGAGGTGCAGACTTTGGGGATAAGACGACTAGAGTGTAGACTGTGGCATAATCTGTGAAAGTTAAGAAGTGACTGCAGATACAATGGGGTTTCACCAAATGAGGGTTTTATAAATTAACAAATAACAGTGGATTTGCCAACGAGAATGAAGAGAAGGCGAGTTCAACAAGAAGTAGAGATGGCAGTGGTGAGTGTTAAATGGGCAAAATAGATCTAGTGGAAACTCTGTAATAAGACCAATTCCAATTGGTGTCAAAGTATTGGAAGTATAGATAACTGTGTCATGAGCGTATAGATGTACGGGGGAACTATCTGCCGCATTGGCAATGTCATGAATATAAATATAGATATTAAACAGTGTAGGACCCAGAAACTTTCTTGGGTGATGCATTTGGTTAGTGGTAGAGGATCAGAGAGAAGACCCTCCATCCACCCTACCAGATTATAGGCAAATCAGAGCAGAATGTTTGTTTTGTCCAGAGGCATCTTTGAGAGTCCTATGTATTTTAGTCTGGTCAGCGGTATACTGCGGTCCACAGAGTAAAAAGCCTTTGCCAGACCAATAAATACAGCTGCAGTGTACTCTTTGTTGTCAATGCCACAGATGACATAACTGAGTATTTCGAATGCGGCAGTGATGCCCCTGTGTCCAGACCTAAAGCTAGACTGGACCTGGTTAAGAACATTAGAAGTGTCATTAGAAGAGGATTTTGGAGAAATGTGGCAAGTTTATTTTGGGTCTGTAATAATTTTGATCTGAGCAACCCCCTTTAAAAGTAGGATTTCCTAATTTCCAACCTCTGGGGTCTCACCAGTTTGAAGAGAAAGATAAAAAAATAAATAAATCAGGAGACAGGTGCTGCAATGATTTTAGCTGCTGTTTTTAAAAGTAGCGGGTCTAAATGTTAATTAAAGGCACAGAAATCAAGTCCCATAGTAAGAAATGAATGATGACAATTTAAAACTCTTACCTTTTTAACCTTCTTGTTGCAGCTGATTGTGCTGCAGTGCTAAAACTAGCTTGCGTGTAATAACACAAACAACAAGGGTGGGAGTTCACTTCAATCTATGTTATCTGTATTTAAATCCTCCTCTTTTACAGTTCTACAGTGAACAGCATTTTGTTTGCAATCCTGCTAATGTAAGGTTACTTTGCCCCCCCCTAATGCCACACGCTGTCATATTTCCTCACTGGTGTCCGTTTTACCTTTTCTTCTGAATTGGTAATGACCTGTTATGAGAAACTGAAAGCTTCCTCATTGAAGAGAGTGTTTAAAAAGCTGATTATAATACAGCTGTGACCTTTGTTATGTAATTTGCTTTCCACTGAACTGAGACCCAAGTTTTGTCGTACTTCAGTCATCATTTACTTATCAGTGGCAAGTCACAGATCAGATGAAGATTTTTCGACTGATATCAGTTTAACGTGGTATAAATCTGCCATGACATTAGTTTGGATCATATCCTGTCCAGTTTTAGACTCCGGTTTGAATTCCAGCTCTGTACCAGCCACATAAAGTGGCAGCAGTCTTTGCCAGTGACGGCAGTGAGAACGCACCAAGCTGTTCTGCACAGACAGTACCTTGGTGCATACTGTAGCACTTGGAAACCATGGCAACAAAACAACATCAGAAGAAGCTGGTCAGATGAGCCAGTGATGCTTGAGAAAGAGATGAATGGTGGAGTCAATGCAGAAGTAAAAACAGGCACAAAGGGAGGGTGATTCATGCTGATCAACATTTTCTCCACATCTCTGGGTGTTTGGCTTTAAAAGGCAGATATTATTAATTTGCTTTTGTTCATTTCTGACATGTGCTTGATAATGGTGCCTTGGGGGTTAGAAGCTGTCGCATTCTAGCAAGAAGGCCTTTCTCTGTGGAGATCACACGCTCCTCCTAAATCGTCAGGTTTCTTAATCTCCCAAACGTGTACATCTTTGATTAATAGGTCATTTTTCTTGACTGAGTTTCCATTCGGCTGAAGTTATCAGTCACACTCCCCCATGTAAAATCAGAAATGCATATATATAGAGAGAGAGATTTTTCCCATGCATCACTAACAAGCAAGACATTTAAATAAGGCATTAGAGCCTATAAAATTTGGCTCAAACATCATCACTACCATCTGCCCCCATGTCACCACGCAGTTTCCTTTGAAGAGCCTAGGCTGTTGCCAAATCTGCAGGTCTGGCCTGCTTCCACTGTCTCGTGTAGCTTTGACCAACAACTCATACCAAAATAGCAGCATAAAAAGCATACTGTGTATTTTTAGAAGGCAAACTTGCATAGGGTATAGTTTTTACTTCCCAGCCATTTTCTAATGGAAATAGCTAAGATGAGCTGTTCTTAAGTAAAAAGGCATTAAATAGATACAGCCCTCTTTTAGACATTAATCTTTTCATTTCATTTTTTCATTAAATTTCCCATAATAAGAAAATGCCTGCCAGACGTTCACCACACCTTAAAACTATCAAACGGGGTTTTACTCAGACTTAGACAAACTTTATTGTCATTTTGTATGCAACCCACCTGTATATTACTGTAAGGTTAAAAAATGCATTATTGTTGAAAAGTATGTGGAGGCCTTCTTGTTTCCATCATGGATGGATGGATGGATGGATGGATGGATGGATGGATGGATGGATGGATGGATGGATGGATGGATGGATGGATGGATGGATGGATGAGACATACCTCATAATCTTAAATTAGTAGCAGAACTTGTGATAAATTATATTTCTATAAACTAAATATGTTGAAGATGACTAATTATCATTGTTTAATAAACAATAACCCCATTGATTTTCATCTAAGGTTATCAACAAAATATCTACATTATCACTGTTTCTTACTGTAACCCCTGTGCATGTCAATAGATAGCCAATAGGCCATGAAGATGTGTTATGATGAATTTTCCAACACCTTTGTGGCTCTCAAACAGGAGCAGTCGCACTGCATCACTAATGGACATAAGGGTCCAGTCAGGGCCCACTGTGAGCTACCATCAAATCAACGTGCAAGCAATGCTGTTTGATTACAAAGGCTGACTAGATGAAAAATAAATAAGCAATTAAAAAATAAATAAAACAAGAAATGAAAAACAATACAAAAAAATGTATGTAATAAAAATATTTAAACAGGTTGATTGGACGTTGACTCCATAATGTGTCTCACAAGGCTTATGTTAAGTGCCGAGAGAACGTAGCCAACAAGCTGCTGTTTGTATGTAAATCCTACCTAATGACTTTTTACTCCTTAAGAAGCATGAGTTATATTGTGGGGAAAAGATTTTACACCTGTTTGAACAGATGTGTTTGGTGTCTCAGATAAAAGTTAATCATTATCAAAGAAAACAAAAATACAGAATTTATGAACAGAGGAGATAAAGGAGTCAATTTGAATAAAAACGTTTTTATTCACTGAACCCCAGGAAAGGCAGCGTGAAATAGGGAGCAGAGGTTCTCTAAAAGACTTAGAGATACCTAAAGAGATATAAATGAAGTCTGTTTTTATTCTTTCAAAAGAATTACCATTGTTCTTTTTTTTTTTTGTAAAGCAGATATATCTTTATACACTTGATATGATATTGCCATGATTAAGGATCATGGCCTTGACATACATGTTTTTTCCTGTATACTTACTGGGTGATGATATGTTGTCAGCTGATGTGGAGGCTGTTTTAAAGCCCATCTTCAACCTGAAAATATCCAGCAAGCTTATGTTTAGAGAGAAGCATAATGTGCCTCTACGCTGCTGGAGATGGGCCTCAGTTAGTCCATTAAAAAGGGAGTCATACGCCGATCCATCTGCTTCATAAAAACTCTCTCCTGATTCATCTTTAAATGCTTTCTACCAGCTACTGTTGTTTATGTCAAGATGTTTAAAACTATTTAGTATCGGAAACAACAGAATGATCATAAAATATAACAACAAAGTTCTAAGGAAATGTTACACTTCAGACATGAAGAAAACAAGCAAACAAAAAGTGGTGATGCAAATTGAAGCATTGTTAGCGCATGTCAATCTCTGGTTGACATGATTTTCAAAGGTTTGCGTAGCCTACCCCGTGAACCTTTTTACTCTAGTGTGCAAACTTCAGTGTGTTTTGTTTGGATTTTATGAGGTAGTCCAACACAAAGTAGTGCACGACGATGGAAGGAAAGAGATCTAAGGTTTAATAGACTTTCTGCAAAGAAAATGTGAAAAGTTAGAAGACTGCATTTCCTTTTTACTAAATGTGTCTTTTTGGTATTAATCATTATTTAAATATCAGATTCAGTTCAATTCAGTTCAATAAAATGTTATTATATATGGCGCCAATTCACAGCACATGTCATCTCAAGGAACTTTCCAAAGTCAAATTCAATCAAATCAGACAGATTGGTCGAAAAGTTTCCTATCTAAGGAAACCCAGCAGTTTGTATTGCATCAAGTCAAGCAGCATTCACTCCTCCTGAAAGAACGTAGAGCCACAGGGGAGAGTCGTCTGCATTGTTGATGGCTTTGCAGCAATCCCTCATTCTGAGCAAGCATGAAGTGACAGTGGGAAGAAAAACTCCCCTTTAATGGTAAGGAAAAACCTCCAGCAGAACCGGGCTCAGTGTAAACGGTCATCTGCCTCGACCAACTGGGGCTTAGAGAAGACAGAGCAGAGACACAAAAGCACAGAAGCACACATTGATCCAGGAATCCTTTCTACACTATATGGTAGATATAATAGCAGATTATCTGTCTTCCCTGGATGATGTTACAGCTAACAGAACACCAAACCATGTGTACCTACTGTGAAAAGAAAAAAGAACAAAAAGTTAAAAGTTGAAATAGTGACAAACAATGCAAATTGGAGAACAGTAGAACTCAGCAGAGTGACAGAAATAGGCCCTGATGTCTTCCAGCTGCCTAAGCATATAGCAGCATAACTATAGAGATAGCTCAGGGTAACCTAAGACACCCTAACCATAAGCATTGTCAAAAAGGAACGTTTTAAGCCTATTCTTAAATGTAAATGTCTTGTACTTATATAGCACTTTATCAAGTCCGTCAACCCAAAGCGCTTTACACTACAATCAGTCATTCACACCCTGATGATGGTGAGTTATGTTAGTAGCCACAGCTGCCCTGGGGTGGACTGACAGAGGCGCCTCCCTTCGAACTGCATGACGCAAAGATCCGCGTGCTTCCACTGCTATCTCATCTGTAAGGGGAAAACAATGTTTTTATGAAGTAGCCTTTCTTCAGTTCTATACTGATATGCAGAACATTACATTTAAATCAGTAAATATTTTTTATTATTCATATAATGTTTTGAAATGTATGTTTTGACCTAACTAATGAAGCATTACAGCTTCTCGCTCCGAAAGTCGTCATTACTGGTAATAACTATAACTCTTACTATAGCTAATGTAAAACAAAAGGAAGAAAAGATGTTGAGAACATGCCTTACCATTGTGGGACTCCGGGATATTTATTTATTTTACTTTTATGATCCCAATTTAAATTTTAGTTTTTTTTTTTTTTTTTTTTTTCTCAAATGCTGTAATGCAAAAAGACTACTGCATTAGCTGAATAATTTTGTTAAAAACCCAGAAAAAATAGGGAATTTTTTTAGTATACCTACTGAATTCCTGAAAGTAGCCAAAACAGTGTAATCTGCAAATTAAATAGAACAGTGCTACTGTTTTCATTAACCCCAATTAGCGTCCACATTTAAATTATCTCAGTGATAATCTTTGCACCAGTATTAATTTGAAGCAGCAAGCATGGCCCCATTAAAGAAGACTTCATCACTCAGATCTCTGAAAAGCTAAAGATAAAATAGCTCTGATTCAGCAGCACTCGGTTGCTTTTGTATCCTTTTATGTTGAACAGCCTTTAATCTTGAAAATTGCTTTCATGAAGAAAAAAGACTAAATGTTCAGAAAATCCTGCCTGACTTTTTTGTGCCGTGTGGTGTTTTGCTGCGCAGTGCCACTGACTGAGTCAAACTTCCGGGGAAAGGTGTGAGGAGCTGTGATTCACAGTGCGTCTGATGATTGCAATAAATGGTCTCACAGCAGCGCTGGCCTTTAATTCTGCTTGCTGTTTGGACTATTGTTTGTCTCTGAGGCAGTATTTTGGGTGATATGGAGAATCAAAAAAAAAAAAAAACAGAAGCAGCTCAAATTTACCAAGGAGGCCCATTACGCATGATATGAAAGTTGTTTTTCAAGACCACAGTTGGACATCAACCCGTTTTCTTTTTTTATAGCTTTTTGTGTAAAAAAAAATTATCTGTCAGTTTTTTTCATCCTTTCATCCTTTTTTCATAGCTCTCCTTTAGTGAGTAATGAGTATTTTGACAAACATAAAACATTTTTTTCTGAAAGCAAGACAGTATAGTCTGTTTATTCTGCAGCCTACTGCAGAATTCAGAGTTCCCTGCTTTAGGACAAAAAAACGGGCTGTCTTGAAATGTCCTGCGGTTTGAATAAGCAGATGCTTAACTAAAGAATAAAAATGTTAGAGGTAGAGCTCTGCAATGAGAGATGGCCTCTTTGTGTTAGTGGTTCTCAGCCCACTACGATTTGTGCATGCTTCTGGAATAAAAACTAGCCCTGAGCGAACGCCATTGTCTAGGATGGATTTAAGAAAGGAAAACTAATGGAATAGAAGAGACATAATCCCTCGGGCTACTCCGAGTTGACCCCTAACTGGGAATAAACATGATTAGAGTAAGTGCAAGAATGGGGCATGTTTTTACTTTTTATTATGTAAAATAACCAGGGTGCAGAAAGACTTTGAGTTAACCTTCATGGTGGCTTTAAATCCCAAAATAAATGCCTAAACTTTACTTTTACCACATGCACGCATACTTAGTGTCAGCAAAAGATGGGCAGCAGAGCGTATGCGGATACACAAGGTATGCATTCTGTGAGTACTGGTTAAATGGACACAAACAGCTTAAGACATAACCCAACAGTTTTACCTGCAATGTCCAAGCACTTTAAAGATACTTTCTCCGTCATATCTGCAAAGTTCAGGTATGTCAAACCTGTATTAGCAGTTCATAAGTCCTTCTGGCTGACAGCAACCTTGTTATTATCAAAGGAGTTTGAATTGTATGAACAGATATTGTAGAAAAGGGGATAATTAAGACTTTTAAAGGGTGAAACTCTGCCAAGAAGTCTGCAGTATATATCCTACTTGTAGTAGATAAATCCAAAGACCCCTTTATATTATTAAGGGAAATGTAAAGGAGGTAATGTTGCATGTATAGTTTTGTTGACTCTGTGTAATGACTTAAGAATCTGATACGTCCCCAACTTCAAGCATAGCTTGTTGTCTTGCAATTAGTCACTTAGAAGGATGCATCACTCCACTTCAGAAGCTTCATTTAGTTGTTGCTACACTACTCAGATGTTTTTGTTAAAATCTTGAGTAATGTATTTGTCATTAGCTCTGTTGTTGGTTAAAATAATTAGCAAAAAAGTAAAATATTTTTATCAATCTCTTTGATCACTTCATCAAATCGGCTGATGTTGCTTTTGTGGCTCGAGAGAAATAACACAAACATAGTTGCAACTCAAACTCAGGTGCCGGAATTGATGGAAATGTTTGCGTCTACGCGTGTTTGGTGCAATCTGCTCTGGGAATCCAGTTGTCACAAAGCAAACTAACTGTGTAAATGTAAAACAGTTGCAAAACATGAGGGAGACTGCACTGCTTAATTAATTCCTCCCTCGGTTTTTCAGTACAGTCTGCAAAGTAAATAACCGTCTAATGCAAAGAGGATATCAGTTCTAAGGTTAATAAAATAAAGTTCCCTTAAAATGTCCCAAGTCTATTGAGAGTTACTAGAGTTGTGTAGACGTACACAGTAGCTCACCTTTTTTATTTCATCCCTGCTTTTCTAGCTGTAAATTAGCTGTTTATAAAATTTAAGTCAACAAAATAAAGGCACCAAGAGTTCACATTTAAATAAAATTATGAGTGGCATAGTTGGTAGCACTCCTGTCTTGCAGCACAAAGATCCTAGGTTCAAATCCCAGCCTGGGATCTTTCTGCATGGGGCTTGCTTGTTCTCTATGCTTGCTCTGGATACTCCAGCTTCCTTCTTTCCGCAGCCCAAAAACATGACTGTCAGGTTAAATGGTCTCTCTAAACTGGCCTTAAATGTGAGCGCATGATTGTTTGTCCTGTGTGTCTCTTTGTTGCTCTGTGGTGAATTGACAACCTGTCCAGAGTTTACCCCGCCGCTCACACAGTGACCGCTGGAGATAGTCACCAGCGACCCTGCAAACAAAGTATAGATAATGGGTGGACGGATGTTGTTATTTGTTTAAGATATAAATTCTGCCCTCACTAGGGGCAGCACAATGAACAAAACATCTGTGTAAAATATAATAAAATTAGATATGTGTTGATTTGTCTATCACTGAACAAGGTTTATTATAATAAAGACCTAAAGTGATAATTTGTATTTTCTTCACAAGTCTGAAAAGAAATTGTATAGAAAGACAACATCTACACAATTTAAGTTTACAGTAAAGGAAGGTTGTACCCTTTGCCTCGTGGTGTTGTCTCTTACGGTGTGCTTTCCTAAGCCTTCAGTTTAGTATTTTTAGGTCACGTTCCTGTTCTAGTTTCTTTGTTTAAAGCTTCTGGACACAATAACTGTGAGAAATATCTGACTCTTGTCTTGACTGAGGCTGCAGACAGTCAGAATCATCTCTGTACTCCCACTCTTCTGCACAAGCTTCCATGTTTATTGCAAGGCCTGCCAAAAGATGAGCGATTTTTCCATATAAGCTTTCTATGTGAGTAGCAATGTTTATAGCTGTGGAGCTTGATAATATTTTTACATTGCAACTGCAGCAACTTCAGTCACTCTGACTTAATGTTGTTTATCAGTGTAAAAGTCATAATTTGAATTTAAATTCAAGAGAACTACAAGAAAAAAGGGAGATTATCAAGGTCTGACCAGACAAAAAAAAGTTCAAATACCTAGTTGCATAAGTGTGTGTACCCCCGAAATAATAGTTTGTTTAAACAATTTTAAATTCAGCTTCAGCATTGAGTCTGCTTGAGCTAACATTGACCATCAATCATTATGAAACTAATAAAACTAGAATAGGGTGAAGCTGTCTAGCTAGGATTTTAATAACGTGTGCTCATTTACATTTTGTTGCTAAAGGCATAGTTTGTAAAAGTTTAAAAAGGATCAAAATTATGTTGTTATATAAAGGTATCAGTAAAGGAAATGGTTCACAAATTCCCATGTGTTATATTTATACAACATCACACTAAACCTGTCAGTCCCTTCCCTGACCAATTACTGCATTGCCTTTTTGTCAATTTTGAGCAAAGGCCTTGTTTTCGTAGTGTTCCTATTGCCCCATATTATCTGCAAATATTGGTGACAGTCATGTAACTGTCACCTGTATTTTTCACATGTCTTCTGTACCAAGAAGGTTTCAAGACAGAAGACTTTACTTATAAAGGAAATGTCCATTTCTGGCTAAAATCTCCTTGTACAAGACAAGTGTGTTGGGGTCTGATGAAACTCAGGATGAACATTTGGACTACAGTTTAAAGGCCAAGGTGTTCTGCTTATGGCTTGGCATAGAAACAGCCAAGTAACCAACCACAGGCTTTTCTTTACATGGAACTGGGGTTTTGATGGCAGGCATGTGTATCCACAGCATTTATGCTAAAATAGATTTTTTACCTTCCAACACCGCTTATCCAGTTTTAGACTGTTCTAAGTGTGGAGTTTAACAGATTTTGATTTAACACACTTTTTATTGTCAAGAGAAGTGTATATGTCAGCTGTGATTTGTGAATTTTGCTGCTCTGGGATTTAAAAATATGAGATACCACTGAGGGACATGAGTTGTTAATATTTGGGGGAGGGGGGGATTGTGTGCAGTAATTTCCTCAAACAAGCCGGTCCATTTCACAGGAAGAGAGCAGTTACTATACAAGGGAGGCCATATAGACGATGGCATTTGGTCCTGGCTAATGTTGATTTTGAACATTTCCTGTGCTTTGATTTAGTAATTTTTTTCAGATTTTTAAACAAATACTGAATGAGAAAAGGCAGAAACAGCGTGTCAGAATCTTAGATTTCATTGAATGTTTAGTACTACTTTTTTAGAACTTATTTTACATTTTTACATACATAAACATCAACATCATTGTAATCGATACAGTTAAGTGATTCCTACCCCTGGCAGATCAAGGTTTAAGGTTGCCTTTTAAATTTTACTAACACGTTTCTTCTGACTGTAAATAATAGGATGAATTATTGTAATTGTCAAAACTGCAGTCGAAAAGTGCAAAACGTTGTTCAAGAAGGGTTTGATGGTTCTAATGTCAATAAAGATTTTACGTATGGTTATTGAGAATTTGCGGCGTGCCAATTTTCTCTAAATTGATACTTCTTTTATATTGTTTTACGTTAAGAGAGACTCCTGCATTTGTAATCAAAACAATTGTGTTGAAAATAATTTTAAATCTAAATCTGCTGGGTGATTGAATAATTTCAGTCTTAACTACTAAGAATAAACACAACAAGTACACTTTTGCTTACAATAGTTTTAGAGAAAGCTCTAAGTGTAAAAATTTAATGATTCTACTGTTTGTTGGACAACCTTGCTACAAAATTGTAAAATCCCCAAAGGGCATGAAGTATGACACCATTTTCACTTTGCATGAATCTTTCATAAATATAAAAAAAAAAAAAACCTAATGAGCAATAAACTTTAATCCATACCTCCATACAGAAGCCTCCATGTGGCTTAATCCCAAACTTTGTATCGATAAATCCCCAATTCTCTTGAAACTGTGGGTCCAAAGAGGGAATTTTAGTTTTTAGAGACTTATATAATTCCTTCAATGTGCTTAGAATACAATTTCAGACTGAGATAGGCACATTGAAGGCACATTGCCCTCCTCCGCTGCGTTGGCGGGTGCCTTGGCCCTCTGACGCATTGACGGTCCTCGGGTTTGGGGTGGGTCACCGGGTGGGCACCGGCCCATTCCCGGCGGCGGCATCGCAGGGCGCCCCTGGGGCCTCTGGCCCCCAGGGCCCATGGCCAGGACCACTTCAGCGCGGCTGGCTGCCGGCAGAGCCCACGGGCTCGTCCCCGCGGCTCTTGGGGGCGTCGGCATTGCGGTGGCTGGGGGATTTCCTCGGGGTCGTCTCTCCTCTTTCCTTGGGGGGGGGGGGGGGGGGGGGTTGCAGATTTCCTGTGGTGGCCCCTCTCGGGCGCACTGCTTTGGGGGCCCCTTTGGGAGTCTGGGATTATGGGTCCCCTGACTCCTGCCTCTGTGCTCAGGGAAGGTGGGTCTTTGGTTCTCCACAACCACTATCAAGCTATTTCATTCTGGATAAATTTTCACCTAAACTAGTGCACTCTCACAAACTCCCACAGGTGCTGGGTCCCAGGTATTAAATGTTCACTTATATACAGAAAGCCTATAGTTTATTTATTTATTTTCTTTCACTTTCTTTTTTCAGGTATCACTTTACACATGTCAGCTTAAATAATAATACATATGATTTAGCAATGGTATCAAGGTGTTACTCGATTGTATCTGTTGCTTTATGTCTGTTGGTTGTGCTGTTCTTTTTGCGTCTCTTTCCAGGTGATGGAGCAGACAGAGGACGTTTTATCATTCTCTCCCTTTTAGTTCTTCTTTCTTTCACCTCTTCTCTTTCTTTTTTTTCCTCTTCTTGTTCTTCCTTTACTCTCCTACTTTCCCATTGTAGTGTCCATATAATTTGAAATTGTCCCTGCAGGAATCACAATAAAGCTATTTACATGCACAAATCATGCAGAGCATTATGGCGAAAGCTGTTTGCTCCACTTGTGAAAGCAAAATCTGTCGAGCTCTATTTGGCATTAAGACATCAATTCTTATTGCCACATTGCTAGACAGGACACTGGAAAAAAAAAAAAAAGAGATAGGCACATTGATCCATATGTTATGGAAATGCCCCGAAGTCCAAGAGTTCTGGTGTGCAATTTATAAATATGACTGCGAAGGGCCAAATTAAGAGTCGCGATGAGGGAGGCACAAAGCACCAATGGAGTTGGATTTGACAGTAACGAGTGGGCTATGTAGTAGGCCCCGCACAGATAAAAGTGCTACAAAATATATTAATGTATGTGAAAACTGTCCGCATTCCCCCACCCCAATTTATTTCTTTATTTCACTTTCTTATTTTTCTCCTAGATCCCCCTTTTCCTATTATTTCTATTGTTCAGTGTTTGTTCTCCATTGCTCCATCACTGTACCCGTGTGACTGCCAGTGGATATCGCTTGTACAGAGAATGGATTATGTTGCAATGAAAATTCAATAAAATGTTAATCAGAAAAAAAAAACAACAACAAATCAGCAAAAGTTATACCTTGATTTCAGTCTCAGTTTATTTACTGTTAAAGAGACAGATGAATGTTGCGGCGGCTG